>NW_027362767.1:93613771-94213771 GCF_046119375.1 Phyllobates terribilis | reverse complement strand
ATAAAAAGGCATGTAAAAAAATAACGCAAGCAACGTAACTAATCTATTAGCTGCAGAAAATCTGCAAAATCAAAAACTCACCAAATGCTCATTGTGGGAACGTAGCCAAAATGCTTTATTATATACAACTCTACCGCTGCTCTTTCCAGTGTCCAGCGCCGATCTTCTGCGCTTCTCAGTAACGTCACTGCAAATGAGACCTGCCGGCTCATTCTACATTCTGTGTGAGCCAGAAGTCACTGTTACAGTGAAAGCCTATTTAGACTCGTTCTGATGTTCCATAGATTTATATTGTAAAAGTCTCTTCAGGGTCACATAGAGCGCAGCGTAACTAGAAGAGTTAGAAGAGTGGTGATGTCACTCAGAAGAGCAGAAGAACAGCGCTGGACACCGGCAGGAGCAACAGTAACTGAGTATATTAATACACTCATACTACATTATATGCATGTACACACATTTTAAACAATAAAAATGTTAGTAGGAGTGCTTCTTTATGTTTTTTTTTAACAAAATGGCTCATGATGACTATTCATGAAATGTTCCACCTTTTTCTAGTGATATCAGAATACAGGATTTAGCAGCTGATTGTGTCCTCACACACATTGCTGAGCTAAACAGACTCTGACTGGTCAGAACTTTCATTGTAGCTCCAGCCTCATTTAGACACAAGCTTACTCTTTAGAGTCATATGCAAATTGCCTCTTCAGCTAGAGAGAGGCCTTGAACTCTATAGCGCCACCTATTGGAAGCAGCAATCCTACAAGCCACAAACAACCCTTTAAGGAGTCTTGCAATATGACTTGGGATAATAGCCAAATCAGAATCTCAATTTGCAGACACGGTGTTTCGGGCTGTTGGCCTTCGTCATTCATTCCAAGCCACGGAAAAATTATAACATTTTGATATTTCAGACTTGTTGTTTCTTTGCATAGTTACAACCCCTAGTTCTGCCTATTGCCAGCTGTACTCTCTATATGTTTCTTGCACTTTGGACTTTACAGGCTTTACATCAATAAACACAACGTTTTTGAGATGTGGGCTCAACACAAGGAGGCACTATGCACCATAGGGTTGAAGACCTCACTCTCCAGTGGCAATTTTGTGTGCAGTCAATGCTGTTAGTCTGTCTGAAGACAACTAGTGTCATTAAAGTGCTTTACCTACTGTACATACTGCTGGTCGCCATCGCTGTGGTGGATTTCTTTAAATTGCCCAGAAAATAAGTTTGAATATGCAATATGTAGGGCCTGATTCATTATTGCATTTGTGCCTTTTTTGTCTAGTTTTTGTCTTTTTCATTTGCACTTTTATTTTTTTAATGTGTGTGTGTTTTTTTAAACTCTATTTTATTTGTGATAGTTACTGCAGGAGATATAAGAGACATGACAACAAACCCAATGTAAGGTGGAGATATACTTATATTAGTGGGGGATGCGCTCACCTTCTGGGGGTGTGCATAACCCTGGTAAAGGCTTGTGGAATAATGGTCTGTCAGCTCCTGCTTGTTTCCTGTGTACTGCATTTTTTTCTATAGTACTTCATATATTTTCCACTGTTTTCAGCTGATTCATCTTTTGATCTATAGACTGGGAACTATGTCACCAGCGGGCCTGAATGGGATCTATAGACTGGGAACTATGTCACCAGCGGGCCTGAATGGGATCTATAGACTGGGAACTATGTCACCAGCGGGCCTGAATGCAGATCTATAGACTGGGAACTATGTCACCAGTGGGCCTGAATGGGATCTATAGACTGGGAACTATGTCACCAGCGGGCCTGAATGGGATCTATAGACTGGGAACTATGTCACCAGCGGGCCTGAATGGGATCTATAGACTGGGAAATATGTCACCAGCGGGCCTGAATGCGGATCTATAGACTGGGAACTATGTCACCAGCGGGCCTGAATGGGATCTATAGACTGGGAACTATGTCACCAGCGGGCCTGAATGCAGATCTATAGACTGGGAACTATGTCACCAGTGGGCCTGAATGGGATCTATAGACTGGGAACTATGTCACCAGCGGGCCTGAATGGGATCTATAGACTGGGAACTATGTCACCAGCGGGCCTGAATGGGATCTATAGACTGGGAAATATGTCACCAGCGGGCCTGAATGCGGATCTATAGACTGGGAACTATGTCACCAGCGGGCCTGAATGGGATCTATAGACTGGGAACTATGTCACCAGCGGGCCTGAATGTGGATCTATAGACTGGGAACTATGTCACCAGTGGGCCTGAATGGGATCTATAGACTGGGAACTATGTCACCAGCGGGCCTGAATGGGATCTATAGACTGGGAACTATGTCACCAGCGGGCCTGAATGGGATCTATAGACTGGGAACTATGTCACCAGTGGGCCTGAATGGGATCTATAGAATGAACGATTGAGTTTTTCCCCCTTTCTTTAACTTTTTGTCGGTTGCCTGATCCTTCCGCGTCCCCTTCTCCCTGGACGTGGGAACCCTTATGATGCGATCCATAATTTCTGGGTCATCACCATTGGTGTTGGGGCTACACTAGATTATTTCTGCCTCCTTCTCCTCCCCGTCTCTCTTTTCTCTGTTCCTCTTTCCCCTTTTCCTTCTTTTTCTCTCCTTTTCTGTTTTGTTTTGGTTGATCTGGGCATTTAACGGACATATTGAATAGGCTACAATTGTTGCTAGACTTCTCCTTATGATGACCCAGTGTATGAATATTATAAATTTTCATATTTGGATGCTTTAACCTCCTGGCCTGGACCCGTAGAAGCGTGATAGACACGCGAAACGGCCGTCGTCCGCAAAAGGCGCCTCTTCCCTGCATTTTTAATGGAAATGGAATAAAAGAAGATTTTATTACATCAGTGTGCCACCTCACTTTTTCATATATGAATTGTGACTTATTTTTTAGTCATCACATTGTCTCTTAACTATATTGTACCCTGGGGTTTTTTGAAACACTTATGGTCTATTTCTCTTTGATCTTTTGAAACTTGTTAAAAAGTTCCATAAATTTTAAACAAATGGGTTCCAGTTACTCCTGAAGTAATTTTATGTTTTATCTTTTTAAAAAAAATGTGCAGATATTTCCCAAAAAGTGTCATAAAACAAGACAAAAATAAAGAGAATTTTTCAAGTTTCAGCAAAATTCATGAACCACATGCTCCATTTTGAAAAATAAAAACAAAAACTTCAATGAATACTACAAGACTAAAAAAGAAAAATGTCTTAAGCAAAAATTAAAATGATGAATTGAGCCCAGTGTGCATTGTTTTTGCCTCTCCTGCTGTGGGCATTGTTGTAGGCTGTATGGCTTCTGGTACAGATGTGTGCCTAAAATACAATTTAAAATTCTCAGTTTATATTGCTTAATATTTGTTTAAGTTATTAAACATGGAATATTGTTCATTACATGTTAAATATTAGAGTTTGTGAACGTTTTAATTATTAAACCTTTTTGTTCAATAGGATGATGAAGTTGTCCTTCAGTGTGTCGCCACCATCCATAAGGAGCAGAGGAAGTTCTGCTTGGCAGCTGAGGGACTTGGGAATCGACTTTGCTTCCTGGAACCAACTTCAGAAGCCAAAGTAAGATTTGCCTCAATCTGTCTTATCTTAAGGAATACCACTAGCAGTCCTGTAATATTCTTTCAACAATTACTCGAAAGTGAATATTCTGACTTAATATTTTAAGATTAGGGAAATATAATTTTGTAATGATTATTGTAACATAATTATGTGCTCTCTATGCTTTTACCTCAGAAATTCCATTAAGCTTAGATGTGATCTTCTCATAAAGCTTCAAAACGTCCATCATGCCCTGAAATCTGTAGGGAGTTTGAGAATTATAGGCGTTGTTTCACAAGAGGTGGGGAAATTTCAGGTTGGAGACTACTGACAAAGTTGTGCCTGTATATGTTTTAAAAAGATATGGGCTTAAAGGGGGTACATCTTTTTAACACATATAAACTTATTTAAAAAAGCATTTCCTTTAAACTTTTTATCGGCTAAACCTGTGTAAATCTGTATATAGTGTAGGTGCATTAATATACTCACCAATCATCATCTTTCCCAGTTTCCAGCGCAGCTCTGGAACTCTGATTCCCACTAGCCGGCGGACACTGTGCTCTATGTGTGAGTTGGAAGTCGCTTTTACAGTGTAAATCTATGAAGTGTCAAAATGAGGCTCTGTTGGCTTATATTGTGAAAGTAACTTCTGGCTCACACATAGAGCACTGTATGAGGCAGCAAGTCGGAATAGCCATCATGTGACTCAGAAGAAGACCTGAGTGGCGCTGAAAATTGGGGAAGATGCTGATCAATGAACATACAGTGGGTACGTGAAGTATTCAGACCACTTTAAATTTTTCACTCTTTTTTTTCATTGCAGCCATTTGGTAAATTCTAAAAAGTTCTTTTTTTTCTCATTAAAGTACACTCTGCACCCCATCTTGACTGAAAAAAGCAGAAATGTAGAAATTTTCACAAATTTATTAAAAAAGAAAAACTGAAATATCACACGGTCATAAGTATTCAGACCCTTTTCTCAGACACTCATATTTAAGTCGCATGCTGTCCATTTCCTTGTGATCCTCCTTGAGATGGTTCTACTCCTTCATTGGAGTCCAGCTGTGTTTAATTAAACTGATAGGACTTGATTTGGAAAGGCACACAAATAGGTTTTACCATCAACTGAATACATCATAATAGCTTGTTCTGGTTTTTACCCCTCTTACCCCAACTTATCCTGGGAATGGGGAAACCTTTTCCTCCGTGTCTCCCGAGACGTGGTTGTCTATCTGAGCACATTGAATAATAGTGAATGGGAGATAAAGAAAAATACAGCACAAGTTGTAATCCAGAATGACCTTTCCACAGGATGTCAAGATCATTGAGTGGCCATCAGTTGGATCCCCATCAAGCAGGCACTCATTGTGTATTCATTCAATATGCTGCAAACATCTGGTATAGAAAGAGCCCATTAAAGAGAAACTGTACCAGCTTTTTGCTACTCAATCTGCGTGCAAAATAAATTGAAGGCAGTGACCCTTATTCCAGAAGAGGATATATTTCTGAGCATCTTGCCGAAGTTTTGATAAAATACTGTTTTATATTTTGCAGCTCTGCTAATTCTCTTTAATAATGAGATCTGTTTATACAGTCCTAAATTTTTATGATCGCTGGGTATCCTTGCCCCCACCATTGATTGGCAGTTTTTTGCCCTTGCACGGTGGAGGTAGAGCTGTCAATCAATGGAACCGATTAGTGTTGAGCGACTATGTTCTATTAACCCTTTCGCCGAGTATGCTCGGGCCGAGCTCCGAGTATTTACAGCTGCTCGGTGATATGGTTTAATCGCTCCCGTGTGCATGATTAGCGACTGTTTGACAGCTTTATTATATGTGAGGAATGTCTATTTCTTACACATTCCTCACATGTAATAAAGCTGTCTAACAGTTGCAAATCATGCACACGGGAGAGATTAAACCATATCACCGAGCAACTGTAAATACTCGGAGCTCGGCCCGAGCGTACTCGGACAGAACATACTCGCTCAACCCTAGTACAGATGAGTTAGACAGAGCTAGCAGATACAACAATATTGTTATCAAAATTACAGCAAGAAGCCCAGCAAGTGACCTAGCATTGGAGTCAGAGTTACTGTCCTTATTTTATGCTTCCCTGAGACTGAAAAGCACAAACCTGGTGGCAGTAATTTACTTGTTTATTCTTTTATGTATTACTTGTGAGTACAGAGAATATTCCTTTCTGTTACAAGTAATGATTGTTGTCTTTACGCATGTTAGAGACCAATTATATGTTATGCCAGTGTATATTAGATGAATTTGGCAGTGGATCTGATTCATCTCACTGAATATGATCTACAGTTTTCTGGCATCTTCAGATGTTGCAGTACATTAGGTTTTCATCTTGCTCGATCTCTGCAAAGCTAAAAGGCAGAACGTGTTTGGCAGCACAGAGACTGATAACGCACTGCAGAGAGGGTCACGATGAATCAATTGAACTGGCTGCAGTTTAATAACTACTCTTCACATGGCTGCAGCGTACAGGCTTACTGTAGCTCGCACTGTTCTGTTGGTTAGGAAGGAAACTTGGCATATACGTGTTGTACATTGGTAGAAGAAGATCCGACAAGGATCTCAGAATAAGAATTCTAACACGAGTTCATATTGGAAAGATAATCAGCCAAAACTGCAAACTGTTAAAAAGTGAGAATGATGGCAGGTGGAGCATAGAAAATCTTACAGAAATTTTACATTGCAAATAATTAAAATGTTGTGTATGTAGGGGGCTTAAACTCATAACTGTGGTTTACTTGGCAGAGAAAAACATTTATTTTGTATGCAGATGAGGGTGTTTAGGTGCACCCTCTGCATTGTTACACTCCCTCAGTTTGCATACTGAGCAGTGTCCGCGTGGAGGTGCTGAACCACTGATTGAGTTCAGCTCTGTCAATGAAGATATTAGGCTGTGTGCCCACGATGCGTTTTTTAAGCGTTTCCGCGGCGGCAAAAACGCTGCAGAAACGCTTAAAAAACGCTTGGTAGAAGGCCTGCCATGTTCCCCAATGATAATCCGCATGTGCTGTGCACATGCTGCGGAAACTTCCGCTCCGGATTATCATTGCGGAAAAAAACGCAGCACTACCAATTATTTTGCGGAAGTGCTGCATTTTCACCGCCATTTACTTGCATTGAAACGCATGGATTACGCATCACTGCATCTGTAGATGCGCATTACATCCGTTTCAATGTGGGGATGGTGCCCGGGTGTGGAGGAGAGGAGACTCTCCTCCGGACCCGGGTACCATAGAACCTGTAAAAAAAAGAATAAAATAAAAAATAAATATGATACTTACCTATTGATGTCCCCCGTGTTATGTTTTGCTACCAAAGCTAAGGAAAGAGAGGAGATCTGTCCCTACTATAAGACTCAGCTGAATCCCTACGATGTAACAGGGAACCTGATCCTGCGATCAGACCTGCTAAAGTCCTAATCTAGTCTGTACGGAGACCTATAGATTTGGGGAGGGAATCCCTACAAGTACTAAGGACTGGGAGGAATATGGGACACCTCCTAACAGAAATAGTAGCAGACAGACGAACAAACAAAATAGATAGAACATAGAGGTCCGTAGACCAAGCAAACTAACAGAGTTAGATACAGAGCACAGGCTAGCTAGAAAGTAGATATACAATGAAGTCCAGCAAAGCCAGAAGGGCGGAGCAGGATTAAATAGGCCAACAAGGTCATGTGACCAGCAAAGGAAAAAAAACCTAACAGCAAGGTTCTAACAGTACCCCCCCTTCTAAGAGGATCCTCCGGATCCCCTAGGACCAGGCTTATCAGGAAATCTCCTGTGAAACGCTCTGATAAGTCTGGACGCGGAAACATCATCTGACCTCACCCAAGAGTTATCCTCGGGTCCGAAACCTTTCCAGGCCACAAGATACTGCAAACTACCTCTATAACGTCTAGAGTCAAGGATACGAAAAATTTCATATTCCCCGTCCTCCACCACCGGAGGAACAGAGGCAGAGGCGTCACCATCCGACACAACAGCTTTTTTTTAACAGAGAGACATGAAAGACCGGATTAATTCTCCAGGAGGTAGGAACCTCCAACCTAACAGCAGATTGGTTGACAACCTGAAGCACCTTAAAGGGCCCTACAAACTTGGGACCCAATTTCTTAGAAGGAATCCTCAACCGCAGATTCCTAGAGGACAACCAAACCATGTCACCAACAGCGAACAAAACCTCCTGTCGTTTCCTATCAAAGTAGTCTTTAGATTTTCTGTTGGCCTCCTGAAGATTACCACGCACATCCGTCCAAACTCTTTCCAAATCACCGGAAAAATTCTCCTCCTCAGGCACGGCAGATCCCAACTTGGAGAATGACCCAAACGACGGATGTCTCCCAGAACAACAAAAAAAAGGCGAACAACCAGCAGAAGAAGATGTATGATTGTTCAGAGCAAATTCGGCAAGTGGCAGAAACTCAGACCACCCCTCTTGATTGTCTGCCACAAAACAACGCAAGAACTGCTCAACATCCTGGTTTTTCCTTTCTGTCTGGCCATTAGATTCAGGATGATATCCGGACGAAAACGACAAATGAATTCCCAACCTGTCACAAAAGGCACGCCAAAAACGAGCCACGAACTGAGGACCCCTATCAGAAACAATGTCAGTAGGAACGCCATGAAGTCTGACAATTTCCTTGACAAAGGCCTTAGCGAGAGTTTTAGCGCAGGGCAGTTTGACGAAGGGAACCAAGTGACACATCTTGCTAAAACGGTCCACGACCACCCAGATGACAGTAAAACCCTCAGAGGGGGGAAGGTCAGTTATAAAGTCCATAGCCAAATGTGTCCAAGGAGCACTGGGGACCTCCAAAGGACAAAGCAACCCCGCAGCAGGAGTATGTGAGGACTTAGATCTAGCACATATAGTACATTGGCGCACCCACTTAATGACTTCCTTCTGCCATCCAGGCCACCAAAAACTGCGACCCACCAGTCTCTTGGTCTCAGAGATTCCGGGATGACCTGCCAACCGAGATTCGTGACACTCAACAAACAAATCTCTCCTAAAGGTCCCAGGCACAAACAACCTCCCATGAGGAGTGTTAGATGGGGCATTCTCCTGAGCTTTAAGAATCTCATCTTCCAAAACGGAGTCTAAAGCAGCTATCACAACACCTTCTTGTAAAATGTTTTCCTCTTTCTCAGCACCAACTATGGGAGAAAAACTGCGAGACAAGGCATCCGCCTTAACATTCTTAGTACCAGGGATGTAAGTAACGGAGAAATTAAACCGCGAGAAAAACAGTGCCCACCTAGCCTGACGGGCATTCAGGCGCTTGGCAGCGTCAAGATATATCAGATTTTTATGATCCGTAAGAACCTGAACGGGAAATTCCGCACCTTCCAAGAAGTGGCGCCAGTGTTCAAATGCGAGTTTAATAGCCAATAATTCCCGATTACCAATATCGTAATTCAATTCAGTCTCCGAAAATTTTTTTGAAAAAAATGCACAGGGATGTAATCCATCCCCGTTATCCTGAGACAATACTGCGCCAACCCCCACAGAGGAAGCATCAACCTCAACCAAAAACGGCCTAGTAACATCAGGCTGCATAAGGATGGGAGCAGAGGTGAACCTCTCCTTGAGATACACAAAAGCTTCAATGGCCTCAGAAGACCACTGAACCGCATCAGCACCTTTCCTGGTGAGATCAGTCAGAGGTTTGACAATACTAGAAAAATTTTTTATGAATTTTCTATAGTAATTGGCGAAACCCAAAAACCTCTGTATCGATTTCAAACCAATAGGCCTAGGCCATTCCTGCACAGCCTGAACCTTAACCGGATCCATCTCAAAACCTTTGCTGGAGATAATGTAGCCCAAAAAACTAATTCTCTGTACAGCGAACTCACATTTCTCCAGCTTAGCAAAAAGCGAATTGTCCATTAATAACTGTAATACCTCACGCACGCTCCGCCAATGAGACTCCAGATCTGGCGAATAAATCAAAATGTCATCCAAATACACAACCACATTTTTACCGATCAAAGGTCTAAGGATGTCATTAATCAGATTCTGAAAAAAATGCAGGAGCATTAGTAAGACCAAAAGGCATAACCAGATTCTCAAAATGACCCACAGGAGTGTTAAAAGCAGTCTTCCATTCATCACCCTCCTTCATGCGCAACAGATTGTATGCCCCCTTAAGGTCAATTTTAGAGAACCACTTGGCCCCCAATAACTGGTTAAACAGATCAGGAATCAATGGCAGTGGGTAAGGATTGCGTACAGTAATTTTGTTAATCTCACGAAAATCCAGACAAGGACGTAAACCGCCGTCCTTTTTTTTTACAAAAAAAAATCCAACCGCCACAGGAGACTTAGAGGGCCTAATGTGACCGGCGGCCAAACTTGTCTGTATGTATTCCTCCAAAGCCTTCCTCTCAGGAATAGTAAGGTTAAATAAACGACTTTTAGGAAGAGTCGCTCCAGGGACAAATTCAATAGAACAATCATAGTCTCTATGGGGAGGCAAAACCTGCGATTCTTTCTCAGAAAAAACTCTCCAAAAATCCTGAATAGGAACAGGCAATTCTCCCCTATCCAAAGCTGCAATACGCCCGTTACAACACTTGTCATAACATTTATGGCTCCAGGATTTAATTTCACTGGTAGACCAATCCAGTACAGGATTGTGAAATTTTAACCAGGGCAAACCCAATATTACTGGAGAAGGCAAGTTATTCAACACTACCAAATCCAATTTCTCATGGTGAACACCATTAATAGTGAGAGGAAATTCACTGACCTTGAGAGTAATATTCTTCAAAGGGGAGCCATCCACAGAAACCACAGCAATGGGGGATGATAAAGGTTCAGGTTTTAAATTGAGTTTTTCCACGAATCCCCCATCAATAACATTCAGTGTAGACCCGCAATCAACAAACACCCGAAATTCCATTAATTTTTCCTGAGCAATCGTGGAAGCAGCTAAAAATATACCCTTGGAATTTAAACAGGCAATACGGGCGTGACTGACCATTTTTTTTTCTTTCTTCATACGAAGCTCACAGCCTTTAATCAAATGACCAGATTTCCCGCAATAGAAACACAAGCCTTCTGAAAAACGACGGTGTTTTTCTTGAGAGCGAGGTGCCACCGATCCAATCTCCATCGGTTCACCACTGTTAGTACACACATTATCATAACCAGAAACTGACATAGCAGAGGATTTGCTCTCATTAACCCTAGCACGCAGTCTTCTATCCACCCGTATAGCTAATTGCATAGCCTGTTGCAAATCCTCAGGTGTAGGATAAGCAATTAGCAGGTCTTTAACCCTTTCACTGAGCCCAGCAAGAAATAGACTTTTCAGAGCAGAATCGTTCCACCCTGTTTGAGTGGACCAACGACGAAAATGTGTACAATATTTTTCCATATTACCTGATCCTTGTTTTAAACGTCTCAACTCAGTCTCAGCTGATGCCACACGGTCAGGATCATCATATAATAGTCCTAAAGCAGAAAAAAAACTATCCACTGATCTGAAGCATGTATCACTAGGTTGCAAAGAAAAGGCCCACTCCTGAGGCTCTTTGCGCAAAAGTGACATTATGAACCCTACGCGCTGGGATTCATCCCCAGAGGACTTGGGTCTCAAACGAAAATACAATAAGCAAGCATTTTTAAATGAAAAAAATTCTCGATGTTCACCAAAAAATAAATCCGGCAAACATACCTTAGGCTCCAAGAAATATGCTCCAGGACAGTTACTCACGTGCTGACGGAGCTCGGCCACTTCCAGAGAGAGTCCCTGCAGGTGTTTAGCCAAATCCTGAACCGACACCATGATGGAACAAAAAAAATCTTTCCTTAGAGAATTTGCAGGCTGGACTTACTGTTATGTTTTGCTACCAAAGCTAAGGAAAGAGAGGAGATCTGTCCCTACTATAAGACTCAGCTGAATCCCTACGATGTAACAGGGAACCTGATCCTGCGATCAGACCTGCTAAAGTCCTAATCTAGTCTGTACGGAGACCTATAGATTTGGGGAGGGAATCCCTACAAGTACTAAGGACTGGGAGGAATATGGGACACCTCCTAACAGAAATAGTAGCAGACAGACGAACAAACAAAATAGATAGAACATAGAGGTCCGTAGACCAAGCAAACTAACAGAGTTAGATACAGAGCACAGGCTAGCTAGAAAGTAGATATACAATGAAGTCCAGCAAAGCCAGAAGGGCGGAGCAGGATTAAATAGGCCAACAAGGTCATGTGACCAGCAAAGGAAAAAAAACCTAACAGCAAGGTTCTAACACCCCGGTCTCCTTGTCCTCCCATGCCGGCTGTTCGCGATGGACTGAAGGACCTGTGCTGACGTCATAGTCATGTGACGGCAGGTCCTTCAGTGTAGTGTCCCGCGAGCTGCCGGCAAGGGAGGACGGAGCGAAGCAAGACTGCGGGGGCCATCAGAAGGTAAGTATAGATTTATTTTTTTATTTTAAACATTCTTTAAGGTCACACTATATAAATCCATGCCATTTGCATGGATTTATATAGTGTGACAAAGTTGTCAAGCACCTTCCAAGTGATGCTAAAATCGCTTAGAAAGCGCTTGTCAACCCGCATGCGGAAATGCATGTGAAGAACACTTCACATCCGCCTGTCCCTGGCAGGAAAAACGCATGTATGATCTACATGTGTTTTTTCTGCCAGGGAGATGCAGAAACGCTGAGGAAAAAATCCGGAGCATTTCTGCATCGTGGGCACATAGCCTAACAATCAGTGGCTGTGCACAGACTTTGCAGCCTCGTTCACATAGTGTCATTGCTGGCTCTCATCTCTGGCTCCTTTCTACGACCGCCAATCAGTACCGCAATGTAGACAGGAGCCAGGGATAACAGCCGGCAGTAACACTGCTGAGATCAGGTAGCACTTGCTTGAGTGTGGTCAATCAAGATGTGACAGTGCTTTAATATGCAAATTGAGGGGGCATAACTGTACACTGAGACCTATAATGCACAAATTGTGCACTAAGGCTATGTGCCCACGATGCAGAAATGCTGCATATTTTTTCAGCTTCTCCCTGGCAGGAAAAACGCATGCTTATTTTACATGCTTTTTTCCCGCCAGGTAGAAGCGTTTGTCAAGTGTTTTTGCATGCATTTCTGCATGTGGGTTATGAAGCTTTTTTCCAAGCGATTTTAGCATCATTTGGAAAAGTGCTTGACAACTTGGTTACACTATATAAATCCATGCCGGTTGCATGACCAAGTAGTAGTTAAAAGAAAAGAATAAGAATGGTAAAAAATAAAGATTATACTTACCGTCCGATGGCCCCCGCTATTTTCTCCGCCGCGTCCGGTCTGTTGTATGGGTCGCGGTGGTGTGAAGGACCTGCGGTGACGTCATTGAGTCATGTGACTGGTCACGCGACCGCCGACGTCAGCGGACGCATGACCTGTCACTTGACTAAATGACGTCATGGCAGGTCCTCACACCATCGCAAGCTGTACAAGAGAGAGGAGGAGAAACATCGCTGAGGAGGCTGGGGGACATCAGAAGGTAAGTATAATCTTTATTTTTTATTTTAAATTCTTTTTTAACACATTGTATGTTACCCGGGTCTGGAGGAGAGTCTCATCTTCTCCAGTCCCGGGTACCATCCGCACATAGAATCGCTTAATATCCGTGTGTGCAAATGTGCTGACACGGATATTAAGAGTTTCAATGCAAGTCAATGGCGGCAATTACGCTGCGTGTCCGCAAAATTAATAGACATGCTGCGTATTTTTCCGCAATGATAATCCGCAGCGGAAATTTCCACAGCATGTGCACAGCACATGCGGATTATCATTGGGGACCATGGGGCACGTATTACCAAGCATTTTTTAAGCGTTTTCGCTGCCAAAATTCTGCTCCAAAAACGCTTGAAAAACGCATAGTGGGCACGCAGCCTAAAGCCTTCTTATTTGCATATGAAATAAATAACTTTTTTATGCCAACTGAACCACTAAAAGTTATACTACAGGTATCATTTTTACGTAGACCAAGTCCCCTACATCCAGCTATAATTGGTTTAGTTCCGTATTGGGGTGACAGACTCCCTTTAATTTGTTCTTAAATAAAATATGCTATTAAGATTTCTCTGTATTGCATTGCAATGTATAAGAAACTAATAGTTGAGACACTAAAGGGTTATTCCTGTAATGATAAGTTAGCTCTCGGCTTTTTCTGGCAGTCCCACAGAAATTGAATGGAGCTGAGGTACATGAGCAGCTCTGGTCCATTCAAGACAGAGAGCTCGATTCTTGGGCTCCAGATTCACGGTCTTGGGATCACCTGGAGTCCTAGCACTCACACCTCCTTCGATCACTAAGTTTTCCCTTATCCTATGGATTGAGGATAGCTTACTGTCTTAGCGATAACTCTTAATATGTTGCTGGGATAGACAACTGCCTTGTAAGAGAACCTGTTCTGAATTTCTAATATATCTTGTTTTGTTAAAGACATGAAATATTGATGCAGGAGCATCTTTTCTTGTAACAGTTTTGTCAAAAGAAATCCTGCTCCTGATTTTTTTTTTTTATGGGAAATAGACGTATACACTGAAGTAGACACATTAGGAGAGCTCACTGGAGAGTTGAGCAAAATGGTTCACAGGAACCTGGTGTGACATGTTGGTAGTCTGTGACTAGAGCCCTGTTAACCTCCTCCTCAATACCGGCTTCCCCGACACTTAACCTGACGACTAGATCTGATGTGGCATTGTGTGCTTCACATGACCCTCACACAGCTCAATCTGTGAAAAAATAAAAAAGACGTCTCTGTCAGCAGATAGATATAAAAGTTATCGGTCTCCAAAAATGGTGATACAAATTATTTTTTTTTAACGAAATTCTGAATTTTTTTCTTCACTTTAAAAAGTTTGGTACCACTGAATCATACTGACATGGAAAATCATGTTTCCTGATCTTTGTCACCACACAATGAACACTGTAAAACAATACAAAACAATTGTGATTTGCTTTTTGCCATTTCACTAAACTTAATTTTTTTTCTCCTGTACATTATATGATAAAATAAATAGTGTCATTAAAAACTACAACTTTTCCTCCTTTTTGATAATATTATTCTCACCAACCTTCGTCTTCAGCTCTTCCTGACCGCTACTTCTAACTGTCACAAGCTCTCAATGTAAGTCTATGTACTTGCATCTCACATTACAATATGTTTAGATGTCATCTGTCCCATCCTAACTCTGTGGATGCCTACCAAGGTTGCCAACTTGATTTTTTTTTTTTTATGGACAGTTTATCAAATAGTCCCAATATTTGCAGCGGGTAAAATAAGTATTAAACACATCACCAATTTTCTAAGTAAATATATTTCTAAAGGTGGTATTGACATGGAATTCTTACCAGATGTTGCTAACCCTTCCAATCCACACAAGCAAAGAAATTAAATCATAGATGTCCATAAATTAAGTTATGTGTAATAATGGGAAATGACAAAGGGAACAAGTATTGAACACACTGAACTCTGAGCTTTAGTATCTTCCATAAATGTTCTGTTGGACTCAGGTCAGGTGGTTGGCTCAGCCATTCTAGCAGCATTACTTTCTTTCTCTGGAACCAATTGAGTTTCCTTGTGTTTGGAATCATTGTCTTGCTGAAATATCCATCCTTGTTTCATCTTCATCATCCTGGTAGATGACAGCTGATTTTTATCAAGAATGTCTCAATACATTTGTCCATTCATCCTTCCTTCAATTATATGAAGTTTGCCAGTGCCATAGCCCACATCATGATGTTCCCACATCCAAACTTCATTGTTGGTCTGGTGTCTTGGGGGTGATATGCAGTGCCTTTTGGCCTGCAAACATCGTGTGTATTATGGCATCCAAAGAGTTCAATTTTGGTCTCATCTGACCAGACTATATTCTAAAAAGTATTTCACAGGCTTGTCGAAATGTTGTGGAGCAAACTTTAAATGAACCTGAACATGTGTCACCGGGATACCACAACATAGAGGGACCAGAAGACCACGGTGTCTGGTTTCACAAACTTTTGCACTGGTTAGAAGTACTTCACCATCTTATTAAATAATACAGTTTTTTTCCTTGCTAGCAGTGCAAGGGTTAATTTGTTCAGTTGGAGCTCCTGGAGCTTTCCTACTTGGATTGTCTCAGCTGTTCAGTGTTGGCAGCTCGCCTCTGGAACTTAGCGATTACCAGTGTTAGTTCTTACTGCCTGGTTCTGTAGCTGGAGGTTTAGTTTGTGGTTGGGGTTAGTATTTGGAGGTTGGTCTGGAGATCGTTGCTTGGAGTTTTCTCTTTGCACATCCTCATCCTCTCCTATTTGGTTTCTCCTTCCTTTAACTCCTGTGTCCCACTCTGTTGTTTGGTGTGTGTATTTTGTATGGTTGGTATTTTCATTTATCCCTGTCAGTCTTCTCTTGTTTGTCTGGTTAGTCTGTTCCTATATACTTCAGCTTACCACTACCCTGGGTGGGGGAGGGGACAGAACCAGGTTGGTATAGGTAGATATAGGAGCCTAGCAAGGAATGAGAACCCGGTGTCTCCACCTTCAGGAGTAATCTGGGAGACAGGGATAGACTAGGGCGCCCCTCGTTCTAGGGAATTGGTTCGCTCCCATAGTCCCAACAATATCATGACAACATACTTTTTGTTCAGCAGTGGAGTCTTGCATGATGAGCATACATACTTTGAAAGAATTGTACTTTCTGAACTATGGCCCTAGCAGTGATCACTGCAACTTTCAGTAGTTTGGAATTTCTTCTGTAACCAATGTCATCAGTATGTTTTGCAACAATAAGGTTGCAAAGTTCTTGAGACAGCTCACTGGTTTTACCCATCATGAGATGTTTCTTGAGTGGCACCTTGGTAACGAGACACCTTTTTATAGGCCATCAGTTGAACCAGTTGATATTATTTTTCACTAAGTGACAGGATTGCTTTCTAATTACTGATAGATTTCAGCTGGTGTCATGACTTTTCATGACTTTTTGCACCTCTTTCTTTGTGCGTTCAATACTTTTTCACTGTGTTGTTTCTCATTATTCCACATATCTTAATTTATGGACATCTATGGTTTGATTTCTTTGCCAGTGTGGATTGGATGGATTGTTACAGACATCTGGTCAGAATTTCATGTCAATAGTAACTTAGAAAATTGGTCACATATTCAATACTTATTTCACACGCTGTACGTATGTTGGATTATAGAAATTATTCAATAGGGCTGTTCAGATAAGCATTTTCTTTTTTAAGGACCGAATCTACGTGTGAAAAAATCGCACATGCACTATTTCTTTTTCAATACTGATGTAAAGACATTAGCTGCATTCACTGTGAACTGTAACATGATAATAAATATAGTCAAAATAATCTGTACAAGTATGTCCAATTTTATAAAAACTATTTGATATGTCTGTGATATTTTTGGGACAGCTCAAAAAGTGTCCTATTTTTACAGACTGTCCATGAATTTCTGGATGGTCGGCAATCCTGATTAATACCATCCTTACAGTCTTTCGTTCCGTTTCTTTCTGGTAATAAACATTTTAGACTGGAGTTGCTTGCCATTACCCATTAGTCTTATACTTTCTCTTAGTACGCCTTTATTGCCCTGACACTATGTTTTACTTCTGCTGACTGATACTTGTCCATTAGACATAGCTTACTTACAATGACTCACTCTTCTTTCTTCCCAATTAGACAGAGTATTCTGTAACACATTTTGCTGCTACATTTCATTCATCCAATTATTATATGTCTATTTTATATATATATAATTTTTTTTTTTAAATCTTAATATGCTGTAATAATGTGTATTAGGAAATCACTTATGTAAATGTTAAAGGGAATTTGTCACCACTTTGGAGTTATCAGACCTCTACTATTGCCATACAGGGTATAGAAAAGTAAATCTATACATACCTGTATGGCCCATAGTAGAGGTTTGATTGCAGAGAAAAGCGCTTTAATCAATTGTATTTTGTACAGACTTGGTGCCCGGGGACACCAAGCAATCCCTGCCTATGTGCTTATTATTCCCCCAAATCCCCGCCTATATGCTTAATTATCATATCCCTCCCCTCCCTTGCACGTCACAGGGCCATGTGACGTGCACTGTGCTCCCTGACTTCCCGGGCTTGCGCAAAGCGCCGCTCACATACAGCACATTTTGCTTCATCCCGGCCCCGTCTCTCCGTGCTCTGCGCCACAGGGTTCTATTGCGCAGGCGCCGGGAAGTGAAAATGACAACAAACCTGCGGCGCAGTGGACGGGGCCTGGATGAAGCAAAGCACGCTCTGTGTGCTGCGCTTTGTGCATGCCCAGGAAGTCAGGGAACACAGAGCACGTCACATGGCCCTGTGACATGCAGGGGAGGGGGGGAATATGATAATTAAGCATATAGGCGGGTGTGGCACCCCAGGGGTCCGGTTGCCACAGTGGCATTGGCTTCCTCACAAGGGGTGATGCCATGCCTGGAAGCAAGGAGGGGTCCCCTAATCAGGTATACCAGCATACAACACTTTACTGGCTCCAGACCAGAAAGGGGAGCTCCTCCCCTTAGCAGCTGGAATCTGGAGGCGGGGTTAGTAAGAGTGAGTTGAGAGTTGTTGAAGACAGGACAGCGACGAGGAAGGACCTGGGGAAGGGAGCTGTGTTCAAGCTCGCCCCCAGAGGAGATAAGCGCAGAAGAACTGGACACCGGAGTCCGTGATTGTGGGTCACTGAAGGCCCAGCAGCAGAATCCGGAGGGCAGGAGACTGCAGGTCTCCTGGCCCCACCAGATGCCCGGCGGCACAGCAGCACCATAGGGCCCAGCACCGCCACATGGGAGCGACACTTAAGGAAGGCCCAAGCTACCTGCCCTACTGGTGAGGAAAAAGACGTTTTACTCAGGGACGAGGGCCGCAGAATAGCTTCAAGCAGCAGGGCCAAAGAGATTAGCGCAGAGGGAAGGCCTACAACTTCACCTGTCGAGGTGGATCCCCAACTTGCTCCCAGGCCGCCCGGACGTCTACTACCAGCTAGTACCCATGCCCCGGTCTGCTTAACAACTGCAAGTAAAGATAAGAGGAAACCTCCATTAAGCTGTGGACTGGTCATTATCTGCGCCATCACCTGCACTACACCGCACCAACAACATCTACCTCATAGCATCACTATATCCTGCCCTGGAGCTAAGCTCTGCCTGTGGAGAGCTGAACCAACTCTGCTGCTTCACCATCAGCTCCAGAGGATCTGCACCGCAGCGGCGGCCCCATATAGCTGCATACCACAGGTGGCGTCACGATCATTATCTCTATAAAAACGTCATTCCCTTTTACCTTTTCCTTTAATTGACCGCCCTGGGTCACGGACCGGGTCACTGCCACCGTGACATATCCCCCAGCATCGACCGGCCCGGCTACCGAGTACCTCACGGCCCAGGGAGCGCGTCAACTTGGCGTCACGAACAGGATTCGAACCCCGGTATAACCGGGTACTGTGTGCCATAGACTTTACTGAACTGTGTCATCATGTCATTTGCCGTCAGCCGAGGGGAAGCAGGATCCCAAATCCGTAAGCGCCGGGTAAGCGATCCCTCTCGCCTGCAGAGCAGCATACTGGTACCTCAGCAGAAACCCAGGACCTGGCTGAGGTTCACTAGGGGGGAGGAAGATGCCCAACCTGGGAGAGGACCCAGGCGCGGGCGCCGCTGCCTCCACTGTAATGCCGTTATCAATGCCGTATATACCAGGGGCGGCGTGGTTGCCCCAGTACTCAGGGGAGTCGCACACCTTGAGCGACTTTCAGGAGAGACTGCGCAGTTTGTTTAAAGTGTATCTCCTGTCTGAGGAGCAAAATGTCAGCATCCTCATAGGCCACCTAATCGGTGCTGCCCAGAGAGAGGTGAAGTCCTGGCCGGGCAGGGACAACAGCACTGTTAAGGAAATACTGGCACGGTTGAAGGATACCTTTGACACCCGCACAGCAGCAGAGATTAAAATGAAGTTCTACGGGTGCAAACAAAGGGTGCAGGACAGTGTACGGGAGTATGCTCTAAACCTGCAGGAGGCGCAACGGGCCATTAAACAGGTAGACCCCGACAGTGTGCGAGACGAGGATAGATTGCTAACCGAACAGTTTATTGAGGGGCTCCTGTCTAACGCTCACCGGACACAGCTGCGCATTATGGCTCTGCAAAACCCTGATCTGGACTTAGCGCAATTTAAAGACCGAGCCATCGGGGTGCTGCGAGAACCAACCCCAAGTGGCCATGCACCCCTCCGGCGGCCGGCTATCACATACCACCAGGAGGTGGCATCCTTTTCCCCAGCACCTGTGGAGGCTGACATGCAGATCCTGGATAATGACCCATCTGCAGACTTACGCCTTCAGGTCCAGGAGCTGACCAAAAGTGTGGCTACACGAACCAAAACCGTGCAGGCCATGCAAGTGTCTCCAAAGGAAAGAATTCAGCTGGCTTCCAGTCCAGATGACGTCCCGTGGCGATGGCAGAGAAGGATTCCACCAACCAGAGGGAGAAACAGTGATCGCTATGACCAGGACGGACAACCCATCTGCCGCCGCTGTCAAAAGGCGGGGCACCTCGCAAGATTCTGCAATTTAAAAGAGCAACCCCTGGGTCAGAGGGCCAACCCCCAGGAGTAGGACGACCAGGCCCACAAAGCTGGCGACACAAGTACGTGGGAGGACAACCGGTCCTACCTGTCGTGCTTGATGGCATCCCGATGAACGCTTTACTGGACACTGGTTCCCAGGTGACAACGATGCCATATATCCTTTTCAAATGATACTGGACTGATTTGGACATTACCCGCAGTCCAGATGAGCATATTAACATCTTTGCCTGCAATGGTCAGCCCTTGCCTCAGGTGGGGTATAAAGAGGTGACCATAAAGGTTGGCCGAGTAGAATTGCTATCAAAAGGGATGATTATTGTTGATATTGATCGCCGAGAAAGCCATCCTATGATAACTACAGGTACCAATGTGATAGAGAATTGTCTTGGGGAAATTATTGTTTTGTTGCAACATGTCGCAGAGACTGCCAGTTCCAGTCAGCAGCGAGTTCTGCAGAAGGAGATCAAAGCCCTGATGCAGAGACAACAGGTAGAGCTGTCTGGTGGAGAAGTCGGCAGTGTCAGAATGAGTGATCCATTCCCCACTGCAATGCCCCCTAGGAGTGAAATGTTAATATGGTGACGGGCAGCAATCGGACTCAGGGGTCAAGATTATCAGGCCCTGGTGTAACCCGTGTACTCTGATAGTAGGTCCACCATCTTAACCCATACGCATCCTGAATTGCGGAGAGAAAGAGGTCCATTTACCCTGGTATGCCACCCTTGCTAAGCTGTTCACTGTTAGTAACAATGCAATACAGGCAGTGGAACCCTTGCCTCCGTCCAAACAGGCGGAGGATAATGGCTCCAAGGGGCAGGTGGAGGATTAGTGTCAGAAGCTACAAGTAGGCACCGACTCCACCCCTCTGCACCAAAAGCATGGGGTGTACCGGGTGGTCCAAGAATATGAGCGAGTCTTTAGCAAACACCCACTAGACTTTGGGAAGGTAAAAGGGGTCCAACATCATATCCCCACAGGAGATCATCCGCCCATTAAAGAGAGGTACCGGCCTGTACCCCCAGCTCACTATCAATATGCCAAGGAATGTTACGGGAGATGAAGGAGGCTGGGGTGATAAGAGATAGTTGTAGCCTCTGGGCAGCTCCATTAGTTCTCTTTAGAAAGAAAGATGGTACAATGAGGATGTGTCTGGATTATAGGTAGATTAACCGCATTACACATAAGGACGCCTACCCATTACCCAGAATTGAGAAATCATTAGCTGCACTAAGATCCGCTAATTATTTCTCCACTTTGGATCTCACCAGTGGGTATTGGCAGGTTCCCTTGGCAGAGGCGGACAGAGAAAAAACTGCGTTTACGACACCAATGGGCCTCAGCGAGTTCAACGGCATGCCATTCGGGCTCTGCAATGCCCCGGGAACTTTCCAGCGGTTAATAGTGTTGCATAGGACACAAAAACTTTGAAACCTGCTGTACCTAGATGACGTAATAGTCTACTCCAAGACCTTCGAAGACCACCTGGAGCACCTGGCCGAGGTGTTCGAAGTAGTGATGAGCGAACGTGCTCGCCACTACTCTGTACTCGCCTGAGCATCATGGTGCTCGACAAGCTCGGCGAGTATTTCCGGGTTGCTCGGGCGGGAACTCGGGTCCCCTCCCTGCATGTTTGGCGCTCTTTAGAGAGCCAATGAACATGCAGGGATTGCCTGCCTTGCACTGTAATGCCGTAGCCATGTTGGTTGTGGGCATTATAGTGATTGGCTGGCCGCACATCGTCATCAGGTGTATATCAGACCTGGCGCCGCCATGCTCGTCATAGTCACTCCGGATCAGACAGTGTAGGGAAAGCTGCTGCTGAGCTAGGGAGAGATTTGCTTGTGTATTAGGTAGTGTAGGGAGAAAAACCGCACATTACACATATCCATCTTAACAAACAGTCCTTTTGAGCACTAACTAATCCATCGGCAGAGATATCAGACAGGCAGTGAATATAGCAGACTGCAGTGCACATAGCACAAGAGGCTCCATTCCAGTTCCGTCGGCTGCTGCTGTTAGATATTTCTGGAAATAGGCCGAGGTCTCAGGGGCCAGGAATAATTTTTTTTGCATCTTAATCCTCATTATTTGCTTAAAAAGCAATCCAGAGAACACTTTTTTCTGCACCATTTGCTTGTTGGCCCTGCAGAATACAGCCATGTCCTTTCCATATTACAGCGCTAAAAATCCATCTATTTAAAACTGTGTTTTCTCCGTCACAGGGATCACATATACGTTTTTAGAAAATACTGCCATTTCTGGCCTCCATTAAAAAAAAATTTCAGTGTGTCAGCAAAGTTTTTGACACTGGTTTGCTGTTCAAAACAGTTACCTACAGGCCAGGTATTTAAAACAGTGTTTTCTCCGTCACACGGCTCACATAAACGTTGTCAGAAAATACTGCCATTTCTGGCCTCCATTAAAAAAAATTTTCAGTGTGTCTGCAAAGTTTTTGACACTGGTTTGCTGTTCAAAACAGTTACCTACAGGCCAGGTATTTAAAACTGTTTTTCTCCGTCACACGGATCACATATAAATTCGCTCCAAACTCAGTCATTTGTAGTGAGCGTGGAAGATACTGTCCTCCATTTAAAATGGGCAAGGCACGTGGCAAGGGACGGGGAACTGGACGTGATGGTAATGGTGCATGCAGAGGCCTAGGACAAGGCCGTGGACAAGCCGAAATTGTGCCACAACAAACACCCACATCTTCTCGCCTGACCTTCCTGTCCCAATTTCTAGGGGACCGCAGCATACCACTATTGAACCCAGAGCAGTGTCAAAAGGGGGTTGGTTGGATAGCAGATAATGCTTCCAGTCACTTAGCCACCACCACCACCACCCTGTCTTCCACACGGTCAAGTCTCAGTAGCCGTGAGTCTGGACCGCATATTCCTCACCCTGATCCTCCTTCCTCCCACCATGCTGAGTACCCAGAGACAACTGATCCCACACTTGGACACTCTGAAGAGCTGTTCACTTTTCCATTTATAGATTCGGGCCTCTCGCCCAGTCCACTTGAAGTGGGGCAAGAGGAGATCGCGTGTAGCGATGCCCAAATATTTGAGCAGCCACGGTCACCTGAAGGCGACGGTGGGAAAGTGTCAAAAGAGGTGGACGATGATGAGACACGATTGCCAAAAAGTCAGGAGGAGGACCAGGGTGCGGAAGTGGAGGACGAGGTGGTGGATGATATAGTAACTGACCCAACCTGGCAGGAGGACATGCAGAGCGAGGACAGCAGCACACAGGGGGAGGGAGGCAGAGCACCCCAACAGGCAGGAAGAAGCAGTGTGGTGGCCGCAACCGTTCCCCGTAACACCAACACGAAGGAAGTTGCCAGTACAACTGTTAGGTCTTCCTGAGTCTGGTTGTTTTTTAAAGACTCTGCCGATAACCCCAAAAAGGCCATTTGCAACACCTGCCAGGCCAGCATCAGCAGGAGTGGCAAAACGACCAGCCTGACCACCACCAGCATGATCAGGCACATGGCAGCAAAGCACCCGACTTTGTGGGCCTAACCCCAGGGTCCAGGAACAGTGTCTGCGGGTGGCACCATTTCTTCTTCTGCTGTTGTGCATTCAAGCTAATCCCCTGTCCATGGTGCATGGAAAGATGCCTCCTGCCCTGCACCTGTCGTTGAACACTCTCGAGTAGCAGTATCAGGAAGCACGTCCATGTCCTTGTCCCAGAGCAGCGTTCAGTTGTCCATACCCCAGTCCTTGGAACGCAAGTGCAAATATGCAGCCAACACCCCACAGGCCACACTACTAAATTCTCACATTTCACGACTGCTTGCACTCGAAATGTTGCCTTTTAGGCTCGTGGAGACGGAAGCATTCTGCAACCTGATGGCGGCGGCCGTCCCTTGGTACTCGGTCCCCAGCCGCCACTATTTCTCCCGGTGTGCCGTCCCCGCATTACACAAGCACGTGTCCCAAAACATTAGCCGTGCTCTCAACAATGCAGTTACCGGTAAAGTCCACCTAACCACAGACACGTGGACAAGTGCTTGTGGGCAGGGACGGTACATCTCGCTGATGGCACACTGGGTTAACATAGTGGAAGCCGGGACCCAGTCGGACCTTGGGACGGAACACGTCCTCCCGACGCCAAGGATTGCGGGCCCTAGGTCAATTAGGGTTGCCCCCACGGTCTACCGCTCCTGCAACTCATCCTCCTTAGCCTCCTCCTCCTCTTCAGCCTCTATCTCCGAAATGATAACATCAGTCACAAGCTGGAAGCACTGCAGCACTGCCTCGGCCAAGCGGCAACAGGCTGTGCTGAAGCTAATATGCTTAGGTGAAAAACCGCACAATGCTGAAGAGTTGTGGACAGCTCTGAAAGAGCAGGCAGATCTGTGGCTCACACCACTGAACCTACAGTCAGGCATGGTCGTGTGTGACAATGGCCGGAACCTGGTGATGGCTCTGAGGCGAGGCGAGCTCACACACGTACCATGCCTGGCCCATGTGCTTAACCTCGTGGTTCAGCGGTTTCTCAAATCCTACCCGGAGCTGCCGGATCTGTTTGTTAAAGTACGCCGCCTGTGTGCCCATTTTAGAAAGTGAGCTACAGCTTCCGCCGCCCTTGCAGTGTTTCAGCAGAGTTTGCAGCTTCCGGCTCACAGACTGGTGTGTGATGTGCCCACGTGTTGGAACTCTACACTGCAGATGTTGGGAAGGATTTGTGAGCAGAAGAGGGCAGTTGTTGAGTACCAGCATCAACAAGGCCGTCGCTATTCAGTTTAAACTACACACATAAGACCTCAGGAGTGGACATGGATGTCAGACATATGTACCATCCTCCAAAACTTTGAAGACTCCACCAAGATGATGAGCAGCGATGACGCCATAATTAGCTTCACCATCCCGCTTCTCTGTCTTCTGAAACGCTCTCTGCTCACAATCAAAGAGGATGCATTGCAGGCGGAGCACGATGAGATGGAGCAAGTAACCATACAGGGTGATTACACACAGCCAAGCCTCATCTCATCCCAACGTGGATTGGGTGACAATGAGGAAGAGGAGGAGGAGGAGGAAGGACAGGAGCTAGTTTCATGCACTGTAGACGTTACTGCCTGCACAGCTGTCATACCGTCTGTTCAGTGTAGATGGTCAGAGGACAGAGAAGAGGAAGAGGAGAGCATGGTCAGTCATCCTCTTGGTGAGGACACGGAAGTCTTGCCTGTTAAACTCGGTCATGCGTGCCAGACTACTATGTTACGCTGCCTTTCCCATGACCCTTGTGTTCTCAAAATTTTGGGTGACAGCCGTTACTGGTTGGTGACACTTCTAGTCCCACGCTACAAGGAGAACTTTATATCTCTTATTGCTGAGGCGGACAGGTCTACAAAAATGGGGCTGTACCCGAAGACCCTTGTTGCGGAACTATTAAAAAAATTCCCATCTGAAAGCGCAGGGGTAAATGTTTGTCAGCCCATACACTTAGTGCATGGGCATTACAAGTATAGGAGGCCCGCTCCTTTCTGATGGGAACATTTTTTTGAGGCCCTCCTCCACGTCTCTTCCAAGGGGCATTGAAGTGCCTCCAAATTTTCGGCAGCCCTTGCATTCACTGCATAGTCCAACACTATGGGAGACTCTCACCTTTCTAATGGGAATTTGTCGTTACTGTGGCCCTTCTCTGTGTGTCTTTAAATTCTTAGTGGGGTTTTTCCTAAAATTGGTCAGCCGTTGGACTCACTGCATACCCTATAACTGTATAGCAGACTTTTTCCTTTCTAATGGGAACATGTCGTACCTTGTTACTGTGGCCCTGCTCTGTGTGTCTTTAAATTCTTAGTGGAGTTTTTCCTAAAATTGGTCAGCCGTTGGACTCACTGCATATCCTATAACTGTATAGCAGACTTTCTCCTTTCTAATGGGAACATGTCGTACCTTGTTACTATGGCCCTGCTCTGTGTGTCTTTAAATTCTTAGTGGGGTTTTTCCTAAAATTGTCAGCCGTTGGACTCACTGCATACCTTATAACTGTATAGCAGACTCTCTCCTTTCTAATGGGAACATGTCGTACCTTCTTACTGTGGCCCTGCTCTGTGTGTCTTTAAATTCTTAGTGGGGTTTTTCCTAAAATTGGTCAGCCGTTGGACTCACTGCATACCCTATAACTGTATAGCAGACCCTCTCCTTTCTAATGGGAGCATGTCGTACCTTGTTACTGTGGTCCTGCTCTGTGTGTCTTTAAATTCTTAGTGGGGTTTTTCCTAAAATTGGTCAGCCGTTGGACTCACTGCATACCCTATAACTGTATAGCAGACCCTCTCCTTTCTAATGGGAGCATGTCGTACCTTGTTACTGTGGTCCTGCTCTGTGTGTCTTTAAATTCTTAGTGGGGTTTTTCCTAAAATTGTCAGCCGTTGGACTTACTGCATACCCTATAACTGTATAGCAGACTCTCTCCTTTCTAATGGGAACATGTCGTACCTTGTTACTGTGGCCCTGCTCTATGTGTCTTTAAATTCTTAGTGGGGTTTTTCCCAAATTTTGGCAGCCCTTGCAGTCACAGCATGGGCATTACCACTGTAGGAGACCCGCTCCTTTATAATGGGAACATTTTTTTTCTGAGACCCTCCTCTATGTCTCTTCAAAGGGGAATCGGGTTGCGTTCAAATTTTTGGCAGCCCTTGCAATCACTGGATACGCAATAACAGTATAGGAGACCCACTTGTTAATAGTGGGAACAACAGAGCATAGCCGGCTGATGGCTCTCTAACAATAGCTAGGGCCGACTGCTGACCTTTTAAGAATAGTAAGGGCCGTCTGATGTCCCTATAAAAATAGGCTTTATGATTTTCAGAGTCCCTCCATCATAAATAAAACAGGATGTGTCTGATGATGTGTCACACACCACATTGCTAGATAAGGTTGTAAAATATTAAAATGACATTTCCCGGTGAATGCATTTGTCTTAAAATAAATAAATAAGTAAATAATAGGATCTTTCTTTAGTATAAAAATCAGCGTCACCAATTTAACAACAATGTAATCACATTGTTCAGCTCATGTACCTCCTCCTCCATCTCCGAAATGACCACATCAGTCACAAGCAGACAGCACTGCTGTACTGCCTTGGTCAAGCGGCAACAGGCTGTGCTGAAGATAACATGCTTAATGCTTAATTGACAAACCGCCCAGCGCTGCAAAGTTGTTGAAAGCTGTAACACAGCAGCCTGATCTGTGGCTCTCACCGCTGAACATACAGCCAGGCATGGTCGTGTGTGACAATGGGCGGAACCTGGTGACGGAGAAATGACAGCCGGGGTAGATGCGGTTTCCCTCTATGCCAGTCCTGTCACCGAGCTAAAGAATATGGCTGTGGTGAAATACAACTCCCATTGAGAAGCTGTTTCAGACTGAAAAACATTGTGCCTACCAGAGGATTTAATTCTGAGGTCTAACCTTTCTCCCCCGCTCAAGAGCCCCATAGCAGATGCAAAGTTAGCGCTATCATGAACTCTCCTGAGGTAGAAGCCAAGGCACAGCAGAGGATTCTCTGGTGGGACCGTCCAACCCTGCCAAGATGCAGTCCTGGCTAAGAAAAGTGTGTGGAAAGGTTCCCGGACACTCTATGGCTGCTTTTTTACTGAGGAGGAAACACACGCAAACACGGGGAGAACATACAAAGTCCTTGCAGATGTTGTCCTTGCTGGGATTTGAACCCAGGATCCCAGCGCTGCAAGTCTTCAGTTCTAACCACTGATCCAATGTGCTGCCGTTCACCTTCTAATATCTAACAGGCTGGAGAAACTTGCACCTACTGCCACTCTATCTTCATCTCCTTTGTCAGAAAATGAATTTGGGCAGCCACTCAGTCTACCAAATAAAATTCCTGAGAAGGAAATTGGGGATGGCTTCGCTACTGGTACTGGGGGCAGTGCTAATACCATGGCGTCGTACCATAGTTTGCTGGAAATATTCCAGGCTGGTAGAGGGCAAGCAAATTCCCACAGAAAAGTACCAGCAGTAATGTTCAGGGACCCGCACTTGTAGAAGACGGAGACAACACCGGGAGAAATACTGACGGCTGGGGATCGAGTATGGACATGAGGCATGTGGTTGTGAAAAGCTTCCGCCTCCACGAGCCTAAAAGGCCACATTTCAAGTGAAAGCAGCTTTACAGGACTTCCTGTGAGAAATGACACCCAGAATAGATAAGGTTTCCCTCTATGCCAGTCCTTTCACCGAGCTAAATACAATTGTCAGCAAAAAAGTTGTGGACTTGCTCCGTACTGTCCCTGGCCACATTCACCTGTCCACGTGTTTGTGGTTAGGCGGTCCTTCCCAGTAAGTGCACTGCCTCCACGAGCTTAAAAGGCCGTATTTCAAGTGCAAAATGCTGCCCAGAAATCTGGCAGTTTAGTGTTGTGGCCTGTGAGTGGCTGGCTGGCTGGCTGCATACTTGCACTTGCATTCCAAGTAACAGAAAACTAAGCAGATGGTGGCCTCTATCATTATCATGGCCTCACCTCAGCACTATGAACTCTCCTGAAGGAGAAGCCAGGGCCCGCCGGAGGAGTCTCCGGTTCTCTGGTGGGCCCATCCAACCCTGCCGAAAAGCAGCCCTGGCTAAGAAAAGTGTGGGAGAAGGTTCCAGGACACTCTATGGCTGCTTTTTTAATGTGGATTGGCCATGCTTATGCATGTTATTTCTCAAACCACATTACAGATAAGGCCATTGTCCAGCTCTGTATTCAAGAAATTAAACGCGCAAAGAAAGATGTGTGTGTGTCAAAGCACCATCGACAAGGGCGAGTTGATGTTGGACGGGCTGCCATTGCTTCTGCAACAAGCTGCATTACAGGACTTCCTGTGAGAAATGACATGCAGCGTAGATATGGTTTCCCTCTATACCAGTCCTTTCACCGAGAAAAATACAACTGTCAGCAAAAAAAGTTGTCAACTGGCTCCTTACCGTCCCTGGCCACATTCACCTGTCCACGTGTTTGTGGTTAGGCGGTCCTTCCCAGTAAGTGAGCTGGGGAGGGCACGGGTAATGTTGTGGGACGTGTGCTTGTGGAAGGCGGAGGCGATACCGGGAAATATAGTGGCGACTGGGGACCGAGTATAGACACCCGGCCGCCGTCGGCATGAGGTTGTGAAAAGCTTCCGCCTCCACGAGCTTAAAAGGCCGTATTTCAAGTGCAAAAAGCTGCCCAGAAATCTGGCAGTTTAGTGTTGCAGCCTGTGGGTCGATGGGTGGCTGGCTGCATTCTTGCACTTGCATTCCAAGTAACAGAAAACTAAGCAGATGGTGGGCTCTATCATCATCATGGCCTCACCTCAGCACTATGAACTCTCCTGAAGGAGAAGCCAGGGCCCGCCGGAGGAGTCTCCGGTTCTCTGGTGGGCCCGTCCAACCCTGCCGAAAAGCAGCCCTGGCTAAGAAAAGTGTGGGGGAAGGTTCCCGGACACTCTATGGCTGCTTTTTTAATGTGGATCGGCCACGCTTATGCATGTTATTTCTCAAACCGCATTACAGATCAGGTCATTGTCCAACTCTGTATTCAAGAAATTAAATGCACAAAGAAAGATGTGTGTGTGTCAAAGCACCACCGACAAGGGCGAGTTGATGTTGTATGGGCTGCCATTGCTTCTGCAACAAGCTGCATTACAGGACTTCCTGTGAGAAATGACATGCAGGGTAGATAGGGTTTCCCTGTATGTCAGTCTTTTCACCGAGCTAAATACAACTGTCAGCAAAAAAAGTTATGGACTGGCTCCGTACCGTCCCTGGCCACATTCACCTGTCCACGTGTTTGTGGTTAGGCGGTCCTTCCCAGTAAGTGCACTGGGGAGGGCACGGGTAATGTTGTGGGACCCGTGCTTGTGGAAGGCGGAGGCGATACCGGGAAATATAGTGGCGGCTGGGGACCGAGTATGGACACCCGGCTGCCGCCGGCATGAGGTTATGAAAAGCTTCCGCCTCCACAAGCGTAAAAGGCCACATTTCAAGTGCAAGCAGCTGTCAAAAATTTGGCAGTATAGTATTGCAGCCTGTGGGTGGGTGGGTGGCTGGCTGCCTGCATACTTGCGCTTGCATTCCAAGGAATGGGGTAAGGACAACTGAACGCTGCAGTGGGACAAGGACGTGGACGGTGATTGTTGCAAGTCTGCAATGACAGGTTCATGGCGGGAGGCATCTTCGCATGCGCCAAGGATCACTTATGATGGGCACACTTTTAGGCAGTGACCTGGGAGTCAGAGATGCTTCCAGAGGTCTTCCCCATGCTGTTCCCATGACTTTTCAGCACTGTATGCATGTGTCTGATGATGTGTCACACACCACATGGCCAGATAAGGTTGTAAAATGTTAAAATGAAATTTCCTGGTGAATGCATTTGTCTTGGTTGAAAGCAATGCAAAAGTGCAAAAACGCATCAAAAACGCTACGTGTGAACATAGCTCAAGGTGTGGAGCAGTATTTTTTTTAGTTTTTTTATTTTGCTTTATATACATTATACATGTCATGGAAAGGATGTTCCTTAACATATTTGCCAGGAAAATCCATTTTGGTTTCGTTTTGGTATGTTTTATTGTGAGTCCGTAAAAGTGGCGTAATACCTCTGACAACGTTGTTGACAGAAGTGACCTGGGAATCAGAAATGCTTCCAGGGGTCTTTCCCATGCTGTCCCCATGTCATTTGAGCACTGTTCCCATCGATTTGGGCAATTTTTAGGCCCTCTGCAGACCGCCGGGGGGAGCCGCCTGAAAAATGCCCGAGTTTCCCAAAGACTTACATTGGGCTCGTTGCTCGGGTCGAGCACCCGAGTATTCCAATTTGCTCGACCCGAGCAACGAGTACCCGAGCATTTTAGTGCTCTCTCATCACTAGTTCGAAGCCCTATCTTGTTTTGGCCTAAAAGTAAAGCCTTCCAAATGCGCCTGTTGAAGCCCAAGGTGCAGTACCTAGGCCATGTGGTAAGCGCCGAAGGTGTAGCACCAGACCCTGAAAAAGTCACCGTGATCAAGGACTGGCCAAGACCCTCCACTATCAAGGAAGTGCGGCAGTTCCTCGGGCTGATAGGCTACTATAGGAGATTCATCAAGGGTTTCACCAAGATAGCGGCACCCATGCAGGACCTCTTAGTGGGCCAGTCCAAGAGGACCAAGAACCCGAATCTTCCGTTCAAATGGGGTAAACCAGAAGACGTATCCTTCACTCTACTGAAAATGGCTCTTACTGGAGACGAAGTCCTAGCCTACCCCGACTATGGCCAACCCTTTATACTCCATACGGATGCCAGCAACGTGGGATTGGGAGCGATGCTGTCCCAGGTACAGCAGGGCTGCGAGAGAGTGATTGCCTACGCCAGCAGGAAGCTCCGGCCCACGGAAAGGAACCCCGACAACTATAGTTCCTTTAAGTTGGAGTTTTTAGCCAAAGTCTGTGCTGTAACAGAGCGCTTCAAACACTACCTCGCCTCCTCCAGATTTACAGGCTTCACTGGCAACAACCCGCTGATGCACCTGGAGACTGCGAAGCTTGGTGCCATGGATCAGAGATGGATGGCCCGACTTTCCAACTACGAGTTTACCATCAAGTGTCGGGCTGGGCATAAAAACACTAATGCTGATGCGCTGTCCAGGATGCCCAACTTGCCAGATGGGGGAGAAGACCCGAAAGAGCTGGAGGAGATAGAGCTACCCGCTTTCCATCATCACAGGGTGACCCAGTGCTCCCACTCTGTGAGGAACAAGTTCTCCGCCAACAGAGAGGCCACGTTTAACCCATTGCCCCACCATGGATGGGCTGAGACGCAGGATAGTGACCCAGTTGTCCACCTAGTAAAGGAGTTGCTGACACAAGCTGACTAGCACCCTGATCCAGATGCTCCACAAGAGACCCAACAGTTGTGGAAGGAGAAGGGCAAGCTGTTCATCTACGAGGGAAAGCTGTGTCGGAGAAGCATCAACTCCCGGACACAGGAACTAGTCTGACAGGTGCTAGTCCCGAGGCGGGATGCACCAATGGTCTTAGAGGCGTACCACGATGGAGCAGGACACTTCGGGTGGAAGAAGTTGGAAGTCCTGCTCTGTGAGCGATTCTACTGGGCTGGCATGAGGAAAGCAATTGAGAGATGGTGTCGAGAATGTGGTCCATGCAACCTGAGACGGAAAGACCATGATAGCCAGAGGGCTCCCCTGCAGCCCATAATCACCAAACAACCACTTGAACTGGTAGCCTTGGACCACGTGAAGATAGCTCCAAGCCGGTCAGGCTATGTCTACGCTCTCACCATAGTAGACCACTACTCCCGATTCCTGGTAGTAATGCCAGTGAAAGATGAGACGGCTAAGACGGCAGCCAAAGCATTTCAGCAAAAATTTTTTGTCGTCTGCACGGTTACCCTGAACGAGTGCTTACCGACCAAGGTCCAGCCTTTGAAGCAGAAGTGTTTCAAGAATTCTGTAACCTGTACGGCTGCAAGAAAATAAGGACAATGCCGTATCATCCCCAGACCAATGGGTTATGCGAGATAATGAACCAGGTAGTAATAGACCTGTTGAAGACACTGCCCCTTGAAGAGCGTAGCCTGTGGCCAGAAAAGTTACCGGATTTGGTAGGCTTATATAACCACATCCCGGTGAACTCCACCAACTGCACACCCGCTTACCTGATCAGAGCAAGACCTGGCAAGTTACCCATTGACTTAGACATGGGAGTTTTAACACCTGAGACAACATCACCAGATGCAGACTGGGATACAGAGCAGCAGCAACAATACCGCAAGGTGCAAGAATGTGTGGAGAGAAGTTTGTCCCAGGCGAGACAGAGGCAGGAGAAAACATATAATCAGCACGCACCTGCAGTTCCCTTGTCACTTGGAGAACAGGTACTCAAAAGGAAGAGACAAGTTCACAAATTAGATGATCAGTGGGAGGTTGAGCCATACACCGTCTTACCTTCAAATTTCGACAACACCAAGGTATGCCTCATCAGTAAAGATGGAGGAGAGACTTCAGCGGCAGTCTCAAGAGACCACCTGAAGATTTGCCCTGATCAATTGAAACACCAAGGGGAAGATCAAAACAGCCCCCAGCACACAGAAAAGGTGGAAGAGACGGTTCAAACCATCCTTGGAGAATTTCCCCGGTCTTGGACGCATGTGAACCAAGCAATCGTGGTACCTGTCCTGACCTCTCCTCAAATAGCCTTACTGGAAGCCGCAGAGACTCCAGAACAGCTGATAGATCAGTCGGCCCCAGAAACAGATGCTTCATCAGCAGTTGAACAAGTGAATCTACCCCCTGCTAGTGGTGAATCTGTCATACCCATGGTGAGTCAAAGAAGTCGTAGAATACTACTAAGCCTACCAGTGTTAACTCAGACTAACCGTAGTGTAGTCTACACTGAGCCCACCACACCAGCGGTAGACACTAGAGACCAGGGTAGGTTATTGGCAACAAATGTTCTGTGTAGATCAACCCGTACTACAATAGGTCAGCTCCCTGCCCGTTATAGGGACTAAAAAGTAGTAAAATAACAGTTTGTTATATAGTTGTAACCGGTAAGTAATCCTGAGTATATATTGTTATTATATTTATGGACAAATGGACCCAGGACTAAGTGTGGTCAGGACAATGTTGAATAAAGTTAATGGTTGGCTTTGAAAATAAGCCGCAGGCGTGGCTGAAAACCAGGCCCACCGACAGAGTGCCCTGCAGCCACGCCCAGGGACGATACACAAAGTGGGTTGAGGCGGTTCCCACCAACCAACCTTCAGGTATCCGGAAAAAGACAATTCCCGGATTGTGGCGTAAAGACTAAGCGCCACAGTGACTGCTACAAATTTTTGTTGGGTTTTTGTGATTTTTGCTTTTTGAGACTTTGTAAATTGTTGATAATGTGAATTGTTATTGTTGTTAATTGTTAATTCAAAAAGGTATCTTCAGTCCGTGAGTACTGAGTTTAACTAAGATGGAATGTGGCACTCCAGGGGTCCGGTTGCCACAGTGGCATTGCCTCCCTCACAAGGGGTGATGCCATGCCTGGAAGCAAGGAGGGGTCCCCAATCAGGTATACCAGCATACAACACTTTCCTGGCTCCAGACCAGAAAGGGTAGCTCCTCCCCTTAGCAACTGGAATCTGGAGGTGGGGTTAGTAAGAGTGAGTTAAGAGTTGTTGAAGACAGGACAGCGACGAGGAAGGACGTGGGGAAGGGAGCTGTGTACAAGCTCGCCCCCAGAGGAGAGAAGCGCAGAAGAACTGGACACCGGAGTCCGTGGTTGTGGGTCACTGAAGTCCCAGCAGCAGAATCCGGAGGGGAGGAGACTGCAGGTCTCCTGGCCCCACCAGACGCCCGGCGGCACAGCAGCACCATAGGGCGCAGCACCGCTATGTGGGAGCGACACTTAAGGAAGGCCCGAGCTGCCTGCCATATAGGTGAGGAAAAAGATGTTTTACTCAGGGACGAGGGCCGCAGAATAGCTTCAAGCAGCAGGGCCAAAGAGATTAGCGCAGAGGGAAGGCCTACAACTTCACCTGTCGAGGTGGATCCCCAACTTGCTCCCAGGCCTCCCGGACGTCTACTACCAGCTAGTACCCGTGCCCCAGTCTGCTTAACAACCGCAAGTAAAGATAAGAGGAATCCGCCATTAAGCTGTGGACTGGTCATTATCTGCGCCATCACCTGCACTACACTGCACCAACAACATCTACCTCATAGCATCACTATATCCTGCCCTGGAGCTAAGCTCTGCCTGTGGAGAGCTGAACCAACTCTGCCGCGTCACCATCAGCTCCAGAGAATCTGCACCGCAGCGGCGGCCCCATATAGCACGCCCTGGGTCACGGACCGGGTCACTGCCACCGTGACATCCCTCAGCATCGACCGGCCCGGCTACCTAGTGCCCCACGGCCCAGGGGGCGCGTCACGGGGATTTGGGGGAATAATAAGCACATAGGCGGGGATTGCTTGGCGTTCCCCGGACGCCAAGCCTGTATAAAATAGAATTGATTAAAGCTCTTTTCTCTGCAATCAAACCTCTACTATGAGCCATATAGGTATGTATAGATTTACTTTTCTATGGCCATAGTAGAGGTCTGATAACTCCAAAGTTGTGACAGATTCCCTTTAAGGACTTTATTAAGCAGTCTAGTCTTTTTTGTATTTTGCCTAGCTGGCTCAATAATGATCAACTATTGTGAAGGGGATGTGGGTCTACGTGGCCTGCGATGGTGAGGAAAGCATACAGTACAGGAAGAGCCATTGAGCTTGCAGCTAAATAGTTTTGCAGAATTTGATCCAGTTTTTCCATGACAAGTCTTGGCACAACTCCTGAAGTGAGCTTGTGAGTCTTGCTTTCATGCCCCACACTCGGCTTATTGCCATTTACTTACTTATACAGGAAAAATTGTTGGTGGAGAAAGTAGGATTCATATGTCTTCTTCATTAGTCCTAACGACATTTAACATGAAACTGTCAAGAAGAACCAGTCACATCTCCCAACCAAATTTGTAAGTGATGGCAGAAGACACAGTGGCAGACTGAGAAGTCCATTAACTATTCAACATCAGAAACAATGTTCAAAAGTCTGTTGAATTGTCCCTTTTGATGTTTAAATTCTTAGTGCTGTGCATCATACAATTATGCCACTGCAAGCATGTAGTTAGGGGACTTATCACCAAGTTTTAAGGTCTCTATTAAAGGGGTTGTCCAGGACAATGCATTCTCGTCTGAATATTTGCCTCCTTTAAAATAATAACACTTATACTCACCTCCCGTGCCTTCGCTCATGTAAGGTTGTTATGTCATGTGAGCTTTGCGCCCAATCAGCACTGGCATCAATGTCACCGCCTTCGGACGTATAAGTACCGTAATCAAGGGGAAGTGAGTGGCCAGCTGCAGCCCTGACTTCCTGTAGATTACTTATACGTCCGAAGGCTGGGACAGTGATGCCAGAGCTGATTGGGCATAGTGTTCACTTGAGACCCGCGAACATGAATGGTGACACTGCTGGAACGGTGACGGCACGGGAGGGGAGTGTAACTGTTTTAACCATGACAGACATTCAGATCGAGAAGGGTTTGTCCTAGTAGTGGACAACCCCTTTAAGAGGGTGTAGCTCACAGGGCAATAATGCAGAGCAACCTAAAGACACGGCCCCAGAGTATCATGTGAGTCACACCCCCTTGATAAAAAACTATGGAAATTAGCACTAAATAAAATGGCCCATATATCAGGAACCATATGATGGATTAAAAAAAAAAACTAATACTAATGGAGCATCAGGAATAAAATAAGCGCAAAAACTGAACAGTTTTGACCTGGACCAGTACCATAATTCTATTGCATAGAACTGGTATAGAACCTGTGCTATAATAATAATAATTTTATTTGTATAGCGCCAACATATTCCGCAGCATTTAACAATTGAGGGGGACATGTACAGACAATAAAGACAATACAAAGTAACACATAATTCACCAGTTACAGGAGGAGTGAGGGCCCTGCTCCCAAGCTTACAATCTATAAGGAAATGGGGACACAATAGAAAAAGTTGTTTGTCATGTATGGTCCAGCCATCATTGTAATAAATAGGGGTTTTCATATAAAGCTGCATGATGCAGTCATCAGCCAGTATCTGTCTAAGTGCAGTTATTAAGTGCTACTGTGTGCATGGAGGATGTGGAGACAGATTATAAGAGGGACCAGATTCTGAGGAAACATTAGGGGGAGCAGGAAAGAGTTAGATTAGTGAAGTGATTTGATAAGCCTGTCTAAAAAGATGTGTTTTTAAAGAAAGCTTAAAAATGTAGGGGCTAGATATTCATCAGATTTGAAGTCTTTAAGACGAAAGTGGGAGGTTCACATTATGCAGGTGTGGCGCCCCTGAGGGTTCAGTCGCCACAGGGGTACTGCACCTCAGATAGAGGTGTGGTATCTCCTCTTCCAGGTAAGGATGGAGCATCACTCAGGACCCCACTTCACACTCAACACTACACCACTCCTGTCCTGAAGGGGGGTCTAAATGCACCAGGGTGCTGCCCCGGCCCAGGATAGAGGAGATGGGGGGAACCAAAGATAGGGGGAACCAAGTAGTGGGTGAGGGTGCAGGAAACACTTACAGGAAGCACTTATAGAATAATATATAACAATTGGCCATCTTTAGTTCAAGGTCTTTTGATTGTGGTCTTCTGTCAGGGTCCAGCAAGAGTCTGTAGCTGGCTGAAGACTCATGGTCCTCGTTCTCTGGCCTTGAGGCGAGGAGTGGGTCAGAGTTAACGAGTGTCTCTGCCCGGTCAGGGTCCTGTTCTAAGAAGGCCTTGAAGGGGAGCAGAGGAGATAGGCTCCACAGGCAACAGGATCCCAGGGGGATACGGACGGAGCAGAGTCGCCACCTGTATTCTTCACTCTGGCCTAGCCTGAGGGATTCCTGCTGCAAAAGGGGTAACCGGCCCCCGATATCTGACTTTGTCACTTCACGTCTCAGTCAGAAAATCCCGGAGGCTTAGTGGATCCCAGGGGGATACGGACTGAGCGGAGTCGCCACCTGTATCTCTCAACCTGCGTTTACCCAGTGGCACCCGGCCTTACACCACGTTCATACCACACACAGTCAGGAGAAGACTCAGTGGGAGAACTTACTAAGGAGAGGAACAGACCAGCGGGGTCTTGACAGGTGCTCCTAATCTACCTGGGAAGTGCCGAACCTCCTTCCTGGTGGCCGCAGTACGCCGTGTGTAGCAGAGAGAAGCTTTGCGGCTGAAAGTGCATCTAAAGTGAGTAAAGACCCGAATGACTTCATTCACCGCCTCCGCTTGTTTATTCCTGCGCGGCACTGCACCCACCATTCCTCCACACAGTTCATCAATCACTGCCCTGATACCTACTGCCGCCTGTGGGGAGTAGTACCAACCGAGCTGCCAGAACACCAGCCTCAGAGGACTGTTGCAGCGCTGGTGGCCTTCACCAGAAACCGCAGGTGGCGTAGTCGAACAATTAACCACTCATCCAAGAAGCCCATCCTTTTTTGTGTGACAGCCCTGGGCACGGAACGGGTCACGGCCACGACGACATCCCACACCACCGCCATACATTGACCCGGCTCCAAGTAACCCCACTGCTCAGGGAGGGCGAGTCAGAGGATTTTAGTCTTAGATCAGTTTCAGAACAAAGAGCACAGGTAGGGTGATATACAGAGATGAGGGAGTAGATGTATGGTGATGCAGAACTGTGGAGAGCTTTGTGGGTGAGAGAGATAATTTGCATTGTATCTTGTAAGCTAATGAGCAACCAGTGCAATGACTGGCAAAAGATGGAGGCATCGGTGAAGCGGCTGGACAGAAATACGATCATGGCTGCCACATTCAGGATGGATTGGAGAAAGTTTGGTTAGAGGGAGACTGATCAAAAGAGAGTTGCAGTAGTCCAGACGAGAATGAATAAAAGCGATAGTAAGTTTTTGCAGTTTCAAAGGTGAGAAAAGGTTGGATTCTGGAGATGTTTTTAAGATGCAGAAGACACGAGCGAGTGAGTGATTGGATAAAGGGAATAAAGAAAACTTCGGTGTCAAATATGACCCCAAGACAGCAAGCTTGCTGCTTTGGAGTTATGGTTGAACCACCCAAGGGAATTGCTATATCAGGTGTAGGTATGTTAGTGGAGGGGGGGAGACAAGAAGTTCTGTTTTGGAGAGATTCAGTTTCAGATAGAGGGAGGACATGATGTAAGACAGTTTTATGCTATGCCATCAGACTGTTGTGATTGATTGCTGTCTCCAAAAGACAATGGCTGAGAACAGAGGTAACTCTGATCTAGGCCATTCAATCCCTTAGATGCAACAGTCAATAGTTTTCTAATTCTATGTACCCACTTCAGTTTTTCAGAGGAAGTTGGCTACTGTAGAGTGTTATGTGAGCAGTGCAGGAACTAAGATAGCAAAAATTATCTATAAGTTATGTCATTGACTTATAAACTAAATTATTTCCCTGAATGTAGCAAAGCTGGGGAACTTCTCTTTCACTGTGTATTAGAATTGATAAAAAAGAACCTGTTTTCTGATTTCTGCTGCCCAAACCATGGTTAGCATGAATTGAAACGAACTCCTGCATTACAAACATCTATGTTGTACTCTGAAACAGTGACGTTTCAGAGAAAAACATGGATGAAACTGGGCTTGAGGTGACCAGTCCAAGGGAAAAGAAAAAGAGAAAATGTGCACAGAACTCTGAAAGTGGTATAAGCGGCAAAGTAAAGAAAAAGAAAAAAAGCAGATAATGAAATGTGAAGAAGTGACTGCACTCAGCAGAGTTGCAAAAATTAGAGAAAAAACTTTTATTTCTCCAATTACAGTAAACAAGCAGAATTTCTACCTCTTTTCATTCTTTGTCGTCCTTATACAATATCCTTCAACAGAAGCCGTTTATAGATAGACAATTAGCAATGTGCCAATAAGACATGTTGTACACACACCCCTCTCATTATTCTCAGTATCCAGTTTAATATTTAAACACTATAAATTCTTCATTCACGTATTTCAGAACTGCTATCTGTTACGGGTCCGGGTGGTGGAACCTCTGTGCCGAGGTGCAAGGAGGGACCCAGAGGGGCGTGACTAAGTATCCACCCGAACCGACCCTGGTCGTACGGCAGCAAACGACACAGTGACCAGGGAGGATCCGGGCTGAGGGACCTGGTGCTACTCTGGGGACGACCTTGTAAGAGAGCAGGTGGCTCCCACGGGTCAGATGGCTGGGACTGACCGGTATGGCGGATGGACACGGCAAGCAGGCGGAAGTCTCTGGTAGCAGACAGGTGTTCACAGTTCAAGAAAGCAGGGCAAGTAGCAGTCTTTAGGTTTACCAGGAAGGTGGTCACAGCAAGTGACGACAGGGTCTCCAGGCAGGCTGGCAGGAAACAGGCAGGTGCTCCCAGGTGAGCGGGCGGACAGACGAGGCGGGTAACTGGTAGATAACTGGTGGGTGCTCCCAGGTGAGCCGGCAGACAGACGAGGCAGGTAACTGGCAGGTAACAGGTGAGCGCTCCCAGGTGAGCAGGCAGACAGACGAGGCAGGTAACTGGTGGGCTCTCCCAGGTGAGCGGTCTGACAGACAAGGCGGGCGGATGCTCCCAGGTGAGCAGACAGATAGCCAAGGCAGGTAACCGGCAGGTAACAGGTGAGCGCTCCAGGTGAGCAGGCTGGCAGGTAACGGGCAGATAATAGGCTGGCAGGCAGGACGAGAAGTCAGGCTAGCAGCGGGACCTGAGGGCTGAAGCACAGATCAGACACAGTGCAAACAACTTTGCTCGGGCACCTCCATTTTGGAGGAGGTGCCTTATATATGGGAGGTCCTCCGGCAATTGGCCGAGGACTCCTTAGGACGGCGCGCGCGGTCCCTTTAAGAGAGGGGGAGCGCGCGCACCCTAAGCACACTGCCGGGGATGGAGCGTGTGCCGGAAGCAGCGGGGAGAGAAGCGCTAGAGGACGCCGCGCCAGGAGCGGGGAGGTTAGAGGGACGGCGTCTCTGCCTAGCAAGGGGCAGAGACGCCGATGCTACACTATCGTGTACATCATAAAAGCATCCAACAGAGTATTACAATTTTTTGGAAGCCTACCAAAGATGATAGTTACTGGACAATATGTAAACTGTGCATGCGCTTGAAACCGACTCCTTGAGGGTGGTGTGTGGGCCCGAAGTCCACAGATGGGGGTTGTGCTCACAGCCCAACACCGTGCCGGACGCTTGGCATTTGCCACAGAACACCAGGATTGGCAAAGTCGCCACTGGCGCCCTGTGCTCTTCACAGATGAAAGCAGGTTCACACTGAGCACATGTGGCAGACGTGACAGAGTCTGGAGACGCTGTGGAGAGCGATCTGCTGCCTGCAACATCCTTCAGCATGACCGGTTTGGCAGTGGGTCAGTAATGGTGTGGGGTGGCATTTCTTTGGAGGACCGCACAGCCCTCCATGTGCTCGCCAGAGGTAGCCTGACTGCCATTAGGTACTGAGATGAGATCCTCAGACCCCTTGTGAGACCATATGCTGGTGCGGTTGGCCCTGGGTTCCTCCTAATGCAGGACAATGCCAGACCTCATGTGACTGGAGTGTGTCAGCAGTTCCTGCAAGATGAAGGCATTGAAGCTATGGACTGGCCTGCCCGTTCCCCAGACCTGAATCTGATTGAGCACAACTGGGACATCATGTCTCGCTCCATCCATCGTTGCACCACAGACTGTCCAGGAGTTGGTGGATGCTTTAGTCCAGGTCTGGGAGGAGATTCCACAGGAGACCATTTGCAACCTCATCAGGAGCATGCCCAGGCGTTGTATGGAGGTCATACAGGCACGTGAAGGCCACACACAATACTGAGCCTCATTTTGACTTGTTTTAAGGACATTACACCAAAGTGGGATCAGCCTGTAGTGTGTTTTTCCACTTTCATTTTTGGGGTGACTCCAAATCCATGCCTCCATTGGTTAATAAATTTGATTTCCATTGATGATTTTTGTGTGATTTTGTTGTCGGCACATTCAACTTTGTACAGAACAAAGTATTCAATGAGGATATTTAATTCATTCAGATCTAGGATGTATGTATTTGACTGTTCCCTTTATTTTTTTGAGCAGTGTATATGCTGCACATACACTCTGCAAAACAGGCTGTCAATCAAAATGCTGCACTTCCTGTGTTACAGCTCCTTGCACCAGCCCAATGACTGTAATCAAGTGGCTACAGGGAGAATAAAACATAATTTTCTTCTTGTAGCTGCTGCTCCAGTAAGCCAGCTAAACTGCATTTGAATGCTATTTACCTGCAGATTACCCCCTATATTTGCAGGTAAATAGCATTTATCAGGGTGACAGGTTTTCTTTAATTATATCGAATGGTGACCATGTTTTAATGTTGCAGATCAAGCCCTTAGTCTGTAATCAAAAGTCATGTTATGCTTGGAGACATGGATTGTGTGTTGCTAGATGATGTAATGATTAGCTTTTCATACTCATTTGGCAATGAGGACATGGTTGATTGAGATATGGATGGTTGTAAGCAGTTTAGGTCATGTGACCGTCACGGCTAAACAATGGAGATTGCTGTGATATGATGAGGGATGCATAAGCGGTAGGCTATGGTAGCTGTATGAGGATGCCAACACATGCACAATGGACATATACCAGCTGGGATTAAACTCAGTAAATTTTTTGAATATTTTGATACTCTGTGGTATGTGATGTACATGTTGGCGGTTATGATATATGTGAATGGATAATTTATAGTGTTTAAATATTAGTCTGGTTATTGAGACTAATCAGAGGCAGGTGGGTACAACCTGCCTGAATGGCACATTGTTACAGTGTTTTTCGGACTATATGACACACCAGACCATAAGACGCACCTAGGTTTTAGAGGAGGAAAATAGAAAAAAAAATTAAGTAAAAAATATGGTCATGATACACTGTTATAGGGGTAATGTCCCCCAATTCTGTACTAATATCCCCATCCTGGTATATATATGCCCTCATCCTGGTATATATGCCCCCTCCTTCCTGTTATACGTGGCCCCATCCCCATCCTGTTATACATGGTCCCTAACCCTATCATGGTATGCATGGTACCCCCATCCCCATCCTGGTAGGCATGGCATCCCCATCCTGGTATGCATGGCACCTCCATCCCTGTATGCATGGCACCCCCATCCCCATCACGCTGCACACATAAAAAAATAAAGAATTCTACTCACCTTCCCTCTGCTCCAGTTCTGCATCCTGTTCTGATGCCTGCTGCTGTTCTCAGCATGTGAGAAGCACATGATGTCACTGCCATGCGCCCTCACACCCTGAGGTCAGCTGCTGGAATATTCACTGCTCCCCACGCCCGGACTATGGGAGTGTGGAGCAGTGAATATTCATTCTCCTTAATAGCGCACACAGTGTCAGCCGCAGCTGCCAGCTCCTGCAGCGGCTTGCCTATCATGTGTGCCCACTACTAAAGAGAATGAATATTCACTTACTCCCACACCCATGGGAGTGGAGAGCAGTGGATAATCATGCTCTTTAATAGCAGGCACACTGTTAGTTGCAGGAGCCACAGCTGACACTGTGCGCGCTGTTAAGGAGAATGAATTTTCACAACTCCACACGCCCATGGGCTTGGGGAGCAGTGAATATTCATTTTCTTTAACAGCACACACAGTGTTCGCTGCGGCAGACGGCTCCTGCCTCATGTGACCCGCTTTGCCGCCGCTGCCACTCCCCCCACACCTCCCACCATCCACAGCCAGACCATACTATAAAACGCACCCCCCACTTTCCTTCAAAATTTTGGAGAAAAAAAGTGCTTCTTATAGTCTGAAAAACAAAGTAATTGTCTGAATTGTAAAGTGCTGGGGAATATGTTGGTGCTATAGAAATAATTGACCATCTATAAAAGTCTGTTATAGCATAGTCTACAAGCTTTACAAAAGCTGTAAAGGTCGAAACTAGGTTTTTTTATGGGGATGGAGGAGAAAAGTTTTTTTTTCTCATGGTCTGTTTTTGCCAAGTTTTTGGATTCCCTCTTTTTTTCATTAATTTATGAACTTTGTCATTTATGCCACTTTAAGCATTCTGTAGACATTTTTTCTTTTTCCTGCCTCTTGGACTAGTCACCTTGCACCCAAGTGCACTTTGATATATGTTTTTCTCTGAAATGCCATAGTATTTCAGAGTAGTACATAGATGTTTGTAGTGCGGGAGCCAGACTCTGATCCACGTCGTCCATAGTTTGAGCAGCATGAATCAGTTGACAAGTTCCCTTAACTTATGTGGATAGTATGCCATGTCTAACTTCTACCAAGTGCCCAGATTATAAACCTTATAACAGCTTATAATAAACATCTGCTATAGATAATGTTCAGAATATTTTAACTCTTCCACCTTTTTTTATATTAAAATGACAGCCTGCTCTATAGAAACAAAACAAATCCCATTGGATTGAATGAGTTCTGTCTGGTTCGTTTGTTTCCGCCATCGGATGGATGCATTGTTTGCTAAACAGAAAAATAGAAACTGAAATGGCATTGTGAACTATTCGCTCAACCACTAACCTTTGTCATGTTGTAAATAGGAAACCCCAGACAGGAAGACTTGTGAGAAGACATTAACGGGGTTGTCTCAAGTTCATGAATGGACAAAATCGCAAAGTGCTTGTAAAACGAGCAATTCTACAATTTACCCATGATTAAACAAAAAATTAGTTTTTTTTAAGAACATAGGGATTTTATATTCTATAGTGTTCAGTCAGTTACCTAGATTACAGGCTACCCTGCAGTCTAAGTGTGGATGGTTAGATAGGCAAGGAGTACATGGCACACAGAGGCTGGCTGGGTAACTTTAGCCAACTAGCATCAGTGTACTATGCGTCTCCCAGAGGCAAAGTAGCCTGGGAAAGAGCACTGTGTGGCGCAATGGCGCTGGGCTGAACTGTCAATCTAAAGGAGCACACCTCCCCCTGCAAATCAGGAAGCCGGGGGGGGGGGGGTGAGGTCCTGAAGCTGCATCTTAAGACAACTCCTTTTAGAGTTAATTTCCAATATGACACAACTGAATTACATTGTATCTTTTAAAGATTGTGAATTCACTTTACTAATTCATTTCAATTTTCATTTTATCTTTATTAGTGAAATTAAACATTTATCACTGCCATGTTAGACTATTATTATTTTGATGGTCATATACTCAGTTTGGGAAAGCCCTTGCTAGTACTGATTACTGAAGTGTCTGTGGATTAATCACTGTGTAGAGAAGTTACTATATTGAACATGAAGAGTGAATCACATTAACATCTGTTGAATACCAACACCGGCTTGTGATACCTGCACCTAAAAGGTTTTTGTGCCAATGTCTGGCCCCCGTATGACCTGATAGGAAGAAAGGCCCTCCATTCATGACATGTGCTATTCCTGGACGGAAGCCAAATCTGCGTGTATGCTGTGTCCTCATTGGCAGTACCTGGATACAAATACACAGTTCAGAGGACAAAGTTTGAGTTTTAATAAAAGTATCCAACCACGTCTGAGTGTTTTCTGCTCATACAAATAGCAGTAACTAGTATTAGCAGTACATCGGCTGATTCAGCTTCCGTCAATCATCACATTGACAAGTATACATGACGCCAATACAGCACTACTCCGTCAAGTTCTAATTTTACATTTGAAAGGAGGGTGAAGTACTTGGTGAAGGTCACAAAGTAATGATACTGTGTCAGACATTTGAAAAGAAATCCAGATAGAATGACAACACTGAAAAATAGATTTTGGGGGATCTGATTGTTATAAAGTAAGAAAATGCTGGGACAAAATAGGATTCATACAAAAAAGCTGTTGCTCTTTACAAACCTATTTGTTTCTATTTTCTTTTTCACTGGTTATAAATAAAGGTTTTGCCCTGATACTCAGCAAGGCTTTAATTTACCCAAGATAGAGATTCAAATTGCCGCCCTAGTCCTATACTTAACCTGTTATCGTCACCTTCTGGCCTTTTCACATTTGTAGACTCAATTCTCACAACCATATTTTAAGTCCGAATACTGTCTGTGAAAATCCTGACACACAGATGATTCAGACTCGAAACACATCAAATATTCTTCTATGCCCATGCAATTATTTCAATGAAGTTACAATGCAGAATTTTTGCTTTTAATTTGCTTTGCTGGGTTGAAAAACCTTTTTCATCACTTTAAACAAAACTGTTTGATACCTCACAGGCCTCACAAATTTATCACAGTGGAGTAGATTGCTCAGGAATCAGATTAAACAACATACAGCAGGTAAAATAAGTATTGAACACATCACAAGTTTTCAAAGTAAATCTATTTCTAATTTGCTATTGACATGAAATTCTCATCAGATGTCCGTAACAAACCATCCAATCCACACTGGCAAAGAAATCAAACCATGAATCCTGAAGGTTTTGTGGGCTTTTTCTATTAACTCTGAACTTTAGTTCCTTTCATAAATTTTCTACTGGATTGAGGTCAGGTACATTGGCTCGGCCATTCTAGCAGCTTTATTTTCTTTCTCTGGAACCAATTGAGAGTTTCCTTGACTGTGTGTTTAGGATCATTGTCATTCTGAAATGTTCACTCTTGTTTCATCATCATCATCCTGGTAGATGGCAGCAGATTTTTATCAAGAATGTCTCTGTACATTTTTCTATTCATCCTTCTTTCAATCATATGAAGTTTACCAATTTCGTATGCTGAAAGACAGCCCCACACCATGATTTTATCACCTCCAAACTTCACTGTTGGTATGATGTTTTTGGGGTGATATGAAGTGCCTTTTGGCCTTCAAACATGATGTGTATTATAGCTTCCAAAGAGTTCAATTTTCTTCTCATCTAACCAGACTATATTCTCCCAGTATTTCACAGACTTGTTTAAATGTTGTTGAGTAAACTTTAAACGCGCTTGAATATGCTTTTTGTTGAGCAATGGAGTTTTGCGTGGTGAGCATGCATACAGGCCATGGAGGTTGAGTTCATTACTTATTGATTTATTTGAAACAGTTGTACTGTCACACCAGGTGTGGGAAAGACTTAGTGAAACACAGAGGGAAAAGGGAAAGGGAGCCCAGACACTAGGGAAAGGGGGAAGTGGAGACCTCCTAGTCTGGTGTAGCGTCATCCTGTCTCCCCTAACGTCCCTATATTGCCTCCTCAGTAATCGCCGCCTGCGTGCCTCGCCCTACTCTCCCTGGCATAAGGCTACAGATAGGGATGGAAGGAGATGAGCACTAGTCAACCTCCACTAAACTCTATAGACAACAAGGGTGGACAAAACAGGGGAAATGGCTTAGCTCTAGATGAACTCCAAATAAGCACACGGCCTCAAGTTCCCGAGAGGACGAAGTACTGCTCCTGCTAAGCTTCACAAGTAGAAATGAATATAGCCGGCGACTCCCTCTCAGACACACCAGGTATATATATACCCAGGCAGAGAGCTAATTAGCAAGAGAGAGGTACCCGCTCAGTCCTAAAGTCAGCCTCTTATCTAAGAGGCTGTCTGCAATGCCAAACGTAGAGATCTCCTGCAACCCACTGCATGGCGACTGTCTGTCACCTCTGACAGACCCGTGACATGTACCTGCTGATTCCAGGTCTTTCTGTAGTTCTCCACGGGTGGTCTTTGGCTCTTGGACAACTTTTCTGATAATTCTTTTCACTCCCCTGTCTGAAATCTTGCGGGGAGCACCTGGTCATGGCTCGTTTATGGTGAAATTATGTTCTTTCCACTTCTGGATTATGGCCCCAGTAGTGCTCACTGGAACCTTCAGTAGCTTAGAAATTCTTCTTTAACCAATGTCATCAGTATGTTTTGTATCATTAAGGTTGCGAAGGTCTAGAGACAGCTCACTGGTTTTACCCATCATGAGATGTTTCTTGTGTTTCACCTTGGTAAGTTTTCGTTCCCATAGTAAAACACTTCATACTAGAATCAAACTTTTATAGGTCATCAGTTGAACCAGCTGATATTATTTTTCACTAAGTGGCAGGATTGCTTTCTAATTACTGATAGATTTCAGCTGGTGTCATGACTTTTCATGACTTTTCATGACTTTTTGAACCTCTTTCTTTAATTTCTCATTATTCCACATAACTTAATTTATGGACATGTATGGTTTGATTTCTTTGCATTTGTGGATTGGGTGGGTTGTTACCAACAGCTCTATGTCTGTCTGCACAGAACGAGTTCTGCTGATTTGGATTATGGGGCGTGAAGTTTTTTATTTTTCGCCAGGCATTACATACTAAGGGGGTGTAATGTAGAAGGTGAAAATTCCCTCATGTTGTCTTGCATTACAAGAACTCAGCTCCATTGTTCGGAGTGTGTCGCCTGTCAACACAATGTAGACAGATTTCAGTTGCTGCCAAATGGCTCGTGAACTATAAGAGATGACACCGTTCATTCATGATAAGCGATAAGTTCAAAGTCAAGTTGTAAACTGTAAAATCTAAAGGTAAATCTACAATTTAAAAAGCTTTTCCGGTATTTTAAGTACAATTTATGTTCAGGGGCCAAAGGTAGGGCTTCAGTATCTAGGTGGGGTGGGGGCAAAGCACATTTAAGCGGGCCCCTAACCGGGGTAACCATGTTTACAAGTACGGAGGCACACTGCTGTTATAGTGGGTATAGGGAACATCTCAGCACATGACAATGAAATTGCTGAATAGAAATCACTGCTCCATATAGTATAGTAGTGACCGTATAGTAGCAGATACCAGGTCTGTAGAACATATAAAACATATATAAACATATAAAAGATTGCAGTATTTACTGGTGATATTATTTCTGATCGGTCCATTCACTTTTCCAGTCTTTTCCTTTTATCTGAGATTTGCAAAACGACTTTTTCCAACCTCGCCTCTTCTACAGAGTTTCACTGCTCACATTTCCAGGACCATACCCACCTATTCCCAATCTGCTAAAACCCCAATACTGAACATGTTTCTACCCTATTTGTCCCTTAAAGTGTCTGCCGTGTGGCATGGTAACTGTGCCACTATAGTGCTCCAATAAATAAAAATGCACATCACTGTGCACTCTAGATGGTAAAATTGTGCCCAAAAAATATTAATGCCCTCTTTAAGCAACTTAGAAAGTAATAGTGCCCCCATTTTGCCCTTTAGAAAGTAATAATGCCCCCTTTGTGCCCCTTTGACGAATATAATAGTCTGTGTGCCCCTAGAATGTATTAATGCCCCTTAAATGCCCATTTATCAATTAATATGATTGATATTGTCCCTGGAGTGCCCATAAACAGTAATAATGCATTCCCACAAAAAAAGTAATAGCATGCTAGAAAATATAAATGCATGTATACACTCGCCTAACCCCAGATCCTGAAGAGTCCAACAGCACAGACAGCATCTCTGTGACTTCATTGGCCTACTAGTACTGGATCGCTGTTGCCCAGTGCATGTACCTGCCATTCTGTACTCTGCAGGCCTAAAGCGACCTGGGACCTACAAAACAGAGAGTGAAAGGGCAAGGAGACCATGGCTCCCTGCTGTACCGCTGGGTTTAATTGTATCAGTATCCAATGCTCAACCAATTCAGCTAAGAGTGGCGACCGCTCGGGCTTAGCCTCACTGAGCGACTGGGCACAAGATGAGTACCCCTTTACCATTTTCACCCTGGTAGTTAAGTTATTGTTTTTGTTGAAATCCAACATGGTGACCCTCCTTTCCCTAAAGTCTGCTATCAGGACACAACAATCCACATTAGATTAATTGGCCTGCCTCTTCAAAATCAACGGGTTCTGACAACATTCATCTAATGTGTATGGCTACCTTTACTGGTTGTGCAGTAGCATTGCAACGGTATAGTGCAGACAATGGTGTACTGTCAAGGGGAAGTGTATAGGGCCTCACTGCACACCATAGTTGCCTCAATAATGAGGCATGATAGACAATTTTAGAGTATCTGTTGTATATGTACATACATACCGTATACAGCATGCAGAATTGTAAAAATGTGCCAAGAATTAATATATGCTTAATGTTAAATGGATTGTTTCCAAAATTAATTGTTATGCAGTGAATAGGGTATATATAATGTATTAATTGATGGGGCGTCTGACCTCTGGGAAACCAGCAATCCTGAGAATGGGGTTCTGCAGAGCTGTATCTGAACAGAGTGAAGGTCAAGCATGCGCAACTCTCTCCTAATTCATTAATTCGGGGACTGCCAGAGATAGTGGAGAGCTGAACTCTTTGTCCAGCAGTCCCATAGACAGTGAAAGGAGGGAGGGGAGCTGTGCACGCTCAACCCCCGTTCTATTCAGAAGGGCCAATCAGTGTGGATAGGGAATAACTATCAATCTTGGGAAAAAAATTAAGTAAAACATTTGAATGAATGTGGTTAATGATGTAGTTACTTCTAATAAGTTAGTGACATTGGAATAGTAAAATGACTGAATTCTTAATGCAATTCTCATTCACTTAGCTAACTGTTGTGCCACTACAGATAAGCAACCTCCAACCAATGTGGTTCTATAATATCCTGCAAGCAGACATTGAGCAATTTATAATCTTTCTGATTTGGGTAAATGTCTACATATCAAAACCAACATTAGTGCTGATGAACATGAGCCGGGTTACTTATCTAAGCAGTAAGAGGAATTTTGATAGCATCCTAGGTGACTACCTTTGACCTTGAAGTATTTTACTTGTGTAATAGATATTCTAGCTATTACTTCACAGTTGTTGAGTGTAAAGGATAGAGTAGGAGTTTGTGAGAGACACATGGGGGATGAAGACAAATAAATTCTGTTTCCAACAGATAAGATATTCTGTTTTGAGACACCAAAGATGACAAGTTGGACACATGATGTCACACACTGACACATTGAAAGGTCAGTGGAAGATCAATGATTATTTAGTTATCTGTAACCACCTAAAAATTCAAGTCCAACTACAAGTAACTGCAATATTCCTCACACCTACAAAGATCCAGAAGCCTTAAAGGAGTTATCCAGGGCTGTTTAATTTCTTTACTAATGGCCTAAGAACTAACAGTCAGGTAGGTGTTATGTTACACGCATACCTCTAGGTTCAGATAGGGCGAGACGGGTTTCAGGAATTCTTTGTAATCCTGGGGGAACCGTTACTCAGGGCGACAATAGGCTGCAGCTTCTCTCAGGCACATGATAGATTCAATTGCTGACCAGACACATCTGACAAGAGTCCTTATAAACAGTTGAACAGTGGAGTTTAATCAAGTACGGTCAGTACCATTTAACTCTTTGAAGCAACAGGCTTCACCACAGTACAGTCTATTAAAGCAGGCACATTATTACAGTCTCTTCAGTAACATAATTCAGCACAGATTAGATCTCTTTGCAGCACACTTCTATGCATACACAACCACAGGTTTTTCCTTCACAAGGACTCAGTAGTGCACAGCATTTGTTATCCTGCATAGAGATGGGGGGGGGAGAATTTGATGAGAAAGATGATCCCTTGACATGATTCCTTCCAGTCCTTACCTTTCTGCCCAATAATACTCTGCACTATTAGTTCAGGGAGTCTATTTGACCCGTGATTAGCTTCCCTCCTGACCTGAATTCTGTTCACTTGCCTTCTGTGAGATACAGATCACACACCACCTTTCTCTTAGGCTCCAGCCATACTAATAAACAAATTCCCCACAATCCCCCTCGGGCTCTGCTAAACACTCCCTGTCTCCTGTGACTGTGTTAACCCCTCTAGTTGCTGGATGCTTCTGAAGCACAACACTTCCTGTCTCTTGTGACTGTGTTAACTCTTATAGTTGCTGGATGCTTTTGAAGCAACAGCACTACTTCTGCATGTCACAGTTACCTACCTGCCTGTTGTGCCTGGTGCCTACCTTTGCTGGCACAGAGTGGTCACAGACTGTTGCTGCAACTGATTCAGCAGCAAAGCAGCAGCTTCTCTTCCTTTCGGCTCTGTTGACAGGGTGTGACTGCTAACGTCATGCTGATTGACAGTTGGCTCCCCACTGCCTCATGTGGTGAGCCGCCTGTCAATCAAGATGATGTCGGCAGTCACACCCCATCAACACCACATCTCCGAAGAAGAGCTGCTCTGTTGACTTGGAGCAGCTGAATTGCCGATGACCACTGTGAGCCAGCGCAAGATACAACAGGTAGGTAGTTGCCTCTTTTAACAACTACCTGCTAGTTAGTTTTTAGGCCCATGGTAAAAAATAAATAAAATAGTCTTGGACAACCCCCTTAAACATGCAGCATCCTCACACTGGGCAAAGACTAAAGCCTTGCACTATATATATGTATCCTACTGAATTAAAAAATTAGACAACTTTTTTCTTTTTTTTTTTTTTAATTTGTTTTTTTTTTAATGACGCTTGCTGTGCTGCTACTTTTAATATAGATCCAACATCATACAGTTTCAGGCTGTTGTAAACTTTCCTCATTTTACTTCTCTTTCTCTTACAGTAGCCTACTTTTAGTGATACCAGCAGGGAGCTTAAGGAGGTAGTATAGAGCAGATCAATGTGAAAAGAACCCAAATCTTCAGGGAGGGCAGATCACACAGGCTGTATACAGCATCACAGTTTTGTCAGGAGACTATGCAGTGAAAAGGGGAAAATTATACAGGCTGTGTATCTGTAGAAAGAAGATGGTTCCCACATCAAATCTGGTATTACTCGGCACCAGTGTCGAGGGAGAGGATACATGAGAGTGAGTGAAGGCACAGCTTTACTATTGGGAAGGACACAGTCTCTTAAAGTGAATCTGTTAGCAGGTTTTTGTTATGTAATCTGCCAGCAGCATGTGGTAGGGACAGATAATTCCAGCGATGTATCACTTAGTTTACTCGGTGCGGCAGTTGTGATAGAATCACAGTTTACTCTGCTGCAGATTTAGCAGCACTCGGATGCTGAGCTCTGTATAACCCCGTCCACACCACTGATTGGCAGCTTTCTGTGTACAATGTATATTGATAGAAAGCTGGTAATCAGTGCTGGGGACAGGGTTGGACCAGGAGGCACCAGACCAGTTCTCCTGTAATGATAATCTCCTGCTGATAAAACACTGGTTGTATTGAAACAGCAAAAGACAGCCCAGCAAGTGACACATCCCTGTAAGTTGGTTATTTCCCCTACACCATACTGCTCTCAGATTATATAACAAAAACCTCTTGACATATTCCCTTTAAGAAACATATAAAACTAGGGCTCGTTGCTAACTGAAAATCAAGGTGTTTAAAAATGCGAGGAAATTTAGATCACAGACTGAAACTCACAGCAACTTTTTTTAACTTCTAGTAACCGCTGAAAAAAAAAGATCACATATATATAGCCAGGAGAGGGAAAAGATTCGGCACTCAACTAAAACGTCTTGAGACATTCCTACATGCGCAAAGAAACATACTTAGTGATATAGCAAAGCGATGACCATTTTGCTCTACATGAACCTTTACGGTCTTCTTTGGCCCTATAGACACTGAATGAAGCCACGGGACACATGTTTAACTGCTGTTTCTTTCAAACACCTTCTTATTGAGTCTCCTGTTTGACCTCATTCCCATCTGTCCAGTTTTTTTTTTCCCTCTGGCTTGACATGAAACTGATGCCGGAACAGATGTCCTACTTTGCTGTGGGTTCATTCACATTTATGGTACTGGATGCCGGATGATGTTTTGATATCAATAGTCATCAGTTGAGGCACGAAAGGTTGATATAGATGGCCCAGATATATAGAAAGCCAGCCCTTTAGTGATCATGGGGGGCCTAGTGACAGAGCCCCCAGCAATCAGCCACTTATCACCTTTCCTTTGAATAAATGAGAAATGTCCATTGTGGAACAGTTTTTTTTTTTTTTTACTTTTTATACAAAACATTTTGTCTTATGGCACCCACTGCAATGTATTCTTATGGAAATTTTCATTCAAAGGGGTTGTCTCATCTGAAATGGTTAAACTTTGCAATTGCCTTATTAATAATCTCCATTCTCAAGAGCAGAGGGATTTTTTATTTTATAGTTTAACTCTCATTGCCTAGATTACAAACCTCCTTCAGTCTTTAAGAGGTATCTGGTTTCCTAGGAAGGAAATACAGCGCTTGCAAACATTTTGCTATATATCTTACTAGCGCTGATCTGATGTTACCCGGATTGCTAGATCCAATCTGCTTCGGTGCCCCTGCAGTGTTCCCTCACAGCAAGAAGAAAGCCAAGGGGCTGGGGAGTAGTGAGTGCACTCCTGAAAATAGAAGATAAGAACACCTCTTTAGTAGTGTTTAATCAATGTGAATCATATATAGTAATATGTATAGTATTCAGATTGCTGTTTTGCTAGTCAAAGGTTTTGCCTGCTATTGTACGCTTAAATTATATTATTGTAGTAACCATGAAAGTTAAGAAAAAATATTGGTGTAACCATCAATTTAGGGGTCAAATGGCTGTTAACTGAATTTCATTATTAGTGCATTGATGGGCACTCCGACCCTGATTTATCGAGACGGCAAACTGAATTTCATTATTAGTGCATTGATGGGCACTCCGACCCTGATTTATCGAGACCGGCATTTTTCATGTCGGTCTTGATGAGGGGGCAGGGTGGAGTGCAAGGGGCCTAGTTGATTAAGAGGTACAAACCTCTTAATGAATTAGGCGAGGTGCAGAAGTGGCACGTGCCTCTGCGTGTGCCTCACCGCCAATCTTACTGCAGTCCTTGACTAGAGTAAGATTTGTGTGTAAGTAACGCCACCACTCGTCGTGAATTTGATAAGCGTGGTGACCAGGTCAGTTCTGCCAGCTTTGTCAGAGCTGGGCAAAAATAGCATGAAAACACAAAAAGTATCAAAATTATTATGCAGTCTCGCAAAAATGTTGCGACTCTTCAAAACTTTTTATGCCAAAAATGTTGGCGGATGAATCAGGGCCTGTGTGCGCAAAGTAATGGGACTTATGTCTTAGGCAAAATGCAGCCTCATTCTTTCTAAGATATCAGAGTTAAAATGTTATTTCCAGACACAGGGGGAAAAATATTAAGTAAACTCAAACTGCACAAATTGCACTGTGATCCGACGGCACAAGTAGTGCATTGTTTTGTAACATAAGAAAAATTCTTTTTGTAGGTGTACTCTTGTCATGACTCTTAATAATCTAGTTTTTGTATTTTATCTCAACAGTATGTTCCTCCTGACCTTTGCATATGTAATTTTGTGCTGGAGCAGTCCCTTTCTGTCAGGGCCCTTCAAGAAATGCTGGCAAACACAACAGCAAATGGCCAAGAAGGGGTAAGTCTTCTATGTCAAATTACAAACCTCCTAATTAATCCACTGACCAAACCTCCTGAAACTTCAATTTAGTTTTTTTTTACATTAGCTCTACAAGGTGTCTGTCTTAGGATATGTTTGCATGTGGCAGAAAAAATCTGTATGGATTCTGCTGTGAATTGTGTTGCAGATTAGATGTTGATTTCATCCTAGATAGATTTATGTAGATGTGGTCATAAAAAAATGTAGAAAAACAGACAAAATTTTTCTATTTTTCTTTACATGTTCCCATGATATAAAAAAATAAATAAATAAATATACAAATGACATACAAACTAAGCTTCATGTATCATGAGAAAAAAGAAACAAAAACTATTTGACTATTCGAGCTAAAAATTTTTTTTAAAACCATTAAAAGTGCATGTACGATAAAACCCGAAAAATTTGGTCAGGAACGAGGTAAAATTAACCAATTGAGAACTGGTTAATATATCCTAATATGTAAAACCATAGAATTCAGGACGGGATCCTTAGTTTTTCTAATGACTGGATTTATGAATGTTCTGCGCTTTAGAACAATGTTTCTCATCATATAAAATCTTCCAAATCCTGAATGCAACAGGTAAAGCAAAGCTTATTTTTTGTTGTCATTGCTGATTTCACTTTTTTTAAAAAATTAACAGTCTAAGTCTAATCTTTTTTCATTTTTTTTATCATAATTTACATCATTGGGATATGCACTGGGGCAGAAAATAAGCTTGAGACTTGTAATATCAATGCTATGTTAGCAAAAGAATAGTTTTTTGCATGCTTAGGAACCTCCATCCTCCATAGGATGTCTCCTGACCGCGCTCATCCTCTCTGCCCTGTAATACCGCCACTCCATCACTGATTGACACTGATGATGTTTTTTACTTTATCCACACAAGCCAGCAAAGCCTCACGCTTGTGCATCCACGGGCTCGCTGCGCATCCACAGGCTTTTTGCGCATCCGCAGGCTCTCTGCGCAACCGCAGGCTCTCTGCGCATCCACAGGCTCTTGTTATGATCTGCAACAAGTACAAAGGAAAGATAGGGGAAAGCTATCCCTACAGTAAGATGAAGCTGAATCCCTACGATGTAGCGGGCTGCCTGTTCCTAGCGAACAGACCCGCCTTTGTCCTCGGCTAGTCTGAACGCAGACCTATAGCATAAGGGGAGGGGTCCCTAAAAGAACTAAGGACTGGGACAAAAATGGGACACCTCCTAAACAGAGAAGTTGTTGCAGAACACAAAAAGACAAACTGACAAAAAGGTACTAGAGGTCCCAGAAGGACCAAGCGAACGGACAGAGAAAGGCACAGAAGCACCTGGCTAGAGAAACAGTCAAACACTGAAGTCCAGCACAGCCAAAAGGGTGGAGCTGGAATATAAAGGCAGATGGTCACTTGACCGCAAAAGACAAGATGGAAAAAACAAACAGGAGGGTTCTAACAGTACCCCCTCTTTTATGAGGATCCTCCAGGCCTATCCGGAAACCTCTTGTGGAACGCTTTAACAAGCCTAGGAGCAGAGACATCATCCGTCCTTACCCAGGAGTTGTCTTCGAGACCAAAACCCTTCCAGGAGTCAAGATATTGTAATCTCCCTCTATGCCATCTAGAATTTAAGATACGAGAAATTTCATATTCGCCGTCTTCCACCACAGGAGGAACTGTGACAGTGGTATCCCTATCTGACACATCAGCCTTTTTTAACAAGGAAACATGAAACACAGGATCAATCTTCCAGGAAGTAGGGACATCCAACCTAACAGCAGACGGGTTAACAACCTGAAGCACTTTAAATGGACCCACAAACTTAGGACCCAGTATTTGAGGGAATCCTCAAACGCAGGTTCTTTGAGGACAACCAAACCATGTCACCCACAGTAAACAAAACCTCCTTACGTTTCCTGTCAAAATACTTCTTGGACTTCTTGTTAGGTTGCAACGTACATTAGTCCAAACTCTCTCCAAATCACCAGAAAAATTCTCCTCCTCCAGCACTGCCGACCCCAATTTGGAGAACGAACCAAAAGACGGATGTCTCCCAGTACAACAAAAAAAAGGAGAACACCCAGCAGAGGAGGATGTATGATTGTTAAGAGCAAATTCCGCGAGAGGCAGAAACGCAGACCACACATCTTGATTGTCCGCCACAAAACAACGCAAAAACTGTTCTACATCCTGGTTCTTTCTTTCAGTCTGTCCATTAGACTCAGGATGATACCCAGACGAAAATGACAAATGGACTCCCAACCTGTCACAAAAAGCACGCCAAAAGCGAGCCACAAACTGAGGTCCTCTATCAGAAACAATATCCGTGGGAACGCCATGAAGCTTGACAATCTCCTTAACAAACGCCTTAGCGAGTGTCTTGGCGCAGGGCAACTCAATGAATGAAACCAAATGACACATCTTACTAAAACGGTCCACGACCACCCAGATGTCAGTAAAACCCTCAGACACAGGAAGATCAGTAATAAAATCCAATGTGAGATGCGTTCCAGGTGCACTAGGAACCTCCAGAGGGCAAAGCAACCCCGCAGCAGGAGTATGTGAAGCCTTTGACCTAGCACACACAGTACATTGACGCACCCACTTGATGACTTCTTTCTGCCATCCAGACCACCAAAAACTATGACTGATAAGTCTCTTAGTCTCAGAAATTCCTGGATGACCTGCCAACCAAGACTCATGACACTCCACAAACAAATCTCTCCTAAAGGTTCTATGCACGAACAACCTCCCATGGGGAGTGTTAGATGGAGCATCATCTTGAGCTTTCAGAATCCCATCCTCCAAAATGGAGTCCAATGCCGCCACCACAACTCCTTTCTGTAAAATGCTCTCCTCCTCCTCGGCACCGACCGTAGGAGAGAAGCTGCGAGATAAAGCATCGGCTTTAACATTTTTAGTACCAGGGATATAGGTAGCAGAAAAAAGAAACCGAGATAAAAAAAGTGCTTACCTAGCTTGACGGGCATTCAAGCGCTTGGCAGCATCCAGATAGATAAAATTCTTATGATCTGTGAAAACCTGAATAGGAAATCTAGCGCCTTCCAAAAAATGACGCCAATGTTCAAACGCGAGTTTAATAGCCAGCAAATCCCGATTTCCAACATCATAATTCAGTTTGGTTTCTGAAATTTTTTTCAAAAAGAAGGCACAAGGATGTACTCCATCCCTGTTCTCCTGACACAAAACTGCTCCGACCCCCACCGATGAAGCATCGACCTCGACCAAAAAAGGCTTGGTCTCATCAGGTTGCATAAGGATAGGGGCAGAACTGAACCTCTCTTTGAGATGCTTAAATGCTTCAATGGCCTCAGTGGTTCACTGGACCGTATTCGCACCTTTCCTGGTGATATCAGTTAGAGGTTTAACAATTACAGAAAAATTCTTAATGAATTTCCTGTAATAATTGGCAAAACCTAAAAATCTCTTTATAGATTTCAAACCAATAGGCCTAGGCCATTCCTGCACAGCCTGAACCTTCACAGGGTCCATCTCAAAGCCCTCACTGAAGACAATGTAGCCCAAAAAACTAATTTTCTGCACAGCGAACTCACATTTCTCCAGCTTAGCAAAGAGTGAATTATCACTCAATAACTGCAAAACTTCACGTACACTCTGCCAATGGGACTCTAGATCTGGTGAATAAATCAAAATGTCATCCAAATACACAACCACATTCTTACCAATCAAAGGTCTCAGGATGTCATTAATAAGGTTCTGAAAAAATGCAGGTGCATTGGTAAGACCAAAAGGCATCACCAGATTCTCAAAATGACCTACTGGAGTGTTAAAAGCAGTTTTCCATTCATCACCCTCCATCACTCGTAACAAATTGTATGCCCCCCGGAGATCAATTTTAGAGAACCACTTGGCCCCCACCAACTGGTTAAACAAGTCAGGAATTAACAGCAATGGGTAGGAATTGCTTACGGTAATCTTACTAATTTCACGAAAATCCAGACTTGGACGTAAATCCCCGTCCTTTTTTTTAACAAAGAAAAATCCAACTGCCACAGGCGACTTAGAAGGTCTAATGTGACCATCAGCCAGGCTAGTCTGTATGTACTCCTCCAAGGCCTTTCTTTCAGGGATAGTCAGATTAAACAAGCAACTCTTGGGAAGAGTAGCTCCCGGAACAAACTCAATGGTACAATCATAATCCCTATGAGGAGGTAAACTTGCGACTCCTCCTCCGAAAAAAACTCCAAAAATCTTGAATAGGTACCAGTAATTCCCCTTTTTCCACAGCCACAATGCGACCATTACTACATTTATCATAGAACTTCGGACTCCAAGACTTAATCACATTAGTAGACCAGTCCAGCAAAGGACTGTGCAGTTTTAACCAAGGCAATCCTAGAACTACCGGAGAGGGTAAATTATCTAATACAACCAAGTCCAAAATTTCTTGGTGAACTCCATTGATAGTGAGGGGAAATGCAGCAACCTTGTGAGTAATACATTTCAAGGGAGTGTTGTCAATTGCAATCACAGAAATAGGTGATGACAAAGGTTTTGATTTCAAGTTAAGTTTTTCCAAAAACCCTTTATCAATCACATTAAGTGTTGAACCGCAATCCACAAATACCTGAAATGCAATCAAATCTCCCTGCAAAGTAGTACTCCCAGAAAGAAATACCCCTGCAGAGCGTAAACAAGCAATACGGGCGTACCTGACCTTTTTTTTTTCTTTACTTAAACGAAGCTCACAATACTTAATCAAATGGTCAGCTTTACCACAATAAAGGCACAATCCCTCAGCTAACCTCCGGTCTCTTTCCTGAGAGCGGAGTGACATCGCCCCAACCTCCATCGTTCGAGCAGATTTTCTGGGGACTAGGACCTGACATTACAGGAGTCTTAACCTCATTCAGCCTGAACCTCAGCATCCTGTACACACAAACAGCTAATTGCATGGCATCCTTCAGAGTCTAAGGTGCAGGGAATACAATTAGCAGATCCTTAAACCTTTCGCTCAGACCAGCAAGAAATAAAGATTTTAGAGCAGGATCATTCCATAAGACCTCTGAAGCCCATCTTCTGAAGTGTGTGCAATAATTTTCAACATCACCTGACCCCTGATTCAAACGCCTGAGTTCTGCCTCAGCAGATGAAATTCTATCAGGATCGTCATATAATAGACCCATAGCAGAAAAAAATTCTTCTACAGACCTTAAGCATGGATCATTAGGTTGGAGAGAAAAGGCCCACCCCTGTGGTTCCTTTTCATCAAAAGTGACATAAAACCAATGCGCTGGGATTCATTCCCAGAGGACCTTGGTCTCAAACGAAAATATAACAAACAAGCATTTTTAAAGGTAAAAAAATCTTGATGTTTACCATAAAAAACATCAGGCAGTCCTACCTTGGGTTCCACAAAATGCGCTCCAGAACAGCCACTCACGTGTTGCTGTAGCTTGGCCACCTCCAGAGATAATCCCTGCAAGCGTTGAGCCAAATCCTGGACGGAAACCATACTGATCCCCGAATTTCTTTCCTTTTCGTTTTTTTGGGCTAGACTTACTGTTATGGTCTGCAACAAGTACTAAGGAAAGATAGGGGAAAGCTGTCCCTACAGTAAGACTAAGCTGAATCCCTACGATGTAGCGGGCTGCCTGTTCCTAGCGAACAGACCCGCCTTTGTCCTCGGCTAGTCTGAACGAAGACCTACGGTGCTGGCCAAAAGTATTGGCACCTCTGCAATTCTGTCAGATAATACTCAGTTTCTTCCTGAAAATGATTGCAATCACAAATTCTTTGGTATTATTATCTTCATTTAATTTGCTTGCAAGGAAAAGACACAAAAGAGAATGAAGCAAAAATCAAATCATTGATCATTTCACGCAAAACTCCAAAAATGGGCCAGACAAAAGTATTGGCACCCTCAGCCTAATACTTGATTGCACAACCTTTAGCCAAAATAACTGCGAACAACCGCTTCCGGTAACCATCAATGAGTTTCTTACAATGCTCTGCTGGAATTGTAGACCATTCTTCTTTGGCAAACTGCTCCAGGTCCCTGATATTTGAAGGGTGCCTTCCCCAAACTGCCATTTTGAGATCTCTCCACAGGTGTTCTATGGGATTCAGGTCTGGACTCATTGCTGGCCACCTTAGAAGTCTCCAGTGCTTTCTCTCAAACCATTTTATAGTGCTTTTGGAAGTGTGTTTTGGGTCATTGTCCTGCTGGAAGACCCATGACCTCTGAGGGAGACCCAGCTTTCTCACACTGGGCCCTACATTATGCTGCAAAATTTGTTGGTAGTCTTCAGACTTCATAATGCCATGCACATGCTCAAGCAGTCCAGTGCCAGAGTCAGCAAAGCATCCCCAAAACATCAGGGAACCTCCACCATGTTTGACTGTAGGGACCGTGTTCTTTTCTTTGAATGCCTCTTTTTTTTCCTGTACACTCTATGTTGACGCTTTTCCCCAAAAAGCTCTACTTTTGTCTCATCTGACCAGAGAACATTCTTCCAAAACATTTTAGGCTTTCTCAGGTAAGTTTTGGCAAACTCCAGCCTGACTTTTTTATGTCTTGGGGTAAGAAGTGGGGTCTTCCTGGGTATCCTACCATACAGTCCCTTTTCATTCAGATGCCGATGGATAGTACGGGTTGACACTGTTGTACTCTCGGACTGCAGGGCAGCTTGAACTTGTTTGGATGTTAGTTGAGGTTCTTTATCCACCATCCGCACAATCTTGCGTTGAAATCTCTCGTCAATTTTTCTTTTCCGTTCACATCTAGGGAGGTTAGCCACAGTGCCATGGGCTTTAAACTTCTTGATGACACTGCGCACGGAAGACACAGGAACATTCAGGTCTTTGGAGATGGACTTGTAGCCTTGAGATTGCTCATGCTTCCTCACAATTTGGTTTCTCAAGTCCTCAGACAGTTCTTTGGTCTTCTTTCTTTTCTCCATGCTCAATGTGGTACACACAAGGACACAGGACAGAGGTTGAGTCAACTTTAATCCATGTTAACTGGCTGCAAGTGTGATTTAGTTATTGCCAACACCTGTTAGGTGCCACGGGTAAGTTACAGGTGCTGGTAATTACACGAATTAGAGAAGCATCACATGATTTTTCAAACAGTGCCAATACTTTTGTCCACCCCCTTTTTTAGGTTTGGTGTGGAATTATATCCAGTTTGGCTTTAGGACAATTCTTTTTGTGTTTTTTCATTGAAGACAAATTAAATGAAGAGAATAATACCAAAGAATTTGTGATTGCAATCATTTTCAGGAAGAAACTGAGTATTATCTGAAAGAATTGCAGGGGTGCCAATACTTTTGGCCAGCACTGTATAGCATAAGGGGAGGGGTCCCTAAAAGAACTAAGGACTGGGACAAAAATGTAAAGGTACTAGAGGTCCCAGAAGGACCAAGCGAACTGACAGAGAAAGGCACAGAAGCACCTGGCTAGAGAAACAGTCAAACACTGAAGTCCAGCACAGCCAAAAGGGCGGAGCTGGAATATAAAGGCAGATAGTCACGTGACCGCAAAACACAAGATGGAAAAAAAACAAACAGGAGAGTTATAACAGCTCTGCGCATCCACAGGCTCTCTGTGCATCCACAGGCTCTCTGCATAAGTGAGGCTTCGCCAACAAGTGGTGGGGCAGCAAAGGCAGAGAGGAGGCTGAGCATGATCTGGAGACCCTCAGCACTCATTTGAATACTGAACAGGACAACTTGCAAGCTTTTTTACAACAATATGTTTAAAGGTTCACAGCATGGCAGCAATGTCCTTTATAGAAAAAAAAACTCACTTGAAATTTCCAAAATGAAAGACAGTTCCTAAAATACATTCCACAGCATGAAATTAATGGAAGTAGAATAGACGGGTATCAATCATGATTTCAAGAAAAACTCACAGAGCTTCACATATATTTAGAGCATCTGGTGGAATATGTGCCAGACTTCCAGTGGACCATAGATTGATAGAATTGTAGCAGTGTTTGATTTTCTTCGATATTTTCATGGTGCCACAGCTAGATCTCTTACAGGACAGCTAACCTTGTGAACAGTTTAATTACGTGTTCTCTGTCACAAGGTGTTACATTTTTTGATGAGAAGATATAATTATCTAATCTAGAATCTTGTATTTAACACTGCGGTTATTAAGGGACACACCAAAAATAATTTAATTCAACCAATTTTTATTTGTGTTTTTTATTGTCCAGAAAAAAAAGCAATTAAATAGTTTTACTAGTAAATAGTGTTTAATAAAATGAATGAGATATATCTCTATGTTGTGTTCCTCTCTTATCATGATGCTACAAAGGAGTCATGGAGGAATGCTGAAAAAACAAACAAAAGATCATTCTGCTGAGGAAAAAAGGGAAAAAATTGAGATAAAAAGATTAGAATCTAAACCATTGATATTTAGCCACCTACCATCTTGCGATCAGTCGTATATTGGGTCATATGTGGAAATTATCCATCAATGGGTCACATTTAAATTGTAGAAATGGTCCAAATCAGACATTTATATCATTTCTATCAACTGGGTAGAGCATGGTTAGTTTACTCACAATGTCAAAATTTTAAGTAAATCAAAATCCTGACATTCTTTTTTTATAGAACATTTTATTTCAATCTGATAGCACATTTATGGGATATCACTATGTGATGTGTGGGGATTCCAGAGCATAAGGAGGCAAAAGTGCTGATTTTAAAGCTCGGTCTCCTTCATTGTTTTTCCCTTCCATGCTGCGCTCCTAGCCCACCGCTGTGCCAGCAACTTCAGCATGCCGTTATCAAAAGTGAAATAAGTACTCAGCATAGCTGAGGGTCTAGAGATCTAACCCAACTAATCAGCTGCAATAGTAAAGGGATTATCTCAGTTGAGATAACCCTCTTTTCCTCTGCCATATAACGCCATGTCATGGTTTATAGGATTTTTCCACAGACCACTGCTCTATTATGGCCCAGTGATATTGGGACCACAGAAACCGAATATACAGTTCAATTAGTAGATAATGCTGAACCCACCCATTTAGATCCTTAGATGCCACAGTTGGGGCACCCAGAACTAAAAAAAGCCCCCAGATCTATCATGGATAGATAACTACTATACCACCAGAAAAACACCAAACAAAGAGGAATGGTATCAAGATTGAAAGTCAGTTTAGCTCTGACATACAATAATGCTTTGCAATACTAAGTATTTCAAATCATTATTTAAGCGATCAACTGATCACAACATTAACAATGGCAAATTTCATATTTTCCTATGAAAAAAATAACAGTTAATGAATTCTATAAACCCCAAAACGATGTCTATATAACCTCCAACTAGCTCCAAGGAAAATCCAAACAAGTTATGTGGAATGTGGCAAAAAATGGCTTTTTATCTATAAAACGTTTATTATGTAAATAATAAACTAGACCGATTTGTTATCACTGCAGATCTAATGACCATAGAATGAAATTACCATGTCAAGTATTCCACATTGTAAACAGCATGAAAAAAAACAAAAGCAGAATTGTTTTTTTTAGATTTCCTCACAGGAAATACAAATATTATTCAATAAATTATAGGTACTCCAAAATGTCTGTTATAAAAAAAAAAACATTGACCCTGGTCTGTAATAGTCTGCGCCAGTAAAAAGTAACTGTTGATTTAAATTTTATTTTAGTAAATCAAAAATATGCATGAAGATTAGCAACTTTATGATATCAGAGAACGTGAGTTGGCTTTGTACATATACTGAATATTTCAGTTTGCAACGACTAATACCAAAAGAAAAAAAAAACAACCAATAGAGTAATTTTGCATAACATTGGATTTTGAATCTGCATTACCTTATGTTTTTAGCAGTGCAACATTATATTTCTAGTGACTTTGAAAATATGAAAACTTAATTTTATGCCAGTACAGTACTTTGTAGGGAGAATATTGGTCTGAAGTTGTTGTTCATTTTGTCTGCTAGGTCCCTGAATTATAATAAAGGGGTGAACCCTTTAACAGACCTGTAGGTGCCTGTACACCTGCACATCAGCCCCCAAAATTCCTGTTTTGTGAGTAACTCCTAAAATAATTAGCTGAATGGGTGACCAAATATCATATAGCTTATACTTTCTACAGGAGCCAGAACAAACTCAACAGGTGGCTTGTTTTTCTTAAAGTGTAACACAACGTTTAGGTGACTTTCAGAATAAGTTGTCTTATATGTACACGAGGAATAACACTATTTTTAGCTATTATATAACTTTTATTCTGCATTATTTACCACTTCCTGCTTCATAGCCTCCACTTTCCAGTTTCTTACCTCTATCATCTCCATAGACTTCTATAAGCAGCAGCAGCTGTAATTTGATCCTTAACTATAAACCGCACTGACAACAGATATGAGCAGTTTTTGAGAGTGAATGATTAGTGGTGACTGATAAATGGGGAAGAGGTATTTTTCCCAAACAAGATGTAATACCAAGTCTCTTATTTTCATTAGCACCATTCTAAAAAATAAAGTTACTCTTTAATTTTAAAGGCATGTCTGCTAATGGTCGACTTCCTTTAATAAGTTTAGCTTGACAGTTCGCTTGTGCACATATGAGATGGTTGAGTATGGAAGACATTGGTCTACTGTTTATAACTTGGTCAAATTAGTATATAATTTTAACCACTTCTCTACATCTGCTAGCTCCAATCACTGCTGTTTAACCACTTAAAGTTAACCAGGGCGATTTTTTTTTTACTATCAGCCTGAAAACCAACAGGCAAGTAGTTGCTAACTATCTGCCTGTTCTACCCTGCGCCAACTCAAAGCGGCCACCAAACGCTCCTGCTGGCGATTAATTTGCTCCATATCAATAGTGCAGCTGTTCTTCTTCTGGACTGCTCTGTTGACAGGACGTGACTGCCAGCGTCAGGGTGATTAACAACCGGCTTCCTGCAGTTAGGCAGCGAGGAGCCTACAGATAATCAGCATGACATCAGCAGTCACGCCCCATCAACAGAGCAGAGCAGAAGAGAAATCGCTACTCTGTCAACGTGACATCAACGGAAGCCGCTGAATCACTGGCAGGAGTGGTCTGTGACTTGCTTTGTGCCAGCGGAGATCGACGCTGGGAACAACAGGAAGGTAGCTAGAAACTACCTACGTGCCTGTTAGTTCTTAGGCCCATAGTAAAAGAAAAATTAAATAGTCCAGGATAACCCCTTTAAATGCCACTATCAATCTAGTAAGAAAGCCTGCTAGAAGAGCAGAGGTTGATAGAGAAGCTAGGAGAAGAAAACTCCTATGTAAATTCCCATGATTTTGTAGAATTATATTATTCGGACTGTGGAAGAGAAAAAATTTAAGACAAATATTTTAAAAAATATGTTGAAAATTGTAGATTTATGGGCAGTTAAAATGAAAATGTGGCACAAATTATTTGTACATGAGCATCATTCTGTCCTCTATCTTGCATAAAGTATTTTTTAGTAATCAAATAAAAGTACCCAATGAAATAATAGGCTATTTTAAGTATAGCACTGTATGTTTGCTATTGCACATTGCATGCTAAGATAATATGTAATGTATGATGTGGAGAAAATAACGTTCTGAGTTCCAGAATTCATTTGATATGCCTAGTTGAGGAGCAGATTCATTTTACATACAGTTTTTTTTCACCAGCTGTCCAAGCTGGATCTCAGAAGCTGTTATCAAATTTTCATTTTTAATGATCCTTTCAAGAGGAGCCAAACCAAGAAAATGGGAATTTTCTGGAAGTTTCCCATAGATTTATGCTCGTGCTGACAGAATGTGGAGAGGATACAGTATCTGGCTTGAAACTTCCTGTGTTATTTTACCAGTTCCTCCTACTCACGTATTTGTAGAAATGTATCTGATGACAGCATAAGCAATGTTTGGCCATTCACACATAGATGGATTCATTTATTTTATGTGTTTTGGTTTACTTGTTTTGTTTTGACTAAAAAGTTTCTTTCTTTGCTTTGTTTTTCCTTAAAGTAAATGTTTCCAGAGTGTTGAGAAAGCTGAAGCTTTCCAATGAGAGCCAAACCTATTCCAAAAAATAAATCTCAAGTGAAACCAAGAAGTACTTTAAATATTGCCAATATGTTGTAATTTTTGGTCCAGATATAAGCTGACAATACATATTAGATAAAACGCTGCCAAATCTGCTGATTTGGGTGAGCTTGAATGACTAAGATGTTCACATGAGCATCTTTTCGGTCTAAGTTGTGTCCTTTTGGGAAGTAGACCACACACGGAGCATTGTTGTTCATTGTTTTAGTTGACATTACATTTTTTCTACATGGGCTGTCCGAATGGGAAAAAATCGCTTCATGCGCTTATACGATTCATTTTGCAGATGTAGCTCGCCTATATATTTAGATGGGTGAGCAAAAAAATAGGATGCTGTACAAAGACCATTCATATGACATCTATTTTTAAAAGATCCATTACAATGTATTAACATGAGAAACTGTATATGGCCTTGTATAATTTTTCAGTTATTGATGTATAAAAACGGATGGCAAACAGATGTCATGGATGTCAAATATGGACATACAAATAACATATGTATGAATATATATGGAAGAGGAAATCGTCCATTTTTTGATGATGAAAGGCTGATGATTTTTCATATGCTTGTGTGATCTTAGCATTAAAGACATAAGAGCCTTTCCGACTCTCCTCCATCATTTATCATCAGGAAGAATCGAACATGTTGTATTTTAGATGCCTATTCTCCTTCTCCAATGAAATAATCCTGCATGCTTAACTGAAAGAAGTTGTCCACTACTTTTTCACTGATGCCTTCAGTGTTTGATCGGCCGGGGACCCACACCTGGCACCCCCGCCGATCAGCTGTTATGAGTGCCCGCGGCGGCGGCCGTCGGCTGGAGGTACTTATTTGCGGTGCTTGGCCGTCCATCTGTAGTGGCCGCCGCGGGGTACTGCACATTCTCCTCCTATTCAATTAAGTGGGATGTGCAGTACCCCGCGGCAGCCACTACAGATGGATGGACCCCGGGCCCCCTGCCGATCAAACATTGATGCCCTATCCATATGATAGGGCATCAGTGAAAAAGTAGTGGACAGCTTCTTTAAATGTTCATGGTAATGGTGAATGTCATGGCGTTTTTCCAGCAGCTATCTAATCTGTATGATCTTAACGGGATGACGTTTTTGGCTTACCATATTAGAATGTTTTTTATTTTTTAACTGTAAAGTTACCATAAGCAATCTTCAGCCTGTCTATAGATTAGATGAGAGTTGTAATTTTGCAAAAGCTGTGAAGCCGCAGGGTTGAGATCATTGACCTTCAGTGATTTTCAGTGTAGTTTTTGAATGAATGGAAGACAGCTTTATCAGATGTGTTTATTCTAAGTACCGTAACTACGTTTTTTAATAAATATAATTTAAAACGTAGCACTCTGGATAAATTATGGCGAACTCAGGTGAGATTTAATCACTTATATGTATTGGTGATTAAAGCTCACTTGATTTCATCACAATCTGTTTGGAGTGCTGTTATTTTTTGCATTTATATAAAGGATTGTTTGATCTCACTCTATGTGACTGCAGACTGTCACCCCATTTTTGGCGTGATTCCTCTGTACTCACCGTTCAGGTGGATGGTCGCATGACCGCATGTATGCGATTTGCATTCTAGTGTTTCTGTGCCAAATACATTCAACCGGCACCTCTCAGAAGAAGAGAATTGAGAGAAGTGCAGGAGTCTCATCTGTATATGTTCTCAGGCTTGCAAATCACAAAAATGCAGTCATATAATTCCCCACTCACAGGGGTAATACAGTGGAATCATGTCTGTATTTGCACCACACACTATGTGACTGCAAACTGCTGAAACATTCTACAAAGAAATAAGAACCGGGGCGCAATAGTGCTGTTACCCAGGCAAACAAAATTATTAAATGAGAATGTGCTTACCTTGCGGGGTTGTGACATGCACAACTCATGTATTAAGCGTGAGAGAGGGCTGCTGGAGACACCAAACCTTGGTGGTTAGCAATGTAAAAAAATTATGAAAGGTGTCAGTAATTCCGCGCTCCTCCGTTAAATTAGATTATACAGAATCCAGTCCTTTTGTGATAGATTTATTCCTTTGACAAGCTAAAAACAGACGTGTTTCGTGGACGTCCCGTCCACTTCTTCAAGTGTATAGTGTAAGGTAGCGCTATTCATCACGCTGGGGGGTACTCGCTTCACCAGATCAATTAAAGCACACATGCAACGTTTTCCGGTAATATGAAGACCAGCAGTTTATTACACATCATAAACCGCTCATAACATAGTCCATCTCAGTGGCTCGCAGGAATGTTACACATGTATCCTAGAGCCTTTTCAGTGGCAGCTATGCCCGCTTGGCTTCACATACAGACTTCAGCAAGGTACAGCAACAGTATTCACTTAAAGCGCCGATTTACCTTTGCCGGCTCTCAGCTGCTTCTATCAGCTCGGTTTTGCCACAGCTGTGGCTTTAAGGCTTCCCAGACGTTGTCTCCAGGCCATGTGCCTTCCAAGGCTACTGGTATTGTGAAGCCCAGCTGTGCTTGGTATCACAGATCCTAGAAGGGTGTATTGAAGGATTCCTCCACAAGAGGCCCCCATAACCATTCACACATCTCCACCTTCCACCTCAGACCACCAGAGGGAGCCCGTTAGGGATAGATAAATAGGGAAGGTGGAGCCAGGCAGCTCAGTTCCTCTGAAGAGTTCAGTAAGTACAAACCTGAATGCAGAGTCGAGCTCAGTTAGAGTCTAGTTCAGTCTGGTTTAGCAGTGAGTCCAGTACAGCCTGAGAGGAGTTACCTCAGAGGACAAAAGCCTGTTCCAGCTCCTGCAATTGCTAGCCTGCAGTGGAGCTTATCCAGATCAAGACTCTGTGTAGCTCAGAGAGGTGAGCTTGAGGTGTGCCGGCGCCATAAGATCGGTGAAGTGCGGCAAGCTACCGTTAGTGTGAGTAGCCTATTGAGGGTCCGAGTAGGCCGAAGGCGAGTAGAGAGAGTTAGTTCATAGGGGGCAGAGGAGCTTAACTAGCTCACCCCGAAGAAGCAGTTACCGGACACCGGGTCCGAAGCTTACCGGGATCTCCATGACCCAGTAAGATAAACCGGAATCCCTGGAGAACTACAAGTCCCAGGATCGCTAAAGTGCTGATACGTACCAGAGCCAGGAGACACATAGGCCCCGTAAGTCGGGAGCGTGCACTCCAAGAGAAGGCCCTACCACAAGGTCAGCCAGCGCAGGACAGAGACAAAGTTAGGCCTAGCTCCAGGGAGGTCAGAAACTTACTACGCAGAGTCAAGAAGCAGGAGGCCCAAAACCCGCTCATTGGGGAGGATCCGGACATACACCCTTCACCCTACAGTGCTCTGGGGAGTGCCTGAATTTCCATCAGTAAAAGGTACTGAAGTGACTATCGGGTCTGACCCTGTTCTTGCTCTGACCCGGGGCGGGGTCTCTTCGTCCTGCTTTCCCCGTTCATACACTGCCCTGAGGCCTAGCTCCACCTGTGGGGAGCTATACCATCCAGCTGCCTTACCACCAGCCTCAGTGGACTGCGCAGCGCTGGTGACCATCACCAGAAGCCACAGGTGGCGTCACGAACTCTTTAATAAAACTTAACATCTATCAACCCCTTTTAAAGGAGCTGCCCAGGGTACGGGCCCGGGAGCTGACCACCGCGACATCCCTAAAGGCCAGGCTAAAGGCCCGGGTACCGAGTCATCCCCATCTCCCCTTGGGCTAGTCAGTATCCCAGACACAGGGATCCAGCCTCTGCCTTCCAGGCTAATGGAGTCCCAGACACAGGGACCAGGCCTCTTGCCTTCCAAGGCTACTGGTATCCCAGACACAGGGATCCAGCCTCTGCCTTCCAGGCTAATGGAGTCTCAGACACAGGGACCTGGCCCCTTGCCTTCCAAGGCTACTGGTATCCCAGACACAGGGATCCAGCCTCTGCCTTCCAGGCTAATGGTGTCCCAGACACAGGGACCAGGCTTCTTGCCTCACCAGGCCTCTCTCTCTGTTTCAAAAACCAACAGGATTTATATATCCTTCTGTCCACACAGGACCTGTGATGATGTCACAGTCATGTGATCAGTCACTTGAGGGGGAGGTAAATGGTCAGCCAGAAAACACCCCCTGGACATTTTAGCAATGCAGCAAGTTGCTGCATTACATATCCACCCCCCCTGTTCAAACTTGTGGGGTTGAACACATAATATACACAATCGCATTATAACCCACGGTTCACACAGAGACCATGTACTTGACAAATGCGCTGCTCAGCCCCTGGAACATTAGTCATCAACATTAGCCCATTCCTTAGGGGCCTACCATCTGTAATTGTCACTAGCTTCGTAAACCTTGTCAGACCTCCCCCGCTCCCAGCGGTCAGTCGTAACCTTGTCAGACCTCCCCCGCTCCCAGCGGTCAATACAGCAGTGTAACTTACTTGCCCTTGTATCTAAGGTCAGGTCTGACTTCGTGCTGTCCCTTACTCTATTGGGTCGTTTGTATGGGCCTCTCAGACCTGAGTTACTGGAGGTCTCACTACCTCTAAACCCACGCCCACTATCCTCAGGACATCTAGAAAGGTCTCTAACTTCTACTATAGCCGTCCTATTATTTGAAGGGCCCTTTCTCTGTCTGGTCTCACAATTTATAGACGGCTGCCATCTTCTGCTACTCAGACGATGCTGTCTTTCCATTCGCAGTCTGGCGAGATTCAACTGTTCTACCTCTCGCAGGTAGGTCACTCGGTACTCCATCAGCATGCGTATATATGCAAGATTTTCTTCCGTTCCGACAGCGGAAAATTGACACCATGCCGTCTTCATCTGGTATCCAGTCCTGACGATCACGTGGACTGCTTACTTTTATCACACCAGACTTCTTTACCATCATTTGCATGGTTAGGCCATTTCTCCCAATGAGCTTTCTTACCAAAGCATGAGGCACCCGGATGACTTCTTCCCCCAGACTTTGAGCTTTTCTCATAAGCTCCAGTTGTCTAATGGCTTGTTCCATCTTCAACCGGACAAACCGCTTCGTGCGAACACATCGCCAGTGCATGTCACTTAGGATAGCCACCCTTTTCACTATGACTTCGATTGTGGACAGGACCATCAGCTGTTTAGCTTCTGAGGTCGAGTACACCTTACAGGCTCCCACGGCCTTCTTAAACTCTTCATGCACTGACTCTTTGGTGCATTCTTCTCTCAAATCTTCAGGTACATCTATGAGACACTTGTACCGAGACGTTTCTGTCTCACCAGTGGTCTCCAAATGATCATCTGGCTCAGGTTTCAGGGACAACTGACTTTCAGCTTCTTCACCCTGTATGCTTCCCCTAAGCTGACTCACAGCTATGAATTCAAGAATTCTCGTCTTGCCCACTTCCATTTCATACTTATCTTCTTTTAACACTCTCTCAGCTCTCCTCAGGTCCCTTCTTTTTTGACTCCGCCCCCTTTTTAACAACCACACCGGTAGGGGGTACTTTATAAAAAAAAACAGCAATAGTCTTAGGACCCAGTTCACAACATCTCTTACCACCTCCCCGGGCACTCTGGAACAATACCGGTGCCCCAGGAGAACTCACAGAATGGTCCGCTGCCGCCATTCTATACTTTGCCAACAGCTCCTGCCATTCCTGCACCATGTCCTGTTGTCGTTTCTTAAATACCTGCTGCTGCGATTTTAACAGGCACTTTAATCGCTCAGCAGCTTCAGTCTCATTTGCTGCTCCCTTCACAGCCAATCACGGTATGCTGTACACACTAGACACTTCACACCGCTCTCCCCAGAAAATTTTTGTGGCCCCACCAAGCCAAGTTTGAGTGCGACGACAATTTTCGTAACCCCGCCGAGTTACAGCCAGATGCTTTAATATTCGTGACCCCCGCCAAGACACAGCAAGATGCTTGCATCCACATTCGTTGTCCTGTGCCGTTACCCCTACCAACCAGGTTGCAGTTGCCGCATTCTCCACCAATTGTAAGGTAGCGCTATTCATCACGCTGGGGGGTACTCTCTTCACCGGATCAATTAAAGCACACATGCAACGTTTTCCGGTAATATGAAGACCAGCAGTTTATTACACATCATAAACCGCTCATAACATAGTCCATCTCAGTGGCTCGCAGGAATGTTACACATGTATCCTAGAGCCTTTTCAGTGGCAGCTATGCCCGCTTGGCTTCACATACAGACTTCAGCAAGGTACAGCAACAGTATTCACTTAAAGCGCCGATTTACCTTTGCCGGCTCTCAGCTGCTTCTATCAGCTCGGTTCTGCCACAGCTGTGGCTTTAAGGCTTCCCAGATGTAGTCTCCAGGCCATGTGCCTTCCAAGGCTACTGGTATCCCAGACACAGGGATCCAGCCTCTGCCTTCCAGGCTAGTGGAGTCCGAGACACAGGGACCAGGCCTCTTGCCTTCCAAGGCTACTGGTATCCCAAACATAGGGATCCAGCCTCTGCCTTCCAGGCTAATGGTGTCCCAGACACAGGGACCAGGCTTCTTGCCTCACCAGGCCTCTCTCTCTGTTTCAAAAACCACCAGGATTTATGTATCCTTCTGTCCACACAGGACCTGTGATGATGTCACAGTCATGTGATCAGTCACCTGAGGGGGAGGTAAATGGTCAGCCAGAACACACTCCCTGGACATTTTAGCAATGCAGCAAGCCGCTGCATTACAGTAGCTATACACTTGAAGTGGACGGGACGTCCACAAAAAGTGTCTGTTTTTAGCTTGTCAAAGGAATAAATCTATCACAAAAGGACTGGATCCTGTATAATCTAATTTAACCGAGGAGCGCGGAATTACTGACACCTTTCATCATTCTTCTAAACTGCTGAAACATGACAGAGTGATTGACTGAAGACTTATGAGACCGAACAACCCCTTTTAATAGAGAATATAGAGTTGGTATCCTGTGGCTTGCACTCCACACTCAGTTTGTATGGTGCTATTTTTTTATATATATTTTATTTAGTTATTTTTACTAAAAAAAAGTGACTAACTTTACGTTTTGCATTTTTTGAATTATTTTTTTTAATCTGAAGAATTGTGAGTATTTTATGATTGAATACTTTGGACCATGTTGACACCAAATAACAATTTTGAACTATACAATGAAGGCCTGTTCTTAGCAGCCATATGTATGTAATTCAGTAAAACCTGAAAATTTAATTTTCCTAGAATGTGGTATCCAAAAACTTTAGTTTAGGGGGCTGTGTATTCAGAACTCATAGTAGTCACTACTTTACCCATATCTACTACACAACCCAAATTTAAAAAAAAAAGTTGGGATGCTATGTACAATGTAAAGAAACCAACAATGCAGTGTTGTAAATCTCTTACAGCCATATTTTATTCACAGTAGAACATGGAAGTTTCTGAAATTGCTCCACAATTTTTTAGACGCAGTTGTTCACAGATTGGTGAACCTCTGACTATCTTTGCTTCTGAGAGCCTCTGCCTCTCTAACATGCTCTTGTTATACACAGTCATTTGACTTAGTTGTTTTTCATGAGTTCCACTTCCTTTTACAGCCTTTTGTTAACCCAGTCCAACTTTTTTTTGTGATGTGTTGCTGTTGTTGTAAATGAATTATTTTTGGAAAAATGTCTTTCATCTTTTGATCTGTGTTTTATGTTCTGTTGTAAATAAAATATGGCTTTAAGAGACTTCCAACGCATTGCATTCTTGTTTTTTTTTTTTACATTTTACACAGCGTCCCAACTTTTTAGAAATTGGGGTTGTAAATGTCGATGTGGGTTTTTGGCGTGATACTTAAGTAAAGTGAACAAAATGAAAGCAATGTCATTATCCCAACATGCTAGCTATGTGTCTAGTATCTTTAATGATTTATTATTGTTTTCTCTTTATGTATATTTGTATATCTTGGTAAAATATTTTGATTCTTGTTTTTTAAACTAGGTTCTAAAACCATTAATCTTAAACCTTCATCTTCTCTCTACACACTTGCTGAGAAATTGTTCATCACTTACCATAAAATTTACAATCCCTTTTTTTTCCTCAGCAGCATGGCACAGAAACTTGACTTGTTTTCCTATTTTTATTGTGTGAATTATAAAGACTTCTTAAAAACTTATTAGAGTTTTAATTACTCTGCATTGGGTCTGTACTTTCATCTGACCAGTGTTTTCTATGAACAGTAAAATGCATTGCAATTGCGCATATGTGTGATGCCTTTATTCAACAGATTTCCATTTTTCTTTGTAAATATAGTATAATCATGCTGTAATTGAAAGTTATTCACCTTGTGATATTTTGTTTTTCAATTTATTCTCATTACTTTCAGTGAGTTGGAACATTATTGTCATGCTCTGATCTGTTTTGATTTATATTCAAATGATACAGTGTATTAATAAATATATCTGTGCACCTAGCTGGAAATCTGCCTGGATTATGTCTGACTTGAGACATGATCCAGGCAAGTTTTCAGTTTCTTGAGTTTCCTTTCACTGGCTGTAGGTACAGATATTGTAAATGGTTAGGACCCCATTTAAAATTAAAAAAAAATCACTTATCATTTAAATTGTTTTCAATTATGCCATGATCCTGGATTTTCTGCAGAGTGATTACTGGGTAATGTGGTTAATGATTGTCCGCTACAGTGTTGGTGGCAGGGAGGACATGGCATCACCAATGTGGGAATAATGCAGAGTTTAAAGGGAACTTGTCACCTTAGAAAATGCTATATACCCGCTGATATAGTCAATCTGCAGGTACATAGCGTTCCAAGGCTGCCCAGCTGAATGCTTACTGAAATTGTGCCTACCAGGAGAAAATGAATTTACATCCTCCTGGGAGCTGCCAGTTTTTAATCATAGGGTCGGGCACAGGGGCAGTCATTGCTCACTATACTGTGAGTGATAGCTGTAAACACGCCCCGGCATATACTGTGAGTGATTGCTGTGAGCATGCTCCAGCTATTTGATTGACATCCAATTCTGCAGAACTGTGCTGAGTGAACTGCTTACAGCCGCCACTCACAGTATAGTGACTGTAGCTGCTCTGTGCACATTCCTATGGAAGCCATTGGCTCCTGAGAGGAAATAATTTCATTTTCTACTGGTAGCCACATTTCACAGGTTCCTTTTAGATTGCGGGTATGGTACATTTATTTGCACAGTATCCATTATCTTTAGGGATAGGAACATTCCATGGATTTGTTGGAAGATTTATAGAATGAAAAAGGAGAAAATACAGCAAATGTGGATGGAATTTCTGATATAACAATAAATTACATTGTTTCTTTTATTTCCAACCTGCTTTAGAAAAGTGACAACTGTAATCTGATTTGTCATAATGGGTCAATGATCATTTGTTAACGTAAAGTTTCATTGTAATGTATTCATGAATAATGTGACAGTAAATTTCCAAAATATTGTTATTATTGGAATTGTTTCTTTTCAACATTAGAATACTTCTAATAATGCAGATTCAGGGCTGCAGAAACTTTCAAATTCTCTGTGATTACAGCAGAATGTCAGTATCTCGTGTGCACAGTCCAATCTAATACTAGAGGCTTTCTCAAAAGCAATGTGTAATCTGACAGCTCTGCATGACGACTTCAGTGGGTTTCTGAAATTCTCTGCTACTTTTAAGATACCTGTATGGGATGCAGAGTTACCAGTTGCACCTTGTAATGGGTGATTGAAAGGGGGGAGGGGCATCCCTTTTAACAATAGGAAGACTTTTGTATAATACGTAACTCCAGATCAGTGAAGGACACTGTTATAGGCTTTTCATCGTGGGCCAGGAACCTTAAAGCACACTTGTCATTTTACCCAAAGTGGGGTAAACATCTTAGACCAGTTTCACATATCCGCGTTTCAGACCAGAATACGCTGTCCGGCCGCCTTTCTCCTGGTCCAATCTTGACATCTTCATAGGCATTTATGAGACTGTCAGGTTTGGGTTAAGGCAAGGATACACAACATTTTTTGGTCCAAGGGCCACATTGTCATACTGAATCAATCCCAAGAGCCACAAAAAAATTGAAAGGGGTACTTGCATGGATACAACACCAGAACCATCATCAGTATCTTAATACATCACCAGAAAAAAAGTTTTCAATAATTGAGGAGGATTTGGAGAGTTTCTGGTCCAAAAAAATAAGTATGAACATACGCCACTTTAAACTGAGTTTTTGCAGCAGAAACTCGCCAAATCCGCCTCATGATCTCAAATCTCTAAGTTTTGAGGATTTTTAAAATTTAAAATAGCTATTCTAGATTGCTACATGCTACATGTGTACAAGATCAGAACCGCTGTCCCACATGTATGCGGTGCCAGAACCACCATCAGTACATGAATGCAATACCAGAACCACTGTCAGTACATGAATGCAGAGCCAGGACTACTGTCAGTACATGAATGCAGAGCCAGGACTACTGTCAGTACATGGATGCAGTGCCAGAACCACCATCAGTTCATGTACACTGCTCAAAAAAATAAAGGGAACACTTAAACAACAGAATATAACTCCAAGTACATCAAACTTCTGTGAAATCAAACTGTCCACTTAGGAAGCAACACTGATTGACAATCAATTTCACATGCTGTTGTGCAAATGGAATAGACAATAGATGGAAATTATTGGCAATTATCAAGACACACTCAATAAAGGAGTAGTTCTGCAGGGGGGACCACAGACCACATCTCAGTACCAGTGTTTTCTGGCTGATGTTTTGGTCACTTTTGAATGTTGGTTGTGCTTTCACACTCGTGGTAGCATGAGACGGACTCTACAACCCACAGAAGTTGCTCAGGTAGTGCACCTCATCCAGGATGACACATCAATGCGAGCTGTGGCAAGAAGGTTTGCTGTGTCTGTCAGTGTAGTGTCCAGAGGCTGGAGGCGCTACCAGGAGACAGTCCAGTGCACCAGGAGACGTGGAGGGGGCCGTAGGAGGGCAACAACCCAGCAGCAGGACCACTACCTCTGCCTTTGTGCAAGGAGGAACAGGAGGAGCGCTGCCAGAGCTCTGCAAAATGACCTCCAGCAGGCCACAAATGTGCATGTGTCTGCAAAAACGGTTAGAAACCGACTCCATGAGGGTGGTATGAGGGCCCGACGTCCACAGATGGGGGTTGTGCTCACAGCCCAACACCGTGCAGGACGCTTTGCATTTGCCACAGAACACCAGGATTGGCAAAGTCGTCACTGGCACCCTGTGCTCTTCACAGATGAAAGCAGGTTCATGTGACATACGTGACAGAGTCTGGAGACGCCGTGGAGAACCATCTGCTGCCTGCAACATCCTTCAGCATGACCGGTTTGGCAATGGGTCAGTAATGGTGTGGGGTGGCATTTCTTTGGAGGGCTGCACAGCCCTCCATGTGCTCGTCAGAGGTTGCCTGACTGCCATTAGGTACCGAGATGAGATCCTCAGACCCATTGTGAGACCATTTGCTGGTGCGGTTGGCCCTGGGTTCCTCCTAATGCAGGACAATGCCAGACCTCATGTGGCTGGAGTGTGTCAGCAGTTCCTGCAAGATGAAGGCATTGAAGCTATGGACTGGCCCGTCCGTTCCCCAGATCTGAATCCGATTGAGCACATCTGGGACATCATGTCTCGCTCCATCCACCAACGTCACGTTGCACCACAGACTGTCCAGGAGTTGGCGGATTCTTTAATCCAGGTCTGGGAGGAGATCCCACAGGAGACCATCCGCAACCTCATCAGGAGCATGCCCAGGCATTGTAGGAAGGTCATACAGGCACGTGGAGGCCACACACAATACTGAGCCTCATTTTGACTTGTTTTAAGGACATTACGTCAAAGTTGGATCAGCCTGTAGTGTGTTTTTCCACTTTAATTTTGGGGGTGACTCCAAATCCAGGCCTCCATTGGTTAATAAATTTGATTTCCATTGATGATTTTTGTGTGATTTTGTTGTCAGCACATTCAACTTTGTACAGAACAAAGTATTCAATGAGAATATTTCATTCATTCAGATCTAGGATGTGTTATTTGAATGTTCCCTTTATTTTTTTGAGCAGTGTATGACGCGCCCCTGGGCCTGCTGTGTCGCGCAGCGTCTCGCGCACGGGGGCTTACCCGGAACCGGATCAGATGAGGGTTGTAGTCTCCGAGTGGCGGGGACCCGGTCCGTGCCCAGGGAGTCAACTCAGTGTGTGGCAGTCTTGATAGATGTTATTTGAGTGTCGACTACGCCACCCGTTGATTTGCAGCTATGGAGCTGCCGCTGCAGGGCAGACCGCTGAGGCCGGTGTAGAATTGTGCAGCGTGATAGTATAACCCCCAACGGGAGGGGTATGGCCTCAGGGCAGCCGACGTGGAAGATGAGGGTAGCAGGAACCACTCAGAGACGGTGCGGTGTAATTCAGGGTCTTTACTGGTAACAATGATAGACCCTCCCGGAGTACTTGCTAGCGAACGGGGCCTGGTCAGTCCTTGAGCAGATGGGATCTCCCCTGGCCAGGCGGAGTTGTAGGCCTCCCAAACTGACTGTACTCTTCTGGCTACCTTGCTAGAAGCGGATATAAGTAGCCCACGTCCCTGAGTGTACCGTGTGGTGCTCACCCGTATGGCCGGTGACTCGGGGCCTTCTAATGGCTTCCGCTCCACGATGGCGGCGCTGGTCCCACGCGTGTGACCGTGCCTTCGGGTTTCTGGGCCTGAGGACCTGAAATCCCCTGCCGGTCGGCTTCTGCTGCTGGGTAAGAGTTAGTCCCCACAGCCTCGGACGCCGGGTCCGGTAAGAAAGCTTCTCAGTCAGGGCGAGCTCTGCAGCTGCCAGCCCCTGACTTGTAGTAGTATTGCTCCCACTGAGCTTCTGCTGTTTCTTCCTGTGACTGTTTCTTGTCTCTACTCTCCTTGACTGACTAACCCTGCTTCAGCCCCGGGTTTATATAGGGGAAGGTCTTCCCCTCCCAAGACTGGGCAGGAGGTGTGGCATGCACAGGATCCCTGACCAAAGGACCTCCCACCTGCTCTCAGACATAACATTACATTACTGTGGGAAACCAGACCCCTGGGGTGCCACATGTATATTACACCAAGCTTAGTACAGCGATCGATTGTAATGTTAGGTCAGTCCCACATATAATTGCATTGATTGATCCTACAATTCACAGTATGTCCTTAACAATAGTAAGGATATGTTAGGAGTTGTTGTTACCAGCCATCATCAGACTGTAGACCATACAGGAACCACAGTACTGATGAGACGCAGGCGGTATCACAAATAAACATTTATATCCAGGTACCTTATAGGTGACATCTTCTCTGATTCAAGTCATTCCCATCCCTTTTGTCTCCATGTAGTACAGATTCCATGTTGAGATTTCACGCCCAGAGCTAGTCTCTTCAAATTTCCCTGTTCTCCGTCTTCAGCAACACTTCCCAACACAATGCCCTTAGAAATAGAAATATTATTATACTGCCCCATAAAGAAAATATCTCCCATGCTGCGCCACTGACTAAATATTTACCCCTTACTGTGTTTCCTGCACAAAATATCCCCCTCACACTGTCCCTCTCCCCAACTCACTGCCCCTCTCCATGTTCCCTCCCCACAACCTCTCTCCATAATATACCCCACATACAGCCCTTCTCCATTATGATCCCTCACATTGACTTTCTCCATAACGACCTCCCATACACTGCCCCTTTCCATATCTCCCCCACATTGCCTCTCTGCATAAAGTCCCACCACCATACACTATACTATTCCCCCTTTGACATTCTACACTAATGTCCTTAATTGCCACATAATGTCCCCTATAGCTCCATGATGTCCCTCCTTGCTCCATAATGTCTCCCATAGTGTCACCCATTGCTCGATAATGTCCACCATTGCCCCATAATGTTCCCCATTGCCCCATAATGGCCCCCATAGTGTCCCCTATTTTGCCATAATGGCCCCATAGTTCCACCATTGCTCTGTAATGTCCCTTGGAAAGTAACACTAAACAAAAAAACACACTTCATCATTGTCTCCTCCTAGAGCCCTTACCAGTGCATGCGGCGTCCTCGCCACCTCTGTGGCCCGGCACCAGCGGCAGTGTGATGTCAGCAGCGTGCTCACCTCATCACGCCGATGCACGTCGTTCCCGGGGCTGATGAATACTGCTCTGCTCCTTTCCCGATGCCGCAGTGTTCAAATGTTTTTGCATCTAAAAAATGCAAATACATTTGAAGATGGAAGGGTGGGAATGCCATCTCCCGGGCAGAACCATGGACTGCACAACATCCTTCGGCAGGCCGCATGCGGCCCGCTGGCCATATGTTGTGCGGGCCTGGGTTAAGCTGACCCTCTGCCAGTCTGTGCATTGCGGTGACTGCTTGACTAGCCTGACTGCTGCTAGAGACAGATTACACTTGACAACAGGCAGTGGCAGCAAATTGAACAAATGTGGTCTCCTAGCAGCTGACACTTTGAAGTGTTTTTTTTTGGCTAACAATGTAATTTTAAGTAAATAAAATACTTGTTAATCATTGTATTTCCTATCTGATGAGCCTAAATTTATTGAAAGAGTCTTCTGACTACTAGAAAGGTTCTGCAGCTAAAATGAGCTATTCCAATAAAACTATTACATAGTATTAGGGGTTTGTTGATGTGATTGATTTATAAAAATATAGTTTCAAAAATAGAACTTAAAGGGGCTACACAATACTGTAAATACAATTAAATATACTTTTGTATTAAAATTCTGCCTCTGATAGTGGCTACAAAATATAACCAGCAGCTGTCAGAGCTGCTGCAGGTTTGTCCTTGTGAGCTGCCATACGGATCAGCTGCTTTCAATAGAACTCAAGGAAAACAGGCAGCTCCTAACCTGGGACAGACCTGCTGCCACTCTGACAGCTCCCGGATTCCCTCTGGATGTTGTAGCTGTTTGCAGGGGTTGAATTTTTAACTTGATGAGCTGATATTTTGCGATATATATTTACATTAGTACTGAAACGCTCTAAGTTTATTATATTCTTAGTTGGATACAGCTACACAATGGTTACATGGGAAATTGTGCCCTTAACTGGGCTAAATGAATAAATTGTGTAATAGTGAAATGATATGTGAAGTAAAAGTAACATTAACTCTATATTTTGTTTTTAACCTCGATAGACTAGAGACCTGTCCAGATGGGTATGTTCTTCTCTCTCCTAGCACTCTTGTTTTTTTTTGCATGGGGATTGTGATGAGCTGATCATTTTCACTTGGGAGCCCAGCACGACTTCCATTTCTCCATCTTATAGATGTCATTTATATTTAATGGAAAATGTAAATGTAGCCATCTGTCTGTGTGATAATTACGTCTGATGTTTAATATGTTATAGTTTACAATAATAATGCACATGCCATAATAAAATCAAGGTGGTCTAGCTTAGAATGGGCCGGAGAAGGTGTGGTACAGCTCTTTGCTAGTGGCACTACCACTTTATTTTAGCAGTCAGGAGTGTGGGAAGTAACAGTAATGTGAATAAGCCCTAACATGTAAATTAATAAGACTAAGGCTGTAGTCACATGACAGATTTTCTCTCATCCAAGAAAATTGAGCCGATTATGCTAATAACACTGTGATCAGAGTTTGATCACAGTGTGATCCGATGTGGAGAAAAAAAAAGTCTTCATTCTGTCAGTCCATGAAAATTTGGATGACATTCAGATGTCATCCAAATATGGTCCAATTTTTTTCCACAGACCCTTAGACATGAATGGTCAAGTGCGATCTGATAATCAGATGCAACTCGTGCATGCTGTAATTTTTTTCCTCCGACGGACTTGGTCCAAGGAAAAAATCGGACATGTGCTCGGCCCCATAGAATCACATAGAGATGAATGCTATCCATCAAAATGACAGAAACAACTCGTCTGATTTTTACAGTCATGTGCGCGAGCCTTAATGGCGAGCAAACTCTAAACCGTGAAAAGACAAGGACGTATAGACTATCAGTACCCGTTTTCTTGTTAATGGCACATGTATTGTTTTTTTCGTTTTTGTTTTTAATAATATGTTTTAGTTCGTGATTTTTTTTTGGTAGCATTGTTTTATGCAGTCATTTTATTTATAGATTACATAATTCAAAGATTCTGCTTATATTCCCATGATTCTATTATAAAATACCCACTACCTTAATAACACAAGACACTTGAAAAATATTCACATTCAATCAGATTAACCCTGGATTACTAATAAACAACATCATTTTCAAAATTGATAAATATGAGAGGATAATTCCCACAATTTTATCATGTCTGGTAGGAAGGGTGAATTGAGCTAAGGAGCTCCGAAGTGAAAATGATTGCTCATCAATCTGCCCAGTATGGTTTTCTTCCTATTTTTCCTCCATTTCCTTTTCTTTGCTCGTTTAGGTTTTCAGATGGATCTGTGTGCTGACTGCTCGCTCTGTAATAATCTTACTCTAACCAGTTTGAAACCATTTTTTTTAATAGCGGGACTTAAATGTCGACAGGTTTGCTTATCTTCAATGGCCTGACTCTAAGTTCTGTACAATTACCTATTAGACCCAGTCCGGCGCTGTATGAAAATCCTGCAACAGACAGGAAATCTGCAGCATGACTGTGATAAAAAGGATTGTTCAAGGATGATCAATGAGAAAAAAAATTGTCTGAGTTTTTTTCTGGATGAAACTCTGCGATTTTATAGACGCTCGTGTGAAACCAGCCTTACACTGTGTATTTATTGCAGACCTTCAGTGCAGGATTCACATTGAGAAGCTATAGTTAAAGAGAATCTGTCATCAAAATCATGCATGTTAAACTAAAGATATGGGCAAAAAAGTGCTTTTAGACTGATTTTATAGGTACCTTCATTGTAGAAATCTACATCCTGGTCTTTGTTTAATTATTATTAGACGTTTTGGTGCAATAAGCATTTTGTGCCTCTGGGCGACTCTGTGAGTTAGGTGTTTGGCTTTGCCACGGCCCCTCTGCAGTCTCTGGTGCCCATATCCTCTTTTCGTCTTGATTTCTGCATCGGCACTATCCTAACCACGGGCGTCGCTTGTGCACTTTGATTTCACTGTGGGCCTTAGCAAAATGGCGCCGGTGTCGTTGCATGTGCACATTGACCTCCCAGCGGTCTTCAGCAGAATGGCGCCAGTGGTGGCACATGCTCATATTGAAATCTCGGCTCTTGGCACAGGAGTCCTTTTCCTGAAGCCCGCCGCAAGATCATTGTGCCCAAGCGCTGCCCGTGGTTAGAACAGCGCAGGCACAAAATTTAATGCAATAGGAGGGTACGGACACCAGAGGCAGTGGAGGGGCCTTGGCAAAGCCAAAGACCTTACCCACAGTCCAACCCCTATGCACAAAATTCTTATTGCACCAAAACTGCTAATGAATTAAACAACAACCAGGCTGAGGATTTCTACACTGAAGGTACCTATGAAATCAGTAGAACAGCGCCATTATGCGCATACCTTTAGTTTACATGCATGATCCTGATGACAGGTTCCCTGTAAGTGCTGAGGTTTTACAAAACCACAGTCACCTGCTGCAGAAAACATTTGAAGCAGATTGTAGCCATGCTGCAGATTTCTTGTCTGTTGCAGGGATTTCATGCAGTGCTGGACTGTGTCTAATAGGTAATTGTACAATATACTAGAAGACTCTAATCTTATAAATCCTGACCAGTGACCACAGATACTTTTTTTGTACATTTATATAATAACTATGCCTCCTGTATTCAATATAGAGAAATATTTATAGACTGATGCTGCAGTCTTACAGTCAGACCATTGTTTTTAATGAACCATTGATGTGAGAACATAGATGTACAATGGTTCATATTATGAGTGACTTTTTCATTTCTAACCAATATATTTTAGCAATTGTTCCTCTTGGCTGATAAGGAAGTCAGCCAAGACATATATGTAATTTAACACATTTTAACACTATCAAAAACTTAAACATAACTGACTTTTGTTAAAAAGCAAAAATGGCTTAGTCATGCTAATGAATTTACAGAATTTTTCAAAGTATAAAGATCCAAATTATAATGTAATTTTTATATTATTTTGCCAGGATCTCCAATATTTAGTTGCTTACACCATCCACTTACCTAACTCTGTAGTAGAGGCTGCAAACTTTGGCTACCGGCTGTGATTTTATCTAGGTTTTGCAAATGACTGTATTGTGATTACTTATTTATTTTATAATATGCAGTGGTACTTGTAAGTTTGTACAGTTTTCAGAATTTTACATATTTCTGCATGACTTTTACATAAAACTATATCAGATTTTCACACAAGTCTTAAAAGTAAGTAAAGAGAACCTAATAATTGAAGTAATGAGTCAAAATAGATTTTAATTTTTTTTTCTTTAGGAAAATGATCCAATATCACTATCACATATCTGTGAGTGTCAAACATTTGTGAATCTTTGCTTTCCGTTTCTGGTGTAAACCCCTTGAGCAGCAATAACTGCATCTGAACATTTCTGGTAACTGTTGATTTGCCCTGCACTTCGGCTTAGAGGAATTTTAGCCCATTCCTCCCTACAAAACAGCTTCAACTCTTTTATGTTGGTGGGTTTTTGCCCATGAACTGCTCACTTCAGGACCTTCCACAACATTTCTACAGGATTAAGGTCAGCACTTGGCCATCCCTAAACTTGAACTTTATTCCTCTTATCTATTCTGGGTGGAATGGTTTCTGTGCTTTGGATCATTGTCGTGTTGAATGACCTGCGTTCTTTTGAGATGCAACTCATGAACAGGTGTTCTGAGAATTTGTTTTAGAATTTTCTGCTGTACTTCAGACTTTAATTTGTTCCATCAGTGATGGCAAAACATCCTTGCCAAGATGCAGCAAAACAGGCCCAATATATGATACTACTACCGTCATATTTCACAGGTGGTATGAGGTTTTAATGATGTAATGCAGTGTTTTTCTTTCTTCAAACATACTGCTACTCATTTGAACCCAAAAGTTCTCTTTAGGTCTCATGATCGTCCACAAAACTTTGGGGCCAATTCATTAAAACTGGTGTTGTGCAAGCCAGTTTTAATAAAGGGCTCGCTTTAATACAATTTGCTGAATTAATTGAGATGCACGCCACTTAATTAATTTGGCACATCTTCTCATTGGTATGCGTCTTTGTATACCTTGCCAGAAATGCTACTCCAGTCATCGGCTAGAGTAGCATATCTAGTGTAATAAATTCTGTTACTTTTGGTAAATTATATGAACTCATGAATTTTAGTTGCTTAGACATTACATTGGGCTCGTTTATGACCTCGCAGACTATTGTTCTCCTTGCTCTTGGAGTGATCTTTGTCGGACGACCACTCCTGAAGAGGGTAAAAATGGTCTGGAATTTCCTCCATTAGTGCACAATTTGTCTGGCTGTGGATTGGTGGAGTCTAGAAAAATGTTTTTACCCTAACTCTTCTTCTGAGGCCCCCTCAAATCTCCTTTGCCGGGCAATGATACACTTTCCCAAACATGTTTTAAAGGTCAGACTTTGATAGATCACTTTTCTTTAAATAAAACAGGTCGCCCGCTCACACCTGATTCTCATCCCATTGATAGAAAAGACCAGACTCTAATTTCACCTTCAAATTAACTGCTAATCCTAAAGATTCACACACTTTTGACAGTCACAGACATGTGATATTTGTCATTTATTTTTTTAAGGAAAATTATCCAAGTCTAATATTTTAACTCATTTGTTTGATTTTGTTTAGGACCAGTAAACTACACCCTTAAAGGGGTTGTCCCGGCATCTAATATCGATTTCCCACATCTAAGATAGTTAATCAATATCAGATCAGTGGAGGTCTGACACCCACCCCTTTTCACAATCAGCTGTTTTTAGCTATAATGGAGGCTAGATGTAAATATTGCATGGAGCTGAGCAGGACATCTCTGTTCAGTGTGCAACTGCCTCTGATGAGAACTGCACATCAGTTCCTAGTCTCTTGAATGAATGAATGAATGAATGAATGGATTTAGCACTATAAAGTAAATCCATGGCCTTAATGGTACTGGTATGCTGATTAATCTGATATCTGCTGTGAAGGGATTCGATCTGTGGTTGCTGATTAATCATCCTGTAAAGTTTTGTTCTAATGACATCTTCTGTGCATCAGTGTTTTCTTCTGCTTCTCCACCCCTCCACCAGCCACCTCTATTTTTTTCACAGGTCACTGATTATTCAGTGATCTGCCTCCTTTTTGAAATTCCACACCACCACCCCCATTGGGGTGGGCGGCACATGCACAGTGTGATTCTATGGCCGGTCTTCAATAAAATGATTCCGGCGCATGTGCATTCTAATGATTTCTTCTTTAAGCCGAAATCTCGATCTGCGCATTTTATTGAAGACCTGAAGACTGGCATGATCTTGATGGCTCGGAATTTAAAAAAGAAAGCAGGTCACTGTATGATCAGTGACCTGTAATAGAAACAGAGGAGGCTGGTGGAGGGGTGGAGAAGCAGAAGAAGACACCGATGCACAGAAGACGTCATTGGAACAAAACTTTAGAGGATGATTATTAAACAACCACAAATCGGATTCCTTCACAGCAGGTATCAGATTAATGGCTGTACTTTGTAGTCCTAAATCCTGCTGATTGGTGGCAGTGCTGATTAAAGGACCCCCACCTATTAGATATTGATGACCTAGCCTAAGAGTAGGCTTCTCAGCATTAGATATCCAGGTAACCCCTTTAACAAAGCAAAAGCCATCGAGCATGTCAAGTTGCAATTTTCTGTATAAAGATATTTTACTGTATAAGTATATGTTTGATGTTAGATAATGCTTTATTTGTATATAGCTCTGTTTTGTATATACTTTCTAGAATTGTTTATTACATTGTTTAATGTTTTAGTTTGCCACATTATTAACCATTTCACTCCCTCCAGAAAAAAATTAAGTGTTGCAAAGGGTCCAATTAATGGAACCCCCCCTCAATGCCTACAGTGTGTGTGTGTAGGTGCTAAAGGCCTAGTATACAAGGGTGCTATGTAATAAATAATGGATGATGGGCCTTTAACCTCCTAATGAGCACCAATATGTTGATAAATTAAATGGTCTTATTCAACAGCCCTGTTTTTACAACACTGGTTGCTAAACACTTGTGTCGTGCTGCCTTAGAGATGGTGTTCAGGTCTACTGGCAGCCTAGATCAGAGCAATGCAATTCCAGCCATTTAACCCTTTGATCAACACGGTCACGAATAACTGTGGCACGATCAAAGAGGACACCCCACTTTGATCAAGTCAGGGGATTACCAGTGAAATGATGGGGGACTGTGGAATTCCTATTCAGTCAGGCCAATGGACTTAGAGATAACCGCAGAGTTGTATGCACACTAAGCCTGCTATTAGAGCACACAGTAAAGACAATGCTTACTGCGCACTGTGTAAAATGACACATGTCATGTAATAGCCTGTAGAAGTATGCTAATAGAAAAGGATGAATATGAAATGTAATAAAAGGTGTAATAAAAATAATAAATAAAAAATACATGACAACAAATGACAAAAAACATGATTTTATTGCACATGCATTCCAAAACATACACATATTATGTTTCCATACAACTGTCATAAGCTAAATAACTCATCAACAGGGTTATTTAGGGTAGAATGTGAATGGTTCAAGAAACATACTTTTTAACGATGCAGTCATTTTTTTTCCATTTTTGCTTCTATTTATTTTAGCAACTATAATATTTATTCTCTTAGATACGTGGCTGCATGAGATTTTTGTGTTATGTTAGCATATACCAGGCAGGACACATGATCAATCAGTAAGTTTGTGCTCCTGTCGCATTAATTAGGATATGTAAATGGTGGCTGCTAATTATGTACATGTCCTGACAGATATGTAATCAGTCGCGCTCACCTCCCAATGCGGAAGTGATCTTCTCCAGTCTACCCTTTTAAAACTCACACAAGGTTGGTCACTAAAACAATAAAAATACAACTCGTCACAGAGAACAAGCTTACGTATGACTACATTAAGTGGAGCCTATCATTGAATATATGCTGCCTGTGGTGTCCCTGGCTGTATAACTGCAGTCAGGTACATTTTTCTGTGACATGCCCCGGCTTTTCAGAGAAAACATGAGATCACAGCTGATCCTTTCTGTGAGGTAAAACAATAGTTTGAAAAGCTGGCCGGGGACTATAGGGAGAAAAGAGGCTAGTCCAGCACCGCTCCCAGTTGGCCCATCCCTACGCTGCTCCACCTGCTTGAAAAGTCTCTTCCTTTGTACCCACAACCAGAGCGGTGCGGGGCGAATCTGGGCGGGGGCGGAACAAGACTAGTCTCGTCTTTTTCCATCGTCCTTGGCCAGATCTTTAAACTATGTTTTCTCTGAAATGATGGAGCATTTCAGAAAAAAACATACCTGACTGCAATTGTGCACCCATGCTCGGATTCATGCTGCCCGTGGCAGGACCCCTTTAATGGAAAATTTAAGATATGACTTTTAATATACCTTAATAATAAAAACCACTGCATATTTAAGGAGCTTGCTTGAGGGTTTACTTGCAGGAAAATAGCTTTTTCTGAATGTGCTTTAATGATGAAAAATATCTATGAAACTCAAAGTGAGCCCAAAAATATCTGACCCAATGGGTGATTCAGTGGGAAGCAATACTGGGTACATTGAAATGTCCACTGTACTAATCTGTGTACTTGCGAAGAGGAGACCATTACATGACTTCAGACATGTTAAAATGCAAAGTAATAACATTTCGTTTACCAGTATCAGCAGGATCATTAGGTGCTGCAACTCAATTCTGCGATTATATGGTAGGTCATAAATAGAAAAAGTAAAACTAAGCTGAAAATTTAAATTTTGCATCTGTGATTTTCAGTACTCTCCTAGGCCAGACATTGGTCTCTCTGCATTTTTTTTTTCAAGAAAAACAGCCTACATGAAAAAGCCCAAATTTCTACACAATCCATAGAGCATAGATGTTACGTTCTATTAGCTGTTTTGTATATTTTTTAAATACTTTTCCTGGCACTCACTGGAGCTGAACTGTCAGAATGAAAGTGGTGATGCAGCCTTTTTTTATCTGTGCCTTTAATTGGTGTGTTGCAGGGCCAGTGGCAGGGAAAAGGCCCTAGGGATAGTGTGTTCAGCATGGACATTTGCTCATTTGAGTGTGTTGGCTGCAGAGATGAGACAATCCTGCTGACTGTGCACAGATGAGATCTCCATCGTGTTGGCAGGATTGCTTCCTATTAACTCTCTTTACTCCTGTGATCAATCAGAACACATTCCCTATAGTTGAATTTGTAATACCCAGAATGACTTTACTGTTTGATTTTCCTGTATTTCTTTACATTTTTACTTAAAGCTGTCATTATTGAATTCAGTCAAATTCACGGTGTAGTATATATTTCGTGAACAGATTTACCCTGAAGTCTTTAACATAAATAAAAAATAAATAAATAAATTCAGGTCACCCCTCCTGACTGCGAATGTGCCCAAAACATCCAGAAAGTGTCTCTCTAATACTTTTTAGAGTAAAACTACCCCCGCTCTAGTGATCTGATTTGCCCACAGAATAAAGTTTACATGTTGTATATACAATATTTGTCTCCAAAATAGTCCCACAAAATACTGAAACCTCATAATGATGAGATTAACAGGAAATTTTAAAAGTTGGATCCAAGAACATGGTGATGAAAAATGTAAAAATCGCTGCATCCTAAAGGGATTTAAAATATAAACTTATATAGTTTATGGTAACAACAAGGTAACTATGCTGCCTGAACCACGACAGCATGTGTCAGACTGGCTTCCTCATGACAGCTATAGTTTACTCTGGATCACTGCGGTGCTTAAAGGAGTTGTCCCATGAACAAAGTGCATTTTAATTTATAGATCTTAGAATAAAAATAAGTTAATAAGTTCCACAATTGGATGTGTTAAAAAAATGTTACTGTCCCAAGATAATCTTATAAATGTCTGCTTGTGTAATGGATGTGTCTGACCATGCAGGAACATGGTTGGATATACCACATCTCCTGGGCACGGGAGGAAGCAAATGAGTATACAGACAGGACAGCAGGGGATCGCAGAGGATTCTTTCTGTGAGGTAAAACAAATTTTTAAACATACAGGAAAATGTTTTTCCTTACAGAGGCCAGCAGCCGCTATCCCATGATGTCCTGTCTGTATACTCTTTTGCTTCCTCCCCTGCCCAGGAGACTGAGTATGTGCCAACCATGTTCCTGCACAGTCAGACATAGCCATTACACAGGACATAGCAGGGGCACATTTATTAGATTATCTCAGCACAGGAATATTTTTTCAAACACATCAGATTGTGAAACTTATTTTTATTCCAAGATCTATTGATTAAAGTGTACTTTGTTCGTGGACAACCCCTTTCAGAGAAAACATAGTTGAATCCGGGGACAAGCTGACGTGGAAGACCAGTCAAAAAGGCCAGTACCTGACGTCTTCTCCGCTCCCTGCTCAGCTAGACTGATAGGTCTCTTCCTACAAAAATATAGAGAAAAACCTGTCAATCAAGCAGAGCCTGGCTGGAGAATACGTCAGTGACTTGCTCTCTGACTGGTCCTCCAGGTCACCACCTTCCTGGTCTCCAGATGCTATTATGTTTTCTCTTAAAGGGAATCTGACATGAGATTCATGCTGCCCAAACAACGAACAACATTAATTAGACACTTGGTGCGTTATTTCAGTCATGTATGTTTCAGAGGATATAGACTTTGAAAAGCCGCCTGGGAACTATGCGGCTTCTCTCTGCCCTACTACACTATTCTGGCAGATACAGATTTTTATATTTTTATATATATATCCATTTCTGTCAGAAAATAGTGGAGCAAGACAGAGAGAAGCCAACTAGTCATATATGGACTTTATTGACACAATGGATATAACAAAAGGTGAAATAAGTATTGAACACGTCACCAATTTTCAAAGTAAATATATTTCTAAATGGGCTATTTATATGAAATTCTCACCAGATGTCGGTAACAACCCATCCAATCCACACAGGCAAAGAAATCACCATAGATGTCCATAAATTAAGTTATGTATAATAATGAAAAATGACACAAGGAAAAAGTATTGAATAAGCTTCCTGAAATGTATTTAATGCTTCGTTCAAAAACCTTTCTTGGTGACGAAATCTGCAAGGCGCCTCCTGTATGGAGAAACTAGTTACATGCATTGCTCAGGTGTGATTTTGGACCATTCTTTCACATAAACACTCTTCAAATCCTCAAGGTCCTGTGCGCTCCTTCTATGAACTCTGAGCTTTAGTTCCTTCCATAAATTTTCTGTTGGATTCAGGTACATTGGCTGGGCCATTCTAGCAGCTTTATTTTCTTTCTCTGAAACCAATGGAGTTTCCTTGGCTGTGTGTTTGGGATCATTGTCTTGCTGAAATGTCCACCCTTGTGTCATCTTAATCATTCTGGTAGATGGCAGCACATTTTTATCAAGAGTCTCTTGGTATATTTGTCCATTCATCCTTCCTCCAATTATATTAAATTTGCCAGTGCCGTGTGCTGAATAACAGTCCCACAAGAAAATGTTCCCACCTCCAAACTTCGCTGTTAGTATTGTGTTTTTGGGGTGATATGCTGTGCCTTTTGGCCTCCAAACATGGTGCCTAATATGGCATCCAAAGAGTTCAACTTTGGTCTCATCGCACTAGACTATATTCTCCTAGTATTTCACAGGTTTGTCTTAATGTTGATGAGCACACTGTAAACGCGCTTGAACATGCTTTTTATTCAGCAATGTAGTCTTCCGTGGTGAACGTGCATACAGGCCATGGAGGTTGCTTGCATTACTTATAGTTTTCTTTAAAACAATTGTACCTGCTGATTCCAGGTCTTTCTGTAGCTCTCCACAGGTAGTCCTTGGGTATTGGACAACTCTTCTGATAATTCTTTTCACTCCTCTGTCTGAAATCTTGCGGGGAGCACTTGGTTGTGGCCGGTTTATGGTGAAATTATGTTCTTTCCTCTTCCTGATTATGGCCTCAACAGTGCTCACTGGAACCTTCTGTAGCACCCTGAGGACTCGGCTGCTACAGGGGTATTGCACCTCAAACCAGAGGTGTGGTATTCCACTCCCGGGTAAGGATGGAGTGTGGGACTGAGCTCAGTAGGCTGCATGCACTACATACATCCCATTTCCGGGGGACAGAACTACGGTACTCCCACCAAGTAGATGTGCAGGTACGACAGCGTCTGTCCCTGGCTGGAGTGGGAGGGGGGGTGGAACATCCCAGTAGTGTAGGGGCAGATAGGGGAGGGGCTCTGGGCATAGAGATAGGAGCCCATTGGGTGCTGGTCACCTGGGCTCACACATAGAGGGAGTATATATGGTGGGCACCATCTAGAGATAGGGTCAGTGAGTCTGAGGAGAAGCAGAGCAGAGGAGCTCAGCCAGGAGGGCTGACAGGGAGCTGTGGCTCCGGCTGGGCCCAGCTCCAGGGCCAAGCCTGCAGTGGAGAGAGAGGAGGAGGAAAGGCCCAGAGACGCAGAGCCAGAGGGAACCCTGAGATCCTAGAATTAAGCCAGAAGGGTGAAGGGTTGGCAGAAGAGGGCACCGGATCCCAAGCTGGCGGAGGCAAAAGTAACCCTTAACCAGGAACCGGAGGTCGTGGTCAAGCTTTGCCACGACCCTCACCACATCCACCAGGAAGGTACACCGAGAGTAGGGTCAGGAAAGCCAGAGAAGGTTTTACCGTAGAAGGCCCAAGGGAACCGGACAAAGGTGGATCCCTGGTGGGGATGGCAAGCAGAGAGAGAAAGAGAAGGGAGCTCAGGACCACGCTCCGGAACTGCCTGGGGGCACGGCTCGGGTGGTCACTCAAGGCCAGAGTGACTGAAGGAACACCTGTAAGTAAAAACCCTGAAACTGCATCTCACGTCTCTGACTCTCCTTTCTGCACTATCACTACCCCCATCATCCGCACCAGCTGCCCTGAGGCCATACCCCTCCCGTTGGGGGTTATACCACCATCGCTGCACCCATACTACCGGCCTCAGCGGACTGTTCTGCAGCGGCGGCCTTGTGACCGCAAATCAACGGGTGGCGTAGTCGACACAGAAACAACATCTACCAAGACTGCCACACACTTAGTTGACACCCTGGGCACGGACCGGGTCACCGCCACAAGGACTACTACCCCTATCCAGATCCGGGTATCCCCTGAACATGGCCCAGGGGGTGCGTCACTTCCATAGTTTATAAATTCTCCTGTAACAAATGGCATCAATATGTTTTGCAACAATAAGGTTGTGAAGGTCTTGAGACAGCTCACTGATTTTACCCATCATGAGATGTTTCTTGTGTGACATCTTGGTAATGAGATACCTTTTTATAAGTCATCAGCTGAAGCAGCTGATATTATTTTTCACTAAGTGGCAGGATTGCTTTCTAATTACTGATAGATTTCAGTTGGTGTCTTGAGTTTCCATGGCCTTTTTCACCTCTCTTTATTCATGTGTTCTATACTTTTTCAATGTGTCATATATCATTATTACACATAACTTAATTTATGGACATCTATGGTGATTTCTTTGCCTGTGTGGATTGGATGGGTTGTTACCGACATCTGGTGAGAATTTCATGTCAATAGCACCTTTAGAAATATATTTACTTTTAAAAATTGGTAACGTGTTCAATACTTATTTCACCCGCTGCATATGGACATTGGGAAAGACCTGTCTAGAGGTGCAGGATGGGGCGTAGCTGCCAAGGATCTGCTTTGAATTAGTTATTTAAGACACACAGTTCCCTGCTGGCTTTTCAATGTATATTTTCTCTGAAGTGCCATAGCATTTCGTGTAAATTATGCACTGCTGAAATACCTCAACCAGACTCTAGATCAGCCTGAATTTCTGGTCATATTCCCTTTAAGCATTGCACCATTTTGAAGTAAAACATACATTTTTGTAATGAGAGAGCTGGACCCTTGATTGGGGCAGCAGGAATTACATGACCGGTTCCCTTTAATGAAGGTATCCAATGTTCAACATCATATTTCTGTAGCAATTGGGAGGGAGTTCCAATTTCCTATACATGACTCCAAATCACTTTACTAAGACAAGGAACTGACGTTATACTGCTTCTATAATAAACTGAATCACAAACCATGCACCACATTGCTTATCTCCTCTCTATTGTGACTGCATGCAGCCCAGAACTTATCTTTACAGGGCATTTGATCTCTGTAGCAGAAAAACAAAGTTCTGATTGTCCTCAAAATATATTGCGAAATTAGTCAACACACTTTAGAAGAATATGCTTCATGTATTATGAGTAGTATGTGTTCTCGCCATTACCTCTCAGTATGTATTGATTATAATCTTTTAAAATGCGGTTACTTTACTGTATGACGGCAGGATGGCAACATTACGGTGTCTTTGAGTGTTTCACTTTAATTGTTGTCTCGATCATGACAATGATTACTTATATTGCTCCACTTTCTTTTCAATATTTGCTTTCCAATATTGATTTGTGATATTTTAATAATAGCTATTATAGAACTGTCTCAATTATTTGCTATTTATGGTACAGCTATTCTTTTCAGAATATTGTGACTTATTTGACTTGCAAATCCTTGTTTAATTTATAAGGAAAGCTGCTATTTACAAGTAACCATAAGGCTGGGTCTACACGGCAACATTGGCTTTGATACTGGTTACGCGGCTATTGAACGCTATGTGCCGCTGTTACATCTCCACATAATGCCAATGAATGGGAACACACTGCAACTCCTAGGGTACTGCGACCGCGACATGCAAGTCCCAAAAAATCCAACTGCACTCAGCTTTTCGTGGTTTCATAGGGATTGCAAAATGACCTTGTTCACATGCATTACATTTGATGTCGCAGTAGTGAAATCGGCATTTACCCCCAGACCATATCATTCATTGGCTGTATAACAGAAAAATACAGTTATAAATTATTCCCTGGACTGTCATAACTGAATGTTAGCACCCTATACTGTTTTGTAACTGTTTAGGACAGTGTGATAGCATCACAATAAGGTAATGAGAAGCTTCTCGTTTAAAGAGAGGTTGACATGTTGATCTGCAGGTGTTATGCTATAGGGCAGGAGAAGCTGAGCAGATTAATATATTTGCGGTAAAATAAGTATGCATTTTTATTCCCTGTATTTCTATGCTTAGGTTCCAGTGGTCAGTCTGACTTGGGGATGGATGACCGTGCGTACACATGTAGCTGTCACTCAATAAGTAAGACCGCTCACTGAACTCCTCAGCATAGAAAGACTAGGAATTAAAATGAACGAGATACAAGTTATGCCATATTTGTTTCCCTCAAAACTATGTATCAATATGTTGTTCTCCTCTGGCTCTGTAACATGCTGCCTAATGATTGTACTCTATATACAATTTGACAGGCTTCCTTTAATGTTATACAAGAACATGTTCAGCTTCTGTTTAGTTGTCATGAACTGGTAGTGTTCTGATGACACAGAAGGAGAAACCCTTAAGAAACCTTTAAGTAAATGCTACGCTCTGTATTTGCTGCTTTTTTCATTTATATTTTTTCTAAATGCTCCCTAGAAGTTTACAAGGAAGGTAAGAGAAACTAGAACAGAACGGAGCCCGTGACTGACCCACAATGCATCCTCTATGGCTACATATCAAGCTGATCAGACCCTGATGACAATGAATAAAGTCATAAGTACTAAAAACACAAAATGAATTGTTTACAAATATGAAGAAATTCACTTTAAATATTTCTCCGTGTTCTATGTTTTATTTGTTCTGCTTGATTGCTATATCTTGATATGTAGCCAGTTTGTCCCAAGACTGTCGCATGTCTTACTGGCTGTGAGTGTGTTCTGTATTGTACTAGTAAAACAAGACTTTATTTTTCCAATAGTTTTTTTGGTATGTAATGCTTAAAAGGAAACTTTCAGCATATTTTTACATACAGAAGTAATGGTTTGGCCATATAGGCTCATATCCCCAATAAAAATAATGCCGTCTTTGTAGACATCCAGTGTGGCAGCTGTGAGAAATCTTATGTAGAAGCCATATGCAAATCAGTCTGGAAGTGCATTGGGGGTGTGTCGATGCAATTGGAAAACATAGTCCAAGTGTATTGACATGCCTCCAGTGTATTTCCAGCCTGATTTGCATATAGCTTCTATGCTAGCTTTCTCACAACTTGCACATTGTATGACTACAAAGAAAGCATCATTTTTATGGGAGACAAATGTCTACCAGCTATAAAATTCCATATATACAAATGTGCTGACAACTTCACTTTAAATTTGCTTCATATGTTTAATATATTCAGAGAAAAACAGAACTACAAATCCAGGTATTTCTATACAAAATTCAGATATTTGGCAATTGTTATACTTATGAAACATATTTCTTTCTTATTATATCATCCATATAGAGTCTCATGGTCATTTTTGGACATGCATTCTCCTTCCATTTACGCAATCTTCTGTCAATTGAGTAATTATTTTTCTCCATTGCACTACAGGCATCACAAGGAGGCGGTCATAGAACATTACTCTATGGCCATGCGATCTTATTGCGACATTCATTCAGTGGTATGGTAAGTATCAAGATGTTGTGGCATATTGTGGTAATTGTTGCGCACTTGTGGCATTATTGGCTGGGGGATATACGTTGGTCTTATTCAGTGTGTTACATAATTCAAGCATATCAACTGTATTTCACTCTTTCATAGTAATATGCTCTACCTAGGCTGCTGCAGGGGAAAGTAATGGCTACCTGTTTAATAAATGGACAGGCCAGGTCCGGCAGAGCAGGAGCTGCGTTTACTGTATGTGGCTCATTACAACTCAATCTTGTAGAGAGGTTTTCCCTTCTCTTTCATATGCCCTAAAACTCCAATGGCGTCAGCTAAACAGTATTACATCATACCTAACATAACATCCAAATTTTCTACCTCATTATGGTAACACACTGAACAAAAAAATATAGCCCTAGAGAGATGAATATCAAATTCAGCATTTCTGCTCCTGTTCTGTCAAGAATATTTTACAGACTGAGTCAACAATTTAATGCTAAAAGGAATCTGTCACCAAGTTTTTGCCACCTATTCTGAGCGCAGCATAATGTAGAGACAGAGACCCTGATTTCAGTGATGGATCACTTATTTGGCTGCTTAGTGTATTTTTTTTTTTTAAATCACTGTTTTAGCAGCAGGAGATGACCGCTGGAGGACTACTTGGCCAGCTGCTAGGTAGTCCAACCACGCCCCCATTGGCAAATTTCTGCCTATGCATAGTGTACTCAGAAATCTGCCAATCAGGGCTGTGGGCGGGGTTATACATAGCACAGTATTCAGAGAACTGCTAGATCTGCAGCAGAGAAAACTGGGATTTTATCAAAACTACAGAAGCCAGTTAAGTAAGTGACACATCGCTAGAATCAGGGTTTCTGCCCCGACATCATGTTGTTCCTCTCGGATTATATAACAAGAACCTGGTGAAAGATTCCTTTTAATGTTTTGTATTCCAGTCGCTGGTAACAGGCTGGACTGTAAAATGTTTGATTCCTAACACTTGCTATACAACCTACAATATTTGAGATACAGACTGCTGCAATACATTCAATGGCTACTGAAAGGCGTGCATTTCATGTAATTCTGTAGGGCATCACGTCATCTGAATAGCTTCCTAATACCATTTTGTGCTTGACTCAATTTTGCAGTTTCTTTAAATTGGTTATTATGTTAATTTAGTTATAATTTCCATGCAAGTTATGGATTATTTTATCTGTTCTTAATCTAATTCACAGTACTTGACGTGTCTGACAACATCCAGATCCTTTACAGATAAACTTGCTTTTGATGTTGGATTGCGAGATACGGCAACAGGTAATATGAGAGCTTCAGCAAAAGATGGGAATGTTTATTATTGCCTTTTAAATATTATTTCACCCAAAAAGTACATGTGTGTATACATATATTTTCTTTTTGCTTGTAGGAGAGGCTTGCTGGTGGACAATACATCCTGCATCCAAGCAAAGATCAGAAGGCGAGAAAGTTCGTATTGGGGATGATCTGATTTTAGTTAGTGTGTCCTCTGAAAGATATCTAGTAAGTGTGTTATATTTGTGTACAATCTACTATAGTATTTGCCTCTTTACCTTTTTGTTGAGGGTCCTATGTGTCCTAATATCTAATATATTAGTATAGATCTAATATATTTAATGTATTAGTGATATTATTTGCCTCTTTACCCTTTTGTTGCGGGTCCTATGTGTCCTAATATCTAATATGATTGTATATCGTGCTTCATAATATGAATGAATCTTCTGAAACATTACATTTTTTCCTGTCATTTCATCACAGCATCAGATTATAAATATTTGACTTCTCAATTATTAAAATATTGGATTTTTTCCCCTCAGTAGTGACACGTGATTGCACATACGGGATATGAATTCATTGTACTGGGATGAGGTGTCACTTTTTAAATAGAATACCTTTATAGTGGTATTATACCAACCTGAAAATGGCTTACCAAAATCTTTATTTTTACTTAAAGAGTAGCTGTCCTTTTAATTTGTATTTCATAGATCAATAGTACACATAAGATATAGTACAAAGTTGATTACTTTTATCAGAGAAATCTGCTTCTTTTTCTGCTGGACTGATCTTTGACTGTCAATTCCCGGGTAACATCTGTATTCAGTGAAGACAGAATATTTACATTACTGAGATAGAAGATGGCAGTTGGTGCTTTTGACATTCTATGGAGAGAGGAAGAGCTAGAGGCAAACAGAGACATTCTGCTGCAAGATTTCCTGAAACCACAGTTACACTTCTCTATAGAACTTTTTGAGCGACAACTGTAATCTCCTATCTCATTAATAGGAAAGTCTGTGTTCACCGAAGACAGATTTTAATTGAGAATATTGAGAATGAAAGATCAGTTCAGGAGGAGAAAGAAGCAGATTTCTCTGATTAGATATATAACAAAGTTTCTTATTTTCATGTCTACTATTGATTCATGGGGGAAAAAATAAAACGGTGGTTACTCTTCAAAGCTATGGATGCACCATTACTTTTAGTCATGTGCAAATTATATATTGTTAAATTAAAAAATGATTTAATTGTTCTCTATGAGGGTTTGAGCAGAACTATAGTCTAAAACAAGACTATATTACATTTCCTTGCATTAGTAAAAACTTTTAACATGCTTAAAGAGGACCATTTTTCCTGTTGAGCCGGACACACGTAGTAGTGGCTGCAGGGTGGAATAAAGCGTGTTTTTTAATTTTGCCTTTTTTCATTGCGGAGATATTAGCAATCATAATAGCAATAGCAACTCATACAGGGAGAAGTACATGCCCAGTGAAGACATCCACTTGACTTAGCTAAAGTTAACTCATCAGATGCCAAATACTTTGGTTGTTAACATCTCTGCAATGGAGAGACGAAATAAAATAAAAATAAATCACTCTGCAGCTACTATTACAATGTGTGTCCACCTCAACATGAAAAATTTGATGAGGTCCTCTTTAACAATACTGTGCTATAGCATAACATTATCTCAACTTTATCTGACAGCATCTATCCATATCCAATGGGATGGGCAACATCCAGGTAGATGCGTCTTTCATGCAGACCCTCTGGAATGTCCATCCAACGTGCTCTGGGAGCAGTGTGGAAGAAGGTGAGGTTCATACTTGTATAACGGCGGTACTCATCATTAGCTCTGGACTAGGCCACAGTTATGTAAAGTGTTGTTCAGTCAAATCAATTGTCCACTTTAGCTCTACTTCATCTTTCTTGGGACGTCTATTCCAATGTCTAGAAAATTTTATTCTAGTCTGATAGAACAATACCTCAGTGGCTTGTGGAGTAATTATTTTTTATATTTTGTAGGAAACATTTTAAATTTTGTGAGTAACATGTAGTATCTTAAAAAGTAAAATGAGCAGCTGAAATATATAGGGGACTCACAAGTTGTTGATGCACCTGGGCCTTGAATTCTGGGGGCCCAAAAGATTTCTCTACCTCTTGTAAGAATAATAATGCTACAACTCATGTTATAGGGGCCCAGGAGATTAAAAGAATTGTCCAAATTTTTCTTAAATGTCCAGAAAGCAGGAGATGCATTAAAGCAGTATTCCCCAACTCCAGTCCTCAAGAGCCACCTACAGATCTCATTTTCAGGATTTCCTTAGTATTGTCCAGGTGATAATTCTATCACCTCTGCAATACTAAGGAAATCCTGAAAATGAGATCTGTATGAGGACTGGAGTTTGGGAGCACTGCTTTAAAGTACACTCACATGGTAAATTTCATCCTGCCCTTGTGGTCCTGTTGGTCTTTCAAGTAGCCTTGCTGTTAAGATGTTCTAAATATCCTCTGGTGATCTCTGATTCCAGTCACTTGCCTCAGTGGTCACCTGACAACTATGCTACCATTATTGCCTGAGGTCAGTGATTGGCTGCAGTGGTCACCTTACGAAGAGCTATAAAAGACCGTTGGGCTACCAGGTTGGTGGCACTGAAGCAGTGAATGCTTCATCAGGTAACAGTTAATTGGTATTTTATTGCATCCTGTCTTTCTGAACATTTGTAAAATCTGACAGCTCTTTAAATATGGTTATCCGCTTAACGCTGCATTGGGGGTAAGTGGTACGCCCCCACACATCTGCCCAGATGCATGCATGTTCTGCAGGTCCTGTTCATTAGAATAGGCCATGTGCCCGATACTTGTCGATCGTGCGCACATCTCAGCAGGTGTATGAAGTTGTAGCTTCATTGGTACCGCTCATCTGAAAGACAGAAGTACGCTGGGTTGGATAACCCCTTAAGGTTACACTTTAAAAAACTATGGAAAAAATTCCCATGTAGGATGCTGCTAAAGCGTAAGCTTTTCTTCTGACTAGATTTTAAATTAAAAATAGTGGCGATTTGCAAGTTAATAGAAGAGCTCTTAATAGAAGTCTAGAAATAAAATAACTTCATATTTCTGTCCATCTCGCAGTCTTGGCTCCGCAGCCCCAGAGATACAGTGTGATTAGAGTGCTCTGTTCTTTGGTTGTGAGACTCGAAAGGTTCGTCTGAACCACCATCTCTGTTAAATGGCCTGAAACGCCAAATCTACCATTAACATTGAAGTTGACAGGAGCAGCAGAATCCCTCTGTTTTTATCCTTATCTTGTTGAGCTCAATGCCCTAAGGATCCGGCTATGACGCACATTGATGAGTGTCACATCTATGTAACCTTTTTTAAACTCTGCTATTCCTCTCTCATTTGATTTGTCTTCAGTAAATGTCACGATTACATTCTTAACCAAATTATTAAATATTTAAACCATGATGATTTGAGACATATAAGCATTAGAAGCCTGCTTACTGTATGGAATGGCAACATGATTTTTATAAGGTTTTTTTTTCTTTTTACTTAATTTAGTTTTGCAAAAACCCAATTTGGATATTGTTTTGTAGATGGAGTTTAATCCTTTCTTTAAAATAAGCATGCAAAATAAAAGTTAAACATCAGGAATTTAAACACCGTCATTCAATCTTTCTTCAGGCAACAGGCTGGTAACGTTTTAAAATAATACAACGCACCACGCATTGCTCCCATGTGGAGACCCCTGACACTTAAACTCTGCTTTTGTGTTGTTTCCTGAGATTCCTTGTTGGCAGAGCTGCAGTGGTAATGTCCCATCTATAATACATCATCGCTGCAGCCAATGGTCTGTTGCTGTCTATCTCATCACGACCACTGAGGCCAGTGATTGGCTGCAGCAGTCACGTAGATGGGATGTTTCCGCTGGAGCATTGACAACAAAGAAAGTAGCAGCATAAAGGGAGCACTGGAGAGGATTAAAATACATATGTGAACCCCTGGTGCTCCAATGCCTTCGCTGTGGTGGTCTCTGCCAGGACCATAAGTGTTATGCCACCCATACAGTCAGGTGACTGCTGATGCCACTGATTAGCTGCGTAGTCAGGTGACTGATGGACATGACGTCATCACTTCAGGTTAGACGATGTCCTGTCCTTAGATCAGCCAGTCGTTTGTTGCTTTCAGATAACTATACGGATGGGATAGGAAGGAGAAAACAACAAAACTGCATCAATCCACCAATGGGGGTGCAAACCTCCAGATCTCAAAATACAAGCACATCCTTCAGTAAAACTGAGAAAAATATTTATTCCATGCCAAAGAAATGCAACGTTGCATACTTTGGCATGGAATAAATATTTTTCCAAGTTTCATTTGCACACTAAGTTTTAGTGTGTAGTGCCCACACTGTCACGATTCCCCTGTATGCCTCATGAGAGTATGTGGTCATGTAATCTCATTTATGGAATTTGTATACTGGCAGTGACTTGCTGACTAGTCTCAGCCAGCTTTTCACAATTATCTTCTATATATTGAACCTGAGTGATGCTAGTTGGCATGTAACAACAAGTATGCAAATCGCATCGCATACCATTCGGTCACTTGACCACCCACCTGCATGGGGCATACAAGGGAATCGTAACAGTGTGGACATCGCACATTCTCACAATTCTGCTGTTACATACTGTGACTGCAGACTTTCCTTTTTAGACTGGACATTCCCTTTAGGGAAGTTTGCACACGAGAAGACTTGAGTGAGTTGGTTTAGTTTCTGAGCTGCACAGCCATGCAACTTAGAGAAAACAATGGTATGTGGTTTTGCCTTTAAGGAGAAATTGAAAGCTCTTCTAAACCACCGTTGTTGCCGTTATACTGCCTCTTCTGACACTTAGAGCAGAGACAAACTGCCATATTTCTTGTGCGAGGATCGCATCATAAACCTCGTACTGGCCGGCACCTCTCCTGACCTTGACAGTTGCATAGAAATCCGTCATGCTGTCATACTCAGGTCAGGAGAGGTGCCGGCCAGTCCGTGCAGTGCAATGCTATCATCAAACGAGTTATATAGCAGTGTGTCCCTGCCCTTATACATGTTTTCTGAGTATAACATAAGGCGTAATTTAAAGGGGTATTCCCATCTCCAAGACCTTATTCCAATATGTAGTAGGTATAATAATAATATTAGCTAAAAGCTCAAATTAGAAATGTAGTATAGTTCTTCTGATTTGCTGTGTCACTTACCCTATGTTCAGGGCATTGCAGTATCTTGGGTATCCATGGTTACGACCACTAACAACTCACTATCACTGTATGAGTGGTCGTATCTATGGATACTACAATGCCCTGCTCATGGAGTAAGTGACATAGTTAATCAGAAGAACTATAATACATTTCTAATTGGAGGTATTTGATAATATTATTACTATTACACCTACTACATATTGAGATAGGATCTTTGAGATGGGGATAACCCCTTTAATGAATGATATAATTTGCGTTGGCTACAGATTATACAAAATGTCTTGATTTCATTTTCTATTTTAAATGTATTGTATTCTTTCAGGGTACCTTCTCGGTGGACACGTGGTCCGGTTTTTCCATGGCCATGATGAATGTTTGACAATCCCATCTACTGACCCAGCCGAAGCTCAACATAGGTTAGATTAAGAGAAATAGAGATTCATTGGGATAGAAAGTCATAAAACATAATAAATAGTGTCATAATCATGCCATGCACAAGATAACCAGCGATAACCTCCGTGCAGTGACTTTATGGATCCTGTATAGCTTCTTATTCCTATTGGTCAGTGTCATCAGGGCCATCTTATACTTGGATCATCATACTGTATGTTAATGTTGGTAATGCACATTACTCTGTACATGTACGAGCAAGAGCAGTCACGTGCACATTTCTTGGCATGAGCCTGGCAACCTCTGTGTATGGTGCACACCTGTAGAGGATGTGTGAGAGACAACTATTGAATGACTATACAATACCAGCTGCTCCTCCCCTGTGGCTGGGGAGGACATTCGCCTGAAGAAATCGACCAACTTGGGCGAAACACGTTAAAATGGGCTGTGCTGCTGGAACAAAATTCTCTTGATGTGATAGAGATGAAGGTTTTCATTATCGCCACGCTTTTCGATGCCGAACCAGCTTCTTTTTCAAGTGAAAAAAACAACATATACTTTTTCAGTTGAAAAATACACAGGTTCGGCATCGAAATGCTTAGTGTTTCTGAATATTTTCCATTCTGTCACATCTAGAGAATTTCATTGCAGCAGTGCAGCCCAATTCTATGTGTTTCGTCTATCCTAGTCAAACACAGTCCTGTGACGTTTCTGTATATGAAATTCACAGTCTTACAATGTTTATTATTATATTTTTATTATAAACCTATATATGTGCCTTTATCTTGCTAGGAAAGTTAATTATGAAGCAGGAGGAGCTGGTGTTCGTGCCAGGTCGTTATGGAGAGTGGAACCCCTTAGAATAAGGTACCCATGTATATTTTCTATGTTGCTTTTAGCACATTTCTGATGGAATCTCTTTTTAATGCTTTTTTTTTTCTGCAGTTGGAGTGGCAGTCACATCAAATGGGGGCAGACATTCCGCCTACGGCATATTACAACTGGGCAGTATTTGGCACTGACAGAGGACCAAGGATTAGTGCTACAAGACCGAGCAAAGTCTGATACCAAGTCTTCAGCATTCTGTTTCAGAGCATCAAAGGTAAATGGTGATTACTGTTAAAACCTACAAGGCCAAAAAAACCCACATAGTAATGAAAAATTGTACGCTTTTGTAATTTTACAAAACATACAGGATGAATAACCGCATGCAGCGATATTATTCTGTCAAAAGGACAGACCCGACATATGATTCAGACAGACACTATATTAACCCCTTAATAACATCTGACGTACTAATACGCGTCTGTGCCCTGGGACTTAAGAGCCAGACCCGTATTAGTACGTCATGGCGATCGCGCGCGCACACAGGCTGTGCGGGCGCGATTGCTGCCGGGTGTCAGCTGATTGTCACAGCTGACACCCGGTACTATGTGCAGGGAGCGGTCCTGCACCGCTCCCAGCACATTAACCCCCGCGATGCTGTGATCGAAGTCGATCGCGGCATTGCGGGGGCAAGGGGAGGTGATCGGCGATACTCACCTCCTCTTCCGGCTTCCAGCGCAGTTTGCAAAGGCTTCCCGGGTGTTGCCATGACGACCCGATGTCGTCATGACAACATCCGGGTCACCAGAGAGCAGGAAGATTGCTTGGGCATGCGCAGTGCATCTCCAAGCAATCTTCACACTGTGCACTTCTGACAGCCTTCATGGCATAGGGATGGTGCTTCATTCCTGTGCCATGCAGGCGATCAGAAAAAAAAAAGTGAAAGTCCCAGAGTGGGACAAAGTAATAAAGTGTATAAACTGTGTGAAAGTGGAAAAAAAAATAAAAAATGTGCAAAAATATTATAAAAAAATAAAAAAAATAATACACCAAAAATAAAAATATAATGTACCCATCAATAAATATTATTATAAAAAAAAAAAAAAAAAAACAATAAAAGTACACATATTTGGTATCGCCGCGTCCGGAACAACCTGACCTATAAAACTGTCCCACTAGTTAACCCCTTCAGTGAACACGGTAAAAAAAAAAAAAAAAAAACGAAGCAAAAAACAATGCTTTATCACCATACCGCCAAACAAAAAGTGGAATAACACGCGATCAAAAAGACGCATATAAATAAAAATGATACCGCCGAAAACGTCATCTCGTCCCGCAAAAAACAAGCCGCCATACAGCTCCATCAGCCGAAAAATAAAAAAGTTATAGCTCTCAGAATAAACCGATGCTAAAAAATATTTTTTTCTATAAAATAGCTTTTATTGTGTATAAGCGCCAAAACATAGAAAAATGATACAAATGTGGTACCGCTGTAAACGTACTGACCCGAAGAATAAAGCTACCTCATCAATTTTACCACACGCGGAACAGAATAAAAAAAAAAAAAAAAACAATTCCTGAATTGTTGGTTTTTGTTTATTCTGCCTCCCAAAAATCGGAATAGAAAGCGATCAAAAAATGTCACGTGCCTGAAAATGGCACCAATAACAACGTCAAGTCATCCCGCAAAAAACGAGCCGTCACATGACTGTCTGCCAAAATCTGGAAAAATTATAGCTCTCAAAATATGGCGATGCAAAAACTAGATTTTACAAAAAATGCGTCTTTTAGTGTGTGACAGCTGTCAGTCATAAAAACCCCATATGATTCTGGCATTGCTGTAATCACACCGACCCGAAGAATAAAGTCGTCTAATCACTTATACCGCACAAGGAACAGCGTCAAAAATAAACTCTTGGGTTAAGATTGGGCTAGGGCTAGGGTTGTGCTGGGGCTAGGGTTGTGCTGGGGCTAGGGTTGTGCTGGGGCTAGGGTTGTGCTGGGGCTAGGGTTGTTCTGGGGCTAGGGTTGTGCTAGGGCTAGGGTTGTGCTAGGGTTAGGGCTGTGCTAGGGTTAGGGCTGGGGTTGGGATTTTTTTCAAAAGTAAGAAAAAAAGATGACGATATGGCGACTAGTGTTGAGAGCAAGTGCTCGCTACTTGAGTTTGCATCGGGTGCTCTGGTATGCATTGAGTATCGTGGGTATTTGAGTGACATGCTCGAGTCTCTGCCCCATATGCTTCGCGGCCAAAAAACTTTACGGGGATTGCCTGCCATGCACGAGCGATCCCCGCATGTTTTTTTTTGGGTGTCTAATAACCGTGAAACATGCGGAGCAGGGACTCGAGCATGTCACTCGAGCACACGCTGTACATGGTGCATACCTGAGTACCCGATGCAAACTCAAGTAGCGAGCACTTGCGCTCAAGAATAATGACAACTTATTCAATATGATGACCTAATGTAAACAAATTCTGTGCCGTACCTCTGGGTTCAAAATGTTCACTATACACCTTAATAAAATCCTTGAGGGGTATAGTTTCCAAAATGGGGACACTTGTGGGGGAGCTCCACTGTTTAGGCACATCACGGGCTCTCCAAACGCGACATGGTGTCCGCTAACAAATTGAATGGAAAATCGGCTCAAATTGTTAGCGGACGCCATGTTGCGTTTGGAGAGCCCCTGTGTGCCCAAACATTGGAGCTCCCCCACAAGTGACCCCATTTTGGAAACTAGACCCCCCAAGGCACCTATCTAGATGCATAGTGAGCACTTGGAACCCCCAGGTGCTTCACAAATTGATTCGTAAAAATGAAAAAGTGAAAAAAAAAACACTTTTTCATTTTTATGAATCAATTTGTGAAGCACCTGGGGTTCCAAGTGCTCACTATGAATCTAGATAGGTGCCTTGGGGGGTCTAGTTTCCAAAATGGGGTCACTTGTGGGGGAGCTCCAATGTTTGGGCACACAGGAACTCTCCAAATGCAACATGATATCCGCTAACAAATTGTCGGCTCAATTTGTTAGCGGATATCATGTTGCATTTGGAGAGTCCCTGTGTGCCCAAACATTGGAGCTCCCCAACAAGTGACCCCATTTTGGAAACTAGACCCCCCAAGGCACCTATCTAGATGCATAGTGAGCACTTGGAACCCCAGGTGTTTCACAAATTGATTCATAAAAATGAAAAAGTGTTTTTTTTTTTTTCACTTTTTCATTTTTACGAATCAATTTGTGAAGCACCTGGGGGTTCCAAGTGCTCACTATGCATCTAGAAAGGTGCCTTGGGGGGTCTAGTTTCCAAAATGGGGTCACTTGTGGGGGAGCTCCAAAGTTTGGGCACAGAGGGGCTCTCCAAACGCAATGTGGTGTCCGCTAACAATTTGAGCCGATTTTCCATTCAATTTGTTAGCGGATACCATGTTGCATTTAGAGAGTCCCTGTGTGCCCAAACATTGGAGCTCCCCCACAAGTGACCCCATTTTAGAAACTAGACCCCCCCAAGGCACCTATCTAGATGCATAGTGAGCACTCTGAACCCCTAGGTGCTTCACAAATTGATTCGTAAAAATGAAAAAGTGTTTTTTTTTTCACTTTTTCATTTTTACGAATCAATTTGTGAAGCACCTGGGGGTTCCAAGTGCTCACTATGCATCTAGAAAGGTGCCTTGGGGGGTCTAGTTTCCAAAATGGGGTCACTTGTGGGGTAGCTCCAAAGTTTGGGCACACAGGGGCTCTCCAAACACAACATGGCGTCCGCTAATTATTCAAGCAAATTTTACAATCAAAAAGTCAAATGGCGCTCCTTCCTTTCCGAGCCCTGCCGTGCGCCCAAACAGTGTTTTTTCCCCAAATATTGGGTATCTGCGTGCCCAGGGGAAATTGCACAACAAATTTTGGGGTCCATTTTTTCTTGTTACCCCTGTGAAAATAAAAAAAATTGGGTCTAAAGTAACATTTTTGTGAAAAAAGTTAAATGTTCATTTTTTTCTTCCACATTCAAAAAATTCCTGTGAAGCACCTGAAGGGTTAATAAAGTTCTTGAATGTGGTTTTGAGCACCTTGAGGGGTGCAGTTTTTAGAATGGTGTCACTTTTGGGTATTTTCTGTCATAAAGACCTCTCCAAGTGACTTCAAATGTGATGTGGTCCCTAAAAAAATGGTTTTGTAAATTTTGTTGGAAAAATGAGAAATCGCTGGTCAACTTTTAACCCTTATAGCTCCCTAACAAAAAAAAATTTTGGTTCCAAAATTGTGCTGATGTAAAGTAGACATGTGGGAAATGTTATTTATTAACTCTTTTGTGTGACATATCGCTCTGATTTCAGGGCTTAAAAATTAAAATTTTGAAAATTGCAAAATTTTCAAAATTTTTGCCAAATTTCCGTTTTTTTCACAAATAAACGCAAGTGATATCGAAGAAATTTTACCACTATCCTGAAGTACAATATGTCACGAAAAAACAATCTCAGAATCAGGGGGATCCGTTGAAGCGTTCCAGAGTAATTACCTCATAAAGTGACAGTGGTCAGAATTGTAAAAATTGGCCCGGTCATTAACGTGCAAACCACCCGCGGGGCTTAAGAGGTTAATACAATAGGGTCTGTCTGGTGCCAGTGATAAATCATACAAAAATTCCAGCATTGCATCGTGGTTTCCATGGACCAAAATTTAGAAGAAAAAATACAATACACAATTGCAATCTAAAAAGAATAAGAAAGACTAAGGAATGTAAAAAAATAGAATGAAAATAGCGACAATATATGCTGGTGTGATGTACATTTCGCTGGATGAAGCCTAAATATTACCTTAAACTTATAGCAATGATTCTAGTATTTGTTGGATATATCATGGTGTATGATTTCGGCCACACAACAGGTTTTTGAAAAAATTGTGGAGCCTTAATTAGCCTGAGTGCTAAATTATTTCAGTTTGGAGTGCTTAATTTGGATTTTTCCAATATTTTGATATTTTACTTTTGGTGGCAAAACTAATGTTTTACATTCATATATTGTGGTTTCCATTATAAACTAAACCACAAGAACTGAGTCCTCCAGCCATTCCTGCCGCACATTGTGCAAAACTGACAATGATATTGAAATAACCAAAGCTACGTTTTTTTTTGTTTTTTTTTTACCTTTCTGCTGCATCTAAAATCAATATTTATGTTGTTGGTGATAAATTGGCCTGAAGTATAGATGAGAACGAAATAGAAACTCTGAGGGTTGTTTATGGCCGAATGCCTGTTATTGTTTTTAAAGAAGACTCCATCTGCACAGAATGATGGATCAAACCAAATACAGGCGCTAGGTGCATTATGGCAAGGCCAAACATTTAAGTACACCTTCCTACCTGCTTGGTTACCATGTATCTTCTCCCTTCTGTGACTCTATGAAGCCAGAACTGTCAATCAAAGAGGAGGAGGTGGAGATTGAGGAAAAACAAGCAGGTGAGAAGGTGTACATAAATGATTGGACCTGCCGTAAAGCACCGAGCGGCGGGACTTTAAACAGTCATTCTGTCCTGACAGACTGCCTTAAAGGTTTTTTTCACCTGCAGGAAATTGATTTGGGAGAAATGGAATAAATAGCTGCAAGTTTAGATCGTGTCATGCAATTGGTCACAGCCGTTATCTCGCTCGCCGGGAGTGACCATACGCTGTAGAAGTCTGCATACTATAATAGTGAAGTGTTATTATGTCATTTAGTCCTTTTTTAAGCCACTTCTCTGTGTTAATTTTGGTAGTGCACTGCAGGCTTTTGGCATTTACTAATAAAACATTGTTAAGGAGGAGTTTATAGGATTTAACTCTGTATAATTAACATGTTCCTGTAAAGGTCACAGTCTTTGTTTTTGCCGGCCTGCTTTATCTGAACTGCTTGGTAGCAAAGTATGAGTCACAGACCACCAATTTATGCAGCGTGTCAATGGGACTATATTTACACCGCGTGCAGAATTATTAGGCAAATGCGTATTTTGATCACATGATACTTTTTATACATGTTGTCCTACTCCAAGCTGCATAGGCTTGAGAGCCAACTACCAATTAAGTAAATCTAGTGATGTGCATCTCTGTAATGAGGAGGGGTGTTGTCTAATGACATCAACACCCTATATAAGGTGTGCTTAATTATTAGGCAACTAACTTTCCTTTGGCAAAATGGGTCAGAAGAGAGACTTGACGGGCTCTGAAACGTCCAAAATTGTGAGATGTCTTGCAGAGGGATGCAGCAGTCTTGAAATTTCCAAACTTTTGAAGCGTGATCACCGAACAATCAAGCGTTTCATGGCAAATAGCCAACAGGGTCGCAAGAAGCGTGTTGGCCAAAAAAGGAGCAAAATAACTGCCAATGAATTGAGGAAAATCTAGCGTGAAGCTGCCAAGATGCCATTCGCCACCAGTTTTGCCATATTTCAGAGCTGCAACATTAGTGGAGTATCAAAAAGCACAAGGTGTGCGATACTCAGGGACATGGCCAAGGTAAGGAAGGCTGAAAAACGACCACCTTTGAACAAGAAACATAAGATAAAACGTCAAGAATGGGTCAAGAAATATCTTAAGACTGATTTTTCAAAGGTTTTATGGACTGATGAGAGTGACTCTTGATGGGCCAGATGGATGGGCCAGAGGCTGGATCAATAAAGGGCAGAGAGCTCCACTCTGACTCAGACGCCAGCAAGGTGGAGGTGGGGTACTGGTATGGGCTGGTATCATCAAAGATGAACTTGTGGGACCTTTTCGGGTTGAGGATGGAGTGAAGCTCAACTCCCAGACCTACTGCCAGTTTCTGGAAGACAACTTCTTCAAGCAATGGTACAGGAAGAAGTCGGTATCGTTCAAGAAAAACATGATTTTCATGCAGGACAATGCTCCATCACATGCATCCAACTACTCCACAGCGTGGCTGGCCAGTAAAGGTCTAAAAGAAGAAAAAATAATGACATGGCGCCCTTGTTCACCTGATCTGAACCCCATAGAGAACCTGTGGTCCATCATAAAATGTGAGATCTACAGGGAGGGAAAACAGTACACCTCTCGGAACAGTGTCTGGGAGGCTGTGGTGGCTGCCGCACACAATGTTGATCGAAAACAGATCAAGCAACTGACAGAATCTATGGATGGAAGGCTGTTGAGTGTCATCATAAAGAAAGGTGGCTATATTGATCACTAATTTTTTTGTTTTTGCATGTCAGAAATGTTTATTTCTAAGTTTTGTGCACTGATATTGGTTTACCTGGTGAAAATAAACAAGTGAGATGGGATTATATTTGGTTTTTATTAAGTTGCCTAATAATTCTGCACAGTAATAGTTACCTTCACAAACAGATATCCTCCTAAGATAGCCAAATCTTTAAAAAAAAAACACTCCAACTTCCAAAAATATTAAGCTTGGATATTTATGAGTCTTTTGGGTTGATTGAGAACATAGTTGTTGATCAGTAATAAAAATAATCCTCTAAAATACAACTTGCCTAATAATTCTGCACACAGTGTATACAGCTAGAGCCAAATGAACAAACTTTAGATATACTTGCAATTTCTGTGTGCCTTCACAGCTTACTAGAACTGTGGTACAAGAATACACCTTGTGCAAGGCAGGTCTATAACTGCTTCTGATGATCACTATATAGCTTTGCCATTTGTAAATTTTTGTACTTATTTTTCACTAATATTTTTAATTACAAACTGTCCCATTTTGTCGATAAGTTTGTTTTTCACCAAATTAAATTCACGTTAACTTCAAGCATCATCGTTATAAACACTAATATACAGTTTTGGATAATGTTCATTGGCCTTTTGTTTTTAATGCAGGAAAAGTTGGACTCTGGCTCAAAGCGAGACATTGATGGAATGGGTGTTGCTGAGATTAAGTATGGGGATTCCATTTGCTTTATTCAGCATGTACACAGCGGCCTGTGGCTGACCTATAAATCCCAAGATGCCAAGACTGCACGACTGGGACCACTAAAAAGAAGAGTAAGTGTACAGGTTATATACTATAGGTCTAAGAACTAACAGGCAGGTAGATGCTAACAACCTGCCTGTTCCACCCAGTGCAGACCTCTTCCAGCACTAACTGCTCCTGCCAGCGATTCTGTGGCTTCCAACGTCATCACGTCGACAGGGCAGCTGCTTCTCTTCTGCTCTGCTGTGTTGACTGGGCGTGACTGCCAACGTCATGCAATTTTGACAGCCGTCTGTCAATCAGCATGACGCCTGAAGTCACGCAGAGATGAGGCATAAGGCAGTTGTTTCCCTTCCATGCCATTCCATGACCAACACCCTACCTTGTTGTTGCTAATAAGGCAGAGACAAGTCCTACACAAATTCCTATCACCTAATAGGACAAATTAAGGCTTTTCTTCCATGGCCACATAATATGCACTAGAACTACCCCAATGGTAATGTTGTAGCAGGCAGTAAACGAAAATTCCTTGTACCAAATTAATTATCGATCCACATCATGGAACATAATGCTTTATTATTCTGCGTCTATGGCAGTGTGAATGTACATGCTTCAAAATTAGTGTGTTGTGCTACAATTAAGGCATCCTGCTCCACTTGAGTTTGAGCTAACACTCAAAACTTAAGTGGTGTATATATATATATATATATATATATATATCAATATATATACTATATGTGTATATGTGAAAATTGTCAATGATACACTAAGCATCTTGGTTTTCAAAATTTCGCGTTGTCAGACTAGCTGCTCCCTGTATCTAACTAGAAGTTATATTTTACATCTGCCTCTTTCTGAACAGGCGATCCTGCACCAGGAAGGCCATATGGATGATGGCGTCACATTACAGAAGTGTCAGCATGAAGAGTCCCAAGCTGCTAGAATCATTCGTAACACCACAGGCCTGTTTAGCCAGTTTATCAGGTACAGTTCGCTCAGCAGTGTCTAATTTTTGCCACACATTTCACAAACCGTTATGTTCGTCTATCTATTGATGGCTTCTAAAAAGGACACACAAATCTAGTTCTCCTTATGAGTTAGCATAGCGTTCCACACCAGGCCCCATCATTCATTTTTGCTTCCAATCCACATTACCGTACAAATAATTTTAAGACTGATTCATAGGCTATAATTTTGCTGATGCTTCTGTAGAATTTGAAGCGGTATTTGCAAATCACCAAGAGGAGTCACTAAAATATTCATCCGATCTGTTGGGACTTGTTGTTCGCTGACGCAGATCTTTTTTTTTTTTTTATGGCAAGTGACCTGGATTCTCTGACTGGAAACAACCGGACAGTAACGACCCCCATCGCCCTGCCTATTGAGGAGGTAGTTCAAACCCTGCAAGACTTGATCACTTATTTCCAGCCTCCCGAGGAAGAACTAGAACATGAAGATAAACAAAATAAGCTCCGCTCACTCAAGAACAGGCAGAACCTTTTCAAAGAGGAGGTACAGCCCAGGGATCTCAGTGATGAGAGTTTTTCTCCTTCTTCTATCATGAGTACAATTGATATATAAGAAGTTTTATCATCTTTATTATTTTATCTACTCGTTACATTTATGTATTTTTTTCATAGAGCAGTATTATTTTCTTTATTATTTTCACATTGATTTTCATTTATCACCTAAATATAAATATTACAGCAAGTATTTTTCAAGCTTTCTGTCCTACTACTATAAATTGTACTGTAACAGGTAATCCTTGTGAGGAGCGCCATGTGGGTGTAAAGAGACTTATAGGTCATGCAATGCTCCTCTGGGAATTTAAATATGCAAATAGCTTCTTCAAAAAGGAAGAGGACAGGAACTCTAGTACCACCTATTGCAAGTAGCAATCCTAAAAATCAATATAGACTCTTCAAAGAGCCTTACCACATGACTTACGATTAGAAGCCAAACCAGCAGCTCCATTTGCAGACACGTGTTTCCGGGTGTATGCCCTTCATCAGTGCAAAGCAAGAGAATTGATTTTGCCTTTCACCCAGCCAAATCAGTCTTCATGCTTTGCACTGTTGATGGGCAAACATCCCAAAAGGTGTGTCTGCAAATGGAGTTGCTGGTTTGGTTTCTTATCCGAAGTCATGTGGCAAAGGCCTCTAAAGGGTCGATATTGACTTTTAGGATTGTTACTTCCAATAGGTGGCACTAGAATTTCTGTCCTCTTGCTCTCTGAAGTGACTATTTGCATCTGTAATCCTTGAAATTTTTGTCTGAGCTTTATAATTTCAGCAGCGGTTTACTGTAAAGCTCCAGATACTGATTGCAAAATCTGAAATAGGGACTTAACCTATGATATGCCACTAGTAAAACTGGAGTAATTTATGTGGCGGCAGGGACTTTGGACCCCCACAGCGGCCAAGAGTGGATCCTCCATCTAAGCACCCTCTAAAGTTATGTCCCTGCATCACGTCCTAGATAATAAGTGTGGTAAAGTGACTTGCTCGGTTCTCCGGAGGTAAACACAGGACACACGGTTTGGGTAAACTTCCTGCGGCTTTATTGTGCGGCATAAACTCCAGCAGCGTCCCATAAAAAATAAACAGTCCCTCTTGGGGTTAACTGGAAAACTTAAAAATGAAATATAACAGAGTCCTCTAGCCAGCAAGGCCTTTGCCGGCTGCAGACAGTCCTGTGAAGTTTCAGCAACACCAGTCCTCCGGTGTTGCTCTCTGGCATCAGCCACACACAGTATGGAGACTTCAATCTCCAGACCACACACTCCACACAGGAAAACAAACTGACTGAACATTTAAACCCTGTTTGGCCACACCCTGAGGGGGAGGTATGGGGAATGACTTCCCTCCCATCTCTACGTCATTCCCATAAAACCACACCCTTTTAAAGGGGTAACCCCCAGCATATAACATGCTGGCAGAAATTCCGTAGGTCTTAGTTCAGGCAGGAGAGCATCCTGAGTGACACATACCTCCCCTCGCATATAAAACAGGTGACTCTGTCACATAAGAATAAAATGTATTAAAAGACCTAAAGGGGTAGTTTGGAACTTTTATATTGATCAATACCAGATCGATGGTGGTTCCACACTCCAAACCCCCACTGATCAGCTGTATAAAGTGCTGCTGCCGGCCAAATGTGATTAGTTTTGGAGCTGTGCTGCACATCTCCACCAGCTGTTTAGTGACTGTAGCAATGTATTACAGATTCACCCTTATCCTAAGAATAGGCCATCAATATAAAAGTACCAGAAAACCCACTCATCATGCAGGGACCAAAAGTCTTTGCACTTTTTAGCAGCATTTTTATGACCCAATTTACAATGTTATCTGCCCCTTCCTCTGCTGCTAATGGACCTTAGATTAGAAGCACCACTCCAGTGCTGAAAAAAGAACCAAAATATTGGAGTGGTGCTTTGACAAAACACATTGAATACAAAGGAATCAAATGCAATGAAATTATTTTGATGTAAAGATGACATTCTTAGATGTAAAAGGTTGCTAAACCCATACATGGTTTTCGGTTCACTAATGATACATTAATATTTCCCAATTAGGCCCCTATTTATTTATTTTTTTGCTCGGAGCTCTCCCATAAGTGCTGAAATACAGTAGTATCTTATTACAAGTTTTCATAACGAGGAAATGCTCTTAGGATTTGATCACATCACATGTGTATGCTTGAAGGGTCATCAGAACAGGGATTCCCAGCCAGTCTGCTATGCTGGTACTCAACAGGCCTCAAACTGTGTAACTCTGAGATCCGAGAGGATCAGACACATTCAGTTTAGCATATCAGTCGATAGCCTGCCCTTGTCGGATCGCAGACATTACGCAGATTGAGGTCTGACAGTACCAGCATGGGAGACTGGCTGGTTATGCTTGAAGGGTTCCACTAAAAGTCTGCACTAAGGCAGGGGTGCATAATCTTTTCTGGTCTGAGAGCCAATTTTTATATTGAACTATTTCCAAGGGCCACAATAAAACTCAAAAGGGTTTTGAGCGGTTATTGAATATCAAAAGTGTAGAGAGATGTTGGTTCCACTGGTGGTCTACTTTTTCCCCAATCAGTACTCTAAAGAGAGCACACTTGTAACTCTCTCCATTGAAGGTTATAGATGTTGTAGTGGCTGGCTGTTTTTCACAATTCTTGTAAACTATAATGATGGAAGCTGCACATATAAGACGCCAACACTCTAAACTCCCATATCTATTTTTGGACAGCTAAACAGGGGCGAGGGAACCCTAGGCTTTTGATGAATCTGGGTCCCAGATAAGGTCACACAGTGATGTATTTGTGCTTGCCTATCTCTGCTCCTGAGCAGTGCGAAACTTTTCTTCCCACTGACATGGAAACTACGGCATAAAGAAGGTTGGGGGCTGCACAAAATGAAATGACAAACTGCATGTGGGCCCTGTGCCACAGTTTATGCAACCTTGCTCTAGACCACAAGTGTCAAACTCCGGCCTATGGGCCAAATCTGGCCTGCAGGGTGGTTATGTTTGGCCCCCGACACTAGGACTATGTGGGGCCCATTATTCTGTATGGCTGACTATGTGGGGGCCATTATACTGTATGGACGACTATGTGGGGCCCATTATTCTGTATGGAGGACTATATGGGGCCTATTATTCTGTATGGTGGACTATGTGGGGGCCATTATACTGTATGGAGGACTATGTGGGGCCATTATTCTGTATGGAGGACTATGTGAGGCCCATTATTCTGTATGGAGGACTATGTGAGGCCCATTATTCTGTATGAAGGACTATGTGAGGCCCATTATTCTGTATGGAGGACTATGTGGGGGCCATTATACTGTATGGAGGACTATGTGGGGCCCATTATTCTGTATGGAGGGCTATGTGAGGCCCAGTATTCTGTATGGAGGACTATGTGAGACCCATTATTCTGTGTGGTGTACTATGTGGGGGCCATTATACTGTATGGAGGACTATGTGGGGCCCATTATTCTGTATGGAGGACTATGTGAGGCCCATTATTCTGTATGGAGGACTATGTGAAGCCCATTATTTTGTATGGAGGACTGTGAGGCTCATTATTCTGTATAAAGGATTATGTGGGGCCCATTATTCTGTATGGAGGACTATGTGAGGCCCATTATTCTGTATGGAGGACTATGTGAGACCCATTCTTCTCTATGGTGGACTATGTGGGGGCCATTATACTGTATGGCGGACTATGTGGGGCCATTATTCTGTATGGAGGACTATGTGGGGCCATTATTTTGTATGGAGGACTATGTGAGGCCCATTATTATGTATGGAGGACTATGTGAGACCCATTCTTATCTATGGTGGACTATGTGGGGGCCATTATGCTGTATGGCGGACTATGTGAGGCCCTTTATTTTCTATGGAGGACTATGTGAGGCCCATTATTCTGTATGGAGGACTATGTGGGGCCCATTATTCTGTATGGAGGACTATGTGAGGCCCATTATTCTGTATGGAGGACTATGTGAGGTCCATTACACTGTGTGCAGAATTATTAGGCAAATGAGTATTTTGATCACATGATACTTTTTATACATGTTGTCCTACTCCAAGCTGCATAGGCTTGAGAGCCAACTACCAATTAAGTAAATCTGGTGATGTGCATCTCTGTAATGAGGATGGGTGTTGACTAATGACATCAACACCCTATATAAGGTGTGCTTAATTATTAGGCAACTTCCTTTCCTTTGGCAAAATGTGTCAGAAGAGAGACTTGACGGGCCCTGAAACGTCCAAAATTGTGAGATGTCTTGCAGAGGGATGCAGCAGTCTTGAAATTTCCAAACTTTTGAAGCGTGATCACCGAACAATCAAGCGTTTCATGGCAAATAGCCAACAGGGTCGCAAGAAGCATGTTGGACCAAAAAGGCGCAAAATAACTGCCCATGAATTGAGGAAAATCAAGCGTGAAGCTGCCAAGATGCCATTCACCACCAGTTTTGCCATATTTCAGAGCTGCAACGTTACTGGAGTATCAAAAAGCACAAGGTGTGCTATACTCAGGGACATGGCCAAGGTAAGGAAGGCTGAAAAACGACCACCTTTGAACAAGAAACATAAGATAAAACGTCAAGAATGGGCCAAGAAATATCTTAAGATTGATTTTTCAAAGGTTTTATGGACTGATGAAATGAGAGTGATTCTTGATGGGCTAGATGGATGGGCCAGAGGCTGGATCAGTAAAGGGCAGAGAGCTCCACTCCGACTCAGATGCCAGCAAGGTGGAGGTGGGGTACTGGTATGGGCTGGTATCATCAAAGATGAACTTGTGGGACCTTTTCGGGTTGAGGATGGAGTGAAGCTCAACTCCCAGACCTACTGCCAGTTTCTGGAAGACAACTTCTTCATGCAATGGTACAGGAAGAAGTCGGTATCGTTCAAGAAAAACATGATTTTCATGCAGGACAATGCTCCATCACATGCACCCAAATGCTCCACAGCGTGGCTGGCCAGTAAAGGTCTAAAAGAAGAAAAAATAATGACATGGCCCCCTTGTTCACCTGATCTGAACCCCATAGAGAACCTGTGGTCCATCATAAAATGTGAGATCTACAGGGAGGGAAAACAGTACACCTCTCGGAGCAGTGTCTGGGAGGCTGTGGTGGCTGCTGCACGCAATGTTGATCGAAAACAGATCAAGCAACTGACAGAATCTATGGATGGAAGGCTGTTGAGTGTCATCATAAAGAAAGGTGGCTATATCACTATTTTTTGGGGTTTTTGTTTTTGCATGTCAGAAATGTTTATTTCTAAATTTTGTGCACTGATATTGGTTTACCTGGTGAAAATAAACAAGTGAGATGGGATTATATTTGTTTTTTATTAAGTTGCCTAATAATTCGGGACAGTAATAGTTACCTGCACAAACAGATATCCTCCTAAGATAGCCAAATCTAAAAAAAAACCACTCCAACTTCCAAAAATATTAAGCTTGGATATTTATGAGTCTTTTGGGTTGATTGAGAACATAGTTGTTGATCAATAATAAAAATAATCCTCTAAAATACAACTTGCCTAATAATTCTGCACACAGTGTATACTGGTTGGACTTTATCCAAGTTTTTCATTTTGGCCCTCTGTGTGTTTGTCTTCCCTGCTCTATGCAGTTGCATACCTCACGGTCATGGTATTCTTGTCAAACTTGACAAAAGATCTCTCAAGTCTGGGCAAAAATAATCTACTATTCCTTTCCTTCACAGCATATGAACATAGTCCCAGATTGTCATGTAAAATGAGTATTACCCTGAGACATAAGAACAATCATGCATTGATGCAGTAGCTCTACATTTTCCTGTAAGAATGCAATTAATATGCACAATTTTTTCAGTTGCTTGATTTCTCCATGAATCACCTGAAAACTGAAATACTAATAATAAGTATATCTAACTACTGTGTAATTGATTTCCCGGGGAACAGCCGTCCTGCTCTGAGTGTACAATAAACCCACTTGATTGTCCGACTATTAACACTTCCTCTCCCTGTGCAGGGAATGCTGGCTCTGGTGCTAAACTGTATTGACCGTCTAAATGTATACAGCAGTGCCGCACACTTTGCCGAATTTATCGGGGAGAAAGCTGGACCAGCATGGAAGGAAATCCTGAACCTTCTCTATGAATTACTAGGTAAATGGCCAATCAATAATCTTTATCAACTCCTATTATATAGTTGTCAAGAGCAAATTAAAACCATAAAAGAAAAAGTAATACATTTTTCCAACTGGCAGTCCATGTCTGCTCAACCTGTTGTCCTTGCTTTCAACTTATATCTGTACATTGTCTTTCTGGATTTTAAAGTATATTGTCTAAGGGTCCATTTGCATTGTATGATTATAGTAAAGCATTATTAATTTTACTACAATCTTAGTGTGCACTTGCTGCCTATCACTTGATGAATGAGCAAAGTGCTGGTTTATTGCCTTAGGCTGGGTGCCCATGTAGCGTTTTTCAAGCGTTTACGCTGCGGAATTTCCGCAGCGTAAACGCTTGTTAAACGCTAGGTAATCCGCACCACATGGTCCCCAAGGGGATTCTGCATGTTCTATGCACATGCTGCGGATTTTTCCGCAGCGTTTATGCTGCGTACAAAAATCCGCAGCATGTCATTTAATTTTGCGGAAGCGCAGCGGAACTCCCGCCATTGACTTGCATTGAAACGCATAGAATGCGCGTCTGTACATTTCTACAAGCGAATTCTATGCGTCTCTATGTGCGGATGGTACCCAGTTCTGGAGGAGGGAAGACTCTCATCCAGACCTGGGTACCATTCTACCTGTAAAAAAAAAGAATAAAATAATAAATAAAGTTTATACTCACCTTTCCGAAGGTTTCTCTGCTTGCCGGCATCACTGAGGGACCTTCGGTGACGTCACAGTCATGTGACCGCAGGCCCTTCACCGCTCTGTCTCGCGATATGCCGGCAGCCGGGAACCAGACAGGAAGGAGCGCTGCAGCACACGCCGGGGCATCAGGGGTGAGTATAGCTTTATTTTATTTTATTTTTACGGTTCACACTGTATAAATCCATGCTGTTTGCATGGATTTATACAGTGTGACCTAGTTGTCAAGCACTTTCCAAGTGATGCTATCGCCTGGAAAGTGCTTGTCAATCTGCATGCGGAAACGCATGTGGATCCGCATGTATTCTGCAGGAAAAACGCATGCACGATCTGCATGCGTTTTTTCTGCCAGGGAGATGCAGAAATGCTGCAGAAATTTTCTGCTTCATTTCTGCATCGTGGGCACATAGCCTGAAACTATGTTTTGTTCTGCACAAAAAATTGCATTACTCGGCAACACATTGTCCTGTGTAAGCTATTATAGGTTGTTCATTGTGCAGCGGAAACTGCTGCCTGTGTAAACAAGCATTTAATCGGCTGCCAATATTTATCAATTGAAAAAGACAAGTGGGTTTCAAGCGGTTTTCCTGCAGTGTACCAGCAGCGCATGGTATTTGTTATATTCATGTCCTGGTGAAGAAGTCAGTAAGACTTCGAAACTCTTTGATTTTAACCATGTGACAAACAGAAATAAAATCCTTAATGGAAACTTTGGACTCCTGAGATGTTCTCTCCATGTGGTGTACCAGCAGCGCAGGAAAACCGCTTGAAACCCTCTTTTCTTTTTCCTTTGGTCCTTTGATCTTCGGTGTGCAGCGGCTGGTATGAGCATACATAAGGTTGCAGGAGGCTACCTGTAAAAGTGAGTTTAAAACCTTTCTTATCGACACTGGTTGTATCGGTTAAAGCCCTATTTTGCGCTCTCATTTCCTTCCAGCATTTTTACATTAATATTTATCAATTGCATTCGTTTAACACTGTGAGTCGGGTGATGAAAACCCGCCATAAGAATCTAAAGATTTAGATTACAGAAGGTAATAATCAAGCCCTAAAATCAGCATTATTAAAGGGAACCTGTCAGGCAATTCATACTGCCCACAAAACAGGCAGCATGAATTACAACCTGGCTGCATGTACAAGTGCTTCTCACTGAATTAGAATATCATCAAAAAGTTAATTTATTTCAGTTCTTCAATACAAAAAGTGAAACTCGTATATTATATAGAGTCATTCCAAACAGAGTAATCTATTTCAAGTGTTTATTTCTGTTAATGTTGATGATTATGGCTTTCAGTCAATGAAAACACAAAAGTCATTATCTCAGTAAATTAGAATAATTAACAAAAAACACCTGCAAAGGCTTCCGATGCATTTAAAATGGTCCCTTAGTTTGTTTCAGTAGGCTCCATAATCATGGGGAAGACTGCTGACTTGACAGGTGTTCAGAAGGCAGTCATTGACACACTCCACATGGAGGGTAAGCCACAAAAGGTAATTGCTAAAGAAGCTGGCTGTTCACAGAGTGCTGTATCCAAGCATATCAATGGAAAGTTGAATGGAAGGAAAAAGTGTGGTAGAAAAAGGTGCACAAGCTACCGGGATAACCGCAGCCTTGAAAGGATTGTTAAGCAAAGGCCATTCAAAAATTTGGGGGAGTCTCACAAGGAGTGGACTGCTGCTGGAGTCATTGCTTCAAGAGCCACCATACACAGACGTATCCAGGACATGGGCTACAAGTGTCGCATTCCTTGTGTCAAGCCACTCATGACCAATAGACAACACCAGAAGCGTCTTACCTGGGCCAAGGAGAAATTGACCTGGACTGTTGCTCAGTGGTCCAAGGTGTTGTTTTCAGAAGAAATTAAATTTTGCATTTCATTTGGAAATCAAGGTCCCAGAGTCTGGAGGAAGAGTGGAGAGGCCACAATCCAAGCTGCTTGAGGTCTAGTGTGGAGTTTCCACAATCAGTGATGGTTTGGGGAGCCATGTCATCTGCTGGTGTAGGTCCACTGTATTTTATCAAAACCAAAGTGAGCGCAGTCGTCTACCAGGAAATTTTAGAGCACTTCATGCTTCCCTCTGTCAACAAGCTTTTTGGAGATGGAAATGTCATTCTCCAGCAGGACTTGGCCCCTGTCCACACTGCCAAAAGTACCAATACCTGGTTTACAAACAACAGTATCACTGTGCTTGATTGGCCAGAAAACTCGCCTGACCTTAACCCCATAGAGAATCTATGGTTTATTATCAAGAGGAAGATGAGAGACACCAGATCCAACAATGCAGACGAGCTGAAGGCTGCTATCAAAGCAACCTGGGCTTCCATAACACCTCAGCAGTGCCACAGGCTGATCGCCTCCATGCCACGCCGCATTGATGCAGTAATTGATGCAAAAGGAGCCCCGACCAAGTACTGAGGGCATTTACTGAACATACATTTCAGTAGGCCAACATTTCGGATTTTAAAAACATTTTTCAAGCTGTTGTTATAAAGTATTCTAATTTACTGAGATAATGACTTTTGTGTTTTCATTGGCTGTAAGCCATTATCATCAACATTAACAGAAATAAACACTTGAAATAGATCACTCTGTTTGTAATGACTCTATATAATATGAGTTTCACTTTTTGTATTGAAGAACTGAAATAAATTAACCTTTTGATGATATTCTAATTTAGTGAGAAGCACTTGTACATTATTCTCTGAAATGCTCCAGTGTTTCAGACAAAATGTTCTTTGAAGATCTGCCCCTGACCAGGTCTTTCCAGAGAGTCTGCAGGTGATTGACAGGTCTCTTCCTCGTGTGCACAAAGAGAGATCTATCAATCACCTTTAGCAGCGCTGGGAAAAGTCCAAGGGCAGTGCCGGACTAGTCTCACCGGAGCATTTGAGAACACAGTATACCTGGCTGCAATCATGCAGCCAGGCTGCAACACATGCTGCCCGCGATTTGGGCAGCAAGAGATCGCCTGACATGTTCTCTTTAAAAGCGTTCTCTCAATATACACATTTTAATGTCTGATTAAGACCCCAATCCTGAGATCAGGTGCTCAGTGTGCCTTGTTTGCTGCAGATAGATGATTGTACATATAACGGTCACCCTCCATTGTAGTATACGGCAGGCACAAAAAAGAGCTTATATCTGGTTTTATGTCTCCTGTAAAACTGAATGATGAATTAAACCAATGTGTGGTATCAGATACAGTCAATGGCCTCAAAAGAAAAAAAATAATACTATAGTAGGTTGACCACCATTGATTTTATATCTGTAAAATCTGTAAGCTTAGATGGTCTTAAATGTCCATAGGCTGCTCCCTACAAACACAGGTAGAGTATGGCTACTCTACCCGTGTTTGTAGGGAGCAGTCTATGGACATTTATGACCATCTAAGCTTACTAAATTTACTAACTTAATTTGTCATAATTAAAGAATAGCTAGTGATATATTGGAGCAAGAGCATAACCAGAACTGTGCTATCCATTTCTCTGTGCAGCATTTATTATAAGCTACTGGACAGTGTAGAAACGGCTATGGATTTTATAGCAGTAGCTCCACCTCTACATTTCCCTGTGTAATGTCCCCATGCAGCCACATTATACTTCTATATGGTTTTGTAATGTGCCTTTTTAGGCTCTTTAGAAAGTAATATTAATGATGAGGCATGTCTAATTCCAACCTTGCCCAATCACCTTTTCCCACCAATATCAGCTGTCAGGAAACAGTTCAGGAATCCTCCAGAAAATAATTGTCTGACTCTGATCCCCCTGAATCTTCTGGGTGCCAGCTACCTGAATTACAATCAAATGTCAATATTTACTTTTTTTTACCCTCTTCTTTTGCTTTGTTTTCTAGCTGCTCTAATTCGCGGAAATAGAAGCAACTGTGCACAATTTTCCAATAACTTGGATTGGCTTATAAGTAAATTGGAGCGTCTTGAATCATCTTCAGGTATTTTCATAATGTCCTGTCTTTTTTAGAAGAATAGTATTGACTCTTGCCATATGACGATACAGATATGTTGACCATTTTCGATCACCTTTTTCTTTGTTTTGTCATCATAATTAATTACTTTAGGCTGCAGACAACATACAACGCGTGTTTTATATTTCAGTTGTTATATGTTGTAAAAATATAATTTCAGGCGAAGTATCTATTTTCGAATGGTGCTTTATGAAATGTATCACCAGATTTAGGTTTTGTCATGCTTTGCTGCTGCTGTGACAGGACACCTAAAGTTGCCTAATTTGGAATGTTACCATTTAGGGTCATCACTTTTATTAATGGTGTTATGGGGTGCTGAGTTGAATAGTGTTGTTTATAGAAAAGTAGTGGACCGAAGAAATACTTGGTACCTCTGTTATTGTACCCAAAGCCATGTTGTTTCACCGTTGTGAAGGGAGATGACTAGTGATGAGCAAGCACTAAAATGGGTACTCATTGCTCGGGTTGAGCAAATTGAAATGCTCGCGTGCTCGGTCCGAGCAACCAGCCCAATGTAAGTCTATGGGAAACTCGAGCATTTTTACGGCGCCCCCTTTCCACCCCGGCGGTCTGCAGAGGGCCTAAAATTGCCCAAATCGATGGGAACTGTGCTCAGATGACATGGGAACAGCACGGGGAAGACCCCTGGAAGCATCTCTGACTCCCAGGTTATTGCTGTCAACAATACTGTCAGAGGTATTACGCCACTTTTACCAACTCACAATAAAACATACAAAAATGAAACCAAAATCCATTTACCTAGGAAAAATGTTAAGGAACATCCTTTCCAGGGTAATGATTTGTATATAAGGCAAAATAAATGTACAAAAACAAAAATGCTCCTCCACACCTTGGGCATTGTTCACACTTAGCGTTTTTGATGCGTTTTTGCACTTGTGCATTGCTTTCAACGGTGAAAAATGCATTCACCGGGAAATGTCATTTTAACATTTTACTACCTTATCTTGGCATGTGGTGTGTGAGACATGATCAGACACATCCTGTTTCATTTATGATGGAGGGACATCAGTCGGCCCTTACTATTCCTAAAGGGCCAGCAGTCGGCTATGCTTTGTTGTTCCCATTACTAAAGATTGGGCCTCCAATACTGTTATTGTGTATGCAGTTACTGCAAAGGCTGCTAAAAATTTGGACGCACTCCAATACCCCTTTGAAGAGACATAGAGGAGGGTCGCAGTAAAAAAAATGTTCCCATTATAAAGGAGTGGGTCTCCTACAGTGGTAATGCCCATGCAGTGACTGCAAAGACTGCCAAAATTTGGAAAAAAAACAAAAACAATTTAAAGACACATAGAGGTGGGCCACAGTAACGACATGTTCCCGTTAGAAAGAAGAGGGTCTGCTATACAGTTATAGGGTATGCAGTGAGTCCAATGGCTGCCAACATTTAGGAAAAACCCTGCTAACAATTTAAAGACACAAAGCTGGGCCACAGTAACTACATGTTCCCATTAGAAAGGAGAGGGTCTGCTATACAGTTATAGGGTATGCAGTCCAACAGCTGCCAAAAATTTGGAGGAACTCCAATGTTCTTTGCCAGAGACTTAGAGGTTGGAGGGCCTCCTAAAAACAATGTTCCAATTATAAGGAAGTGGGTCTCCCATACTGTTTGCCTATGCAGTGAATGCAATGGCTGCCAAAAATTTGGAGGAACTCCAATGTCCCTTGCCAGAGACTTTGAGGTCAGAGGTCCTCCTGAAAACAATGTTCCCATTATTAGGAAGTGAGTCTCCAATACTGTTTGCTTATGCAGTGAATTCAACGGCTGCCAAAAATTTGGAGGAACTCAAATGTTTTTTGCCAGAGACTTAGAGGTCACAGGGCCTCCTGAAAACAATGTTTCCACTATTAGGAAGTGGGTCTCCCATACTGTTTGCCTATCCAGTGAATGCAACGACTGCCAAAAATTTGGAGGAACTCCAATGTCCCTTGCAAGAGATGTAGAGGTCGGAGGGCCTCCTGAAAACAATTTTCCCATTATTAGGAAGTGGGTCTCCCATACTGTTTGCCTATGCAGTGAAAGCAACAGCTGCCAAAAATTTGGAGGACCTCCAATGTCCCTTGCAAGAGATGTAGAGGTTGGAGGGCCTCCTAAAAACAATGTTCCCATTATTAGGCAGTGGGTCTCCCATACTGCTTGCCTATCCAGTGAATGCAACGGCTGACAAAAATTTGGAGGAACTCCAATGTCCCTTGCAAGAGACGTAGAGGTCAGAGGGCCTCCTGAAAACAATGTTTCCATTATTAGGAAGTGGGTCTCCCATACTGTTTGCCTATCCAGTGAATGCAACGACTGCCAAAAATTTGGAGGAACTCCAATGTCCCTTGCAAGAGATGTAGAGGTCGGAGGGCCTCCTGAAAACAATTTTCCCATTATTAGGAAGTGGGTCTCCCATACTGTTTGCCTATGCAGCGAAAGCAACGGCTGCCAAAAATTTGGAGGACCTCCAATGTCCCTTGCAAGAGATGTAGAGGTTGGAGGGCCTCCTAAAAACAATGTTCCCATTATTAGGCAGTGGGTCTCCCATACTGCTTGCCTATCCAGTGAATGCAACGGCTGACAAAAATTTGGAGGAACTCCAATGTCCCTTGAAAGAGACGTAAGGGTCAGAGGGCCTCCTGAAAACAATGTTCCCATTATTAGGAAGTGGGTCTCCCATACTGCTTGCCTATGCAGTGAATTCAACGGCTGCCAAAAATTTAGAGGAACGCCAATGTCCCTTGAAAGAGACGTAAGGGTCAGAGGGCCTCCTGAAAACAATGTTCCCATTATTAGGAAGTGGGTCTCCCATACTGTTTGCCTATGCAGTGAATGTAAAGGCTGCCAAAAATTTGGAGGAACTCCAATGTCCCTTGCAAGAGAAGTAGATATGGTAGATATGGTGGTGGAGAATGAGAATGAGGAGAAGGAGGAGGACCAGAGCAAATAGACAAAATCAGGAAGCGTATACCCATGCTTGGGTGTGAAGACAGAGGTGCATGGGAATAGAGTTAGACCTCCCCAAAAAAAAGACACTGTATTTGAGTTTGTTACGCTGCTATCATTCGGTGGTGTTGAGAAGTCTGGCCCAATCCAGCCCTTGTTCATTTTTATAAGAGTCAGCCTGTCAGCATTTTCAGTTGACAGGCGGATGTGCCTATCGGTTATAATTCCACCAGCGGCACTAAAAACTCGCTCTGACAAAACGCTAGCGGCAGGGCAGGCCAGGACCTCCAAGGTGTATAGAGCCAGTTCATGCCACGTGTCCAGCTTGGATACCCAATAATTATAAGGCACAGAAGAATCACGGAGGACGTTGGTACGGTCAGCAAGGTACTCCCTCTCCATCTTCCGAAACTTTTCCCTCCTTGTGAGAGAACCTCGCGCGTTAGGGCCTGTGTGATGGGAGGGTCTGAGAAAACTGTCCCAGAACTTTGACAGTGTTCCCCTGCCTCTGCTGGATTGCATTTGTGTCTCTCTCACCTGTACTCCTTGGTTGTCCAACGAACTGTGACCTCTGCCTCCAGCGTTTTCAGATGGGAATTTTTTAAATAATTCCGCAACAAGGGCCTTCTTGTACTGCCCCACTTTATTAGGCCTGTCCGGCACAGGAATAAGAGACAGAAAGTTCTCCTTGTACTGTGGGTTTAGAAGTGTCACCAACCAGAAATGACTGTCACCCAAAATTTGGACAATGCGAGGGTCACGGAAAAGGCAGCCTAACATAAACTAAGCCAAGTGTGCCAAACTGCTAACAGGCAAGACTTCCGTGTCCTCACCAAGAGGACGACTGACCATGCTCTCCTCCTCCTCCTCCCTGTCCTCAGGCCATCCACGCTGAACAGACAGTATGACAGTTGTGCATGTAGTACCTTCTATAGAGCAGGAAACTAGCTCCTGTTCTTCCTCCTCCTCCTTCTCTTCCTCATTGTCACACAATCCACGTTGGAATGAGATGAGACTGGGCTGTGTGGAATCACCCTGTATGGTTCTTTGCTCCATCTCATCGTGCTCCGCCTGCAATGCATCCTCTTTAATTGTGAGCAGAGAGCGTTTCAGAAGACGGAGAAGTGGGATGGTGACGCTAATTATGGCATCGTCGCCGCTCACCATCTTGGTGGAGTCCTCAAAGTTTTGGAGGATAGTACAGATGTCTGACATCCATGTCCACTCCTGAGGTCTTATGTGTGGATTCTGATCTGAATACCGACGGCCTTGTTGATGCTGGTAGTCAACAACTGCCCTCTTCTCACAAATCCTTCCCAACATCTGCAATGTAGAGTTCCAACGTGTGAGGACATCGCACACAAGTCGGTGAGCTGGAAGCTGCAAACGCTGCTGAAACACTGCAAGGGTGGCGGAAGCTGTAGCTGACTTTTTAAAATGGGCACACATGCGGTGTACTTTGACAAGCAGATCCGGGTAAGTTTTGAGAAACCGCTGAACCACGAGGTTAAGCACATGGGCCAGGCATGGTACGCTTGTGAGCTCACCTCTCTTTAGAACCGTTACCAGGTTCCGGCCATGCCTGACTGTAGGTTCAGCGGTGTCAGCCACCGATCTGCCTGCTCTTTCAGAGCTGTCCACAACTCTTCAGCGTTGTGCGGTTTGTCACCTAAGCTGTCACGGGTGTGTCATAAGTGACAGACAGTTGCTCTGCAGTTGGTTGCAGGAGATCTCTACATTTGGCATAACAGACTGTTAGAACCCTCCTGTTAGTTTTTTTCTATTTTGTGGTCACGTGACCTGCTGCCTATTTACTCTAGCTCCGCCCTCCTGGCTTTGCTGGACTTCAGTGTTACTTTGACTCTTAATCTAGCCAGGTGCTTTGTACCTATCTCTATAGTTTGCTTGGTCCTTGGACCTCTAAGTGTTACAACTCTCCTGTTAGGTTTTTTTTAGTTTGCTGGTCACATGACCAGTTTTGCCTATTTAATCCGGCTCCGCCCTCCTGGCATTGCTGGATTTCATTTGTATTTACTACTGTTGAGCTAGCTTGGTGCTCTGTTGCTGTTCTCTGTTAGTTTTGCTAGGTCTTCTGACCTCTTTACTTTTTGTTGTGTGTTTGTCTTTGACTGCTACGATTTCTGCTAGGAGGTGTCCAACTTTTCCCAGTCCCTAGTTCTTGTAGGGATTCCTCCCTCACATCTATAGGTCTTCGTACAGACTAGCCGAGGACTTTAGCGGGTCTGATCGCAGGATCAGGTTCCCCGTTACATCGTAGGGATCTAGTTTAGTTCTATTGTAGGGACAGATCTCCTGTCTTTCCTTAGTCTCTGTAGCAGATCAAAACAGTAAGTCCAGCCTTAAAAAAAAAAAAAAAAATTTTCTCTAAGGAAAGACCTCCAGTTTTCCATCATGGTCTCGGTGCAAGATTTGGCTCAACGCTTGCAGGGACTCTCTCTGGAGGTGGTCAAGCTCCAACAACACGTGAGTAGCTGTTCTGGAGCGCATTTTGTGGAACCAAAGGTACATCTGCCTGATCTATTTTTTGGCGAACAACAAGATTTTTTTTCTTTTAAAAATGCTTGTCTATTATATTTTCGTTTGAGACCCGGATCCTCTGGTGATGAATCACAGCGCATAGGGTTCATAATGTCACTTTTGCACAAAGATCCTCAGGGATGGGCCTTCTCTCTCCAACCTAGTGATCCGTGCTTTAGATCAGTGGATAGTTTTTTTTCTGCTTTGGGTTTATTGTACGATGATCCTGATCGTGTCTCATCTGCTGAGTCTGAATTAAGACGTTTGAGGCAGGGATCAGGTAATGTGGAAAAATATTGTTCTCACTTCCGTCGGTGGTCTGCCCAGGTGGGGTGGAACGATTCTGCTTTGAAAAGCTTGTTTCTTGCAGGACTAGGTGAAAGGGTTAAGGATTTACTGATTGCTTATCCCACACCTGGAAACTTGCAGGAGGCAATGCAATTAGCTATACGGGTGGACAGGAGACTGCGTGCAAGGGTTAATGAGAGCAAATCCTCTGCTATGTCAGCTTCGAGTCCTGAGAGGTTCAGTGTTTACAATGGTGAGCCGATGGAAATTGGGGCGATGACACCCCGCTCTCAGGAAAAAGACCGCCGACTTTCTGAAGGCTTGTGTTTCTATTGCGGAAATTCTGGTCATTTTATTAAGAGCTGTGTGCTTCGTATGAAGAAAGAAAAAAAAATGGTCAGTCATGCCCGTATTGCCTGTTTAAATTCTAAGGGAGTATTCCTATCTGCCACTACTGCTGCTCAGGATGAATTAATTGAATTTCGGGTATTTGTGGATTGTGGATCTACTCTGAATGTGATTGATGGGGGATTCTTGGAAAAACTTAGATTAGAACCTAAAACTTTGTCATCCCCTATTGCTGTGGTTTCTGTCGATGGCTCTCCTTTGAAGAGTGTTACTCACAAGTAGAGATGAGCGTTGTTCTACTCGAACTGTTCGCCAATCTCAAATTCGAGCTGTTTTGGGCGGTGTTCGAGCCGGTCGGCGAACACGAACAATTTGAGAAAAATTCGGCTGTTCGAGGTTATGTTCGATAACTGTTCGTGCACCAAAATCATAACTGGATTTTTTCTCAGTAATGATGAAAATTAATGTTAATACGCAGTTTGAGTGTACAGCGGGGCGGGGGGAGGGGCAGGGGATGGATCTCTGCAGGAACAATGAAGATCTCCATTTTTTTTTCTCTTTCCCGCATTTGCAGTGGGGAGGTGCAATCTGTCAGCCTATCAGCAGCGCACACACGGAGCGAAGTGCTTTTTTTCACACAAGCAAGGGCATGTGTGATTGGCAGTGTATGTCACATGTCCTTGCCTTATAAGACCAAGCCATTTTCCCCGTCGCCACCATTTTCTCACTGCTGCAGCTGCGTGTTAGACGGCACCGCTGTTGCTGTGTGTGCTATACCTTGTTAATTTCAAGCCAATTTTCGCACAAATATACAGATAGCTTGGGAGTAGGGAATAGTTGTGATTGCAGTCCTTTTAAGGACTAGGTTACAGCATTTCCTACGACTTTTATCAGGGAGGTCTGTGCTCTTAAATAGATAGGTTGTGGGAGTAAAGACTAATTGTAATTGGAGTCCTTTTCAGGACTAGGTTACATGAGTTCCTATCAGTTTTTGCCAGGCAGGTCTGTGCCAGTGCTGTGCAAGTTTTTTTCACAGCATTTGGCTGAATCTAGCAAAGCTAATCCTTTTTGGCCTATTGCAGAGTGTGTTAGTCAGTGGAGTAGCCTATCTGTGTTGCAAGATATAACACCTGTGTATAGAATACCAATTTTTTTACTGCACCTAGTGAAGTAAAATCTTTTGGGCATAGCATCATTCTATTAGTCCATCTATACTGACCTCCATCAGGTTGCAAACTGAATATAATTTTTTTCTGCATCTAGCTCTGAAAAAATATTTGGGCTTCTAGCGGTGTGTGGGACTTGGTCTATTAGTCCATCTATACTGACCTCCATCAGGTTGCAAATTAAAAATAATTTTTTTCTGCATCTGGCTCTGAAAAAATATTTGGGCTTCTAGCGGTGTGTGGGACTTGGTCTATTAGTCCATCTATACTGACCTCCATCAGGTTGCAAATTAAAAATAATTTTTTTCTGCATCTAGCTCTGAAAAAATATTTGGGCTTCTAGCAGTGTGTGGGACTTGGTCTATTAGTCCATCTATACTGACCTACATCAGGTTGCAAATTAAAAATAATTTTTTTCTGCATCTAGCTCTGAAAAAATATTTGGGCTTCTAGCGGTGTGTGGGACTTGGTCTATTAGTCCATCTATACTGACCTCCATCAGGTTGCAAATTAAAAATAATTTTTTTCTGCATCTAGCTCTGAAAAAATATTTGGGCTTCTAGCAGTGTGTGGGACTTGGTCTATTAGTCCATCTATACTGACCTCCATCAGGTTGCAAATTAAAAATAATTTTTTTCTGCATCTAGCTCTGAAAAAATATTTGGGCTTCTAGCGGTGTGTGGGACTTGTTCTATTAGTCCATCTATACTGACCTCCATCAGGTTGCAAATTAAAAATAATTTTTTTCTTCATTTATCTCTGAAAAAATATTTGGGCTTCTAGCAGCGTGTGGGACTTGTTCTATTAGTCCATCTATACTGACCTCCATCAGGTTGCAAATTAAAAATAATTTTTTTCTGCATCTAGCTCTGAAAAAATATTTGGGCTTCTAGCAGTGTGTGGGACTTGGTCTATTAGTCCATCTATACTGACCTCCATCAGGTTGCAAATTAAAAATAATTTTTTTCTGCATCTAGCTCTGAAAAAATATTTGGGCTTCTAGCAGTGTGTGGGACTTGGTCTATTAATCCATCTATACTGACCTCCATCAGGTTGCAAATTGAATAAAAAAATTTTCTGCATCTAGCTCTGAAAAAATATTTGGGCTTCTAGCGGTGTGTGGGACTTGGTCTATTAGTCCATCTATACTGACCTCCATCAGGTTGCAAATTAAAAATATTTTTTTTCTTCATTTAGCTCTGAAAAAATATTTGGGCTTCTAGCAGTGTGTGGGACTTGTTCTATTAGTCCTTCTATACTGACCTCCAGCAGGTTGCAAATTGAATATAATTTTTTTCTGCATCTAGCTCTGAAAAAATATTTGGGCTTCTAGCGGTGTGTGGGACTTGGTCTATTAGTCCATCTATACTGACCTCCATCAGGTTGCAAATTAAAAATAATTTTTTTCTGCATCTAGCTCTGAAAAAATATTTGGGCTTCTAGCGGTGTGTGGGACTTGGTCTATTAGTCCATCTATACTGACCTCCATCAGGTTGCAAATTAAAAATAATTTTTTTCTGCATCTAACCCAGCCAATAGTTTTGGCCTAATACCACAGTTTGGCCACTCAGCTCTGCTCGGTTACCATCCATTGTTTTTTTGTGCAAACAACTCCAGAGTTGTGAATTAGTTAACCACCAAAATGAGTGGAAAAAGGCCTGCTGCTGGTGGAAAGGGGAATAGGCGTGTTGAGAAGGGGAAAAAAGGTTGTGTCCGTGGGGTAGGTGCAGAAGAAAGACCATCTTCCAGCCAAACTAAAATGTCTACTTCTTTTAGCGGACAATGTGATAAGATCCCTTTCTTACGGCCACGCCAATCGCTACAAATTCCAGATGAGGCACAAAAACAGCAGGTGCTTCAACGGATATCAAGTGCTCCTTTAAGTGGGCTCTCCTCCACATCAACTTCAACATCACAAATACTCCAGTCCTCAAAGGTGTCACCCAAATCGCACTTGCTTCCTCACAGCTCCCAAATCTCCAGCTGCCCGTCTGAGTATGAGGTAGAACAGATGGTTGAGTCTGCAGAGCTGTTTACTCATACTATAGCCTGGGAATCAGAGGTCGACTCCAGCGCTTCTGTGAATCCAGACGAGGAAATGATCTGCACTGATGCCCAGAATCTTTATGAGTCGGATCCAGGACCAGACGCAGAAGGTTCTGACCATAATGTAGACCCTCATTCCCAAACTGTAACTCCTGTTGGTGGAGACAATGAGGAAGACGATGATAAGACTCAAATACCTGATTGGAGCGACAACTTTAGTTTTTTGTCAGGGCAGGAACAGGTTGGCTCTGAGGACGACGGGTGTGATAACGCACAGGGTGATGATGATGAGGTCGGAGATCCCACTTACTGTCAACCCACAGTCAGCCAAGAGATGAGGTCAGCAGAGGAGGTGGAGGAAGATGCTAGTGACGACGAGGTCAGGTTGCGCCTTCCTGGACAGAGACGTAGTACTGGAAGCACGTCAACAACTGCATCCTCAAACACAACTCTGCCTCTCACCACAAGTCGTGGTGGCTCTTCAGGTCGCATGGGTGCTAAGCCTTGCATAGCCTGGGCATTTTTTCAGATCGATAAAGATGACCCAACTCGTGTTATCTGTAACATTTGTCAGCAAAAGCTAAGTAGAGGCCAAAAAATACATAGTTTGAGTACTTCATGCATGAACCGGCACATGGACATGAAGCATAAGTTGCAGTGGGAAGCTCAGTGTGCTACAATGCGGTCTAGCCGGCCGGGCCAACCACCGTCTGCCATATCTTGTGCATCCGCGGCCTCTTCATCCTCTGTGACTGGGGGGACAGCAGTCACACCTGTTTTGGGGCGCAGACCTGCCACCTCTTTACCCGCAACAGCCAGCGTGATTGGCAGGTCATCATTTTCTTTGGAGGTGGTAACACCAGCTGGTCTTGAGCGCTGTCCGACATCGATAGCACCACCTTTGGATCAAGGCAACCTAACATGTCCGCCTGCATCTTCCTCACAGACCGGCAGTTTGCCGGGGACACCCTTATCAACCCCGTCTAAGCACAATAGCCAGCCCTCGGTCCCTCAGATGTGGACAAGTAAAAGACCATTTCCTCCTAGCCATGAGAAAGCTAAGAGGTTGAATTTCACCATCTGCAAGCTCTTGGCTACAGAAATGCTGCCTTTCCGCCTGGTGGACACAGAGGATTTTCGAGACCTTATGTCCGTCGCAGTGCCCCAGTACCAGATGCCCAGTCGGCACTACTTCTCAAAGAAAGGTGTGCCTGCGCTCCACCAGCATGTCGCACACAACATCACCGCTTCTTTGAGAAACTCTGTGTGTGACAGGGTGCATTTCACCACAGACACTTGGACGAGTAGGCATGGACAGGGGCGTTACATGTCGCTGACTGGGCACTGGGTAACTATGGTGACAGCAGGACAAGGGGCTGCTGTCCAAGTCTTGCCGTCCCCACGAGTTGTGCGTCAATCCTCTTTATGTCATTTTTCCACCACTGCTTCTGCCTCCTCAACCTCCTCTCGGTCTTCCACCTGCACCCAAAGCCTGTCTGGTCATGCCACAAGCTTTCTAACTGCGCAGAAGGGATCCTGCACACCTCCTTACTATGCTGGCAGTAGGGCTCAACGTCATCAGGCGGTTTTTACATTGAAATGTCTGGGAAATGTGAGTCACACAGCTGAGGAGTTGTGGTCAGCTCTGGAGAACCAATTTCATGAATGGTTGTCTCCACTGGACCTGAAACCAGGGAAGGCCGTGTGCGACAATGCTGCAAACCTGGGTGCGGCCCTTCGCCGGGGCAATGTCACACACGTGCCTTGTATGGCTCACGTGTTGAACTTTTAGCCCACTATCCCAGACTAGATGGCCTTCTGCAGAGGGCACGGTCGCTGTGTGCTCACTTCCGCCGTTCGCATCCCGCAGCTCAGCGACTTACATCTCTACAGAAGTCGTTGGGCCTGCCACTTCACCGGCTAAAATGCGATGTGCCTACCCGGTGGAATTCAACTCTGCACATGTTGCAGCGACTGTGGCAGCACCGACAAGCCCTGGTGCAATACGTTCGGACGTATAGCCTGGGCCAACGAGATTCAGAGGTGGGGCAAATCACGCTGGAGGAGTGGTCTCAGATCAGGGACCTATGCACCCTTCTGCACAGTTTTGAAATGGCGACGAAGATGTTTAGTGCTGACGATGCCATTATCAGCATGACTATTCCGGTGATTTACATGCTGGAGCACATGTTAAACAGAATTCGGAGTCAGGTGGTGGCACAAGAGGAGGTGGAGGAAGTAGAGGAGGAGGAGTTGTATGCGGAAGGGCTAACATCTGCAAGGTCCAGACGGTCGGCAGCACCAAGGCGGCAGGCATGTGAGGGTGGGGGAGATGGTTTTACCAGGGCGCATGGTAGCAGCCAAACTAGTGAGGAAGGTGCAGGAGCCCAGGAAGAAGTGGAGGACGAACTGATGGAAGACTCATCAGATGAGGGAGACCTTGATCACATTTCTGTTGTGCGAGGTTGGGGGGAGAGGACAGAGGAAGGAAGCATGATTGTTACCTCGCCACCAACACAACAGGGACTTGGTGCTCCTGGATGCGCAACACACATGAGTGCCTTCTTGCTGCACTACCTGCAACATGACCCTCGAATTGTGAGAATTAGAAATAATCCTGACTACTGGGTTGCCACACTGTTAGATCCCCGGTACAAAAGTAAATTTGCAGAAATTATTCCTGCCATAGAAAGGGATGCACGCATGCAGGAGTATCAGCAGAGACTGTTGCAGAATCTTACATGTGCTTTTCCACAAAATACCAGTGGTGCACGTAGTGAATCTCACAGTTCCAACTTGCCAACCGTGGGACCGTCAAGTGTTCAGCACTCAAACCGTGACAGAACCACAGTATCTGCTGGTAACATCAATTTTGCGGAATCATTTCACCACTTTTTTAGCCCATCCTTTGCAAGGCCACAGGAGACAAGAAGTCTGACACATAGTCAACGCCTAGAGACGATGGTACAGGAGTATCTCCAAGTAAACATTGAAGCCACGACTGTGTCACTGGACCCTTGCTCTTTTTGGGCTTCCAATCTGGATAAATGGCCGGAGCTAGCCACTTACGCCTTGGAGATCTTGTCATGCCCCGCAGCCAGCGTTCTGTCTGAACGTGTGTTCAGCGCTGCTGGTGGTGTGCTGACAGATAAGCGCACGCGGCTCTCCACTGATAATGTAGACAGACTCACGTTCATAAAGATGAACAAATCATGGATCCGAAACGACTTTTCTACCCCGTGTCATCCTGGGGAGAGTAAAAGCTTGATGATTGGTTAAAATCACCCTACCAACCGTTTTAAGCTTTCAAATTACTAATCATGTTTATCTGTATCTTGACTGGAAAATAATTTGGGCTTTGTAGCAGTGTGCAGCACTGATCCTATTAGGCCATCTATACTAAAGCTTCACCAGATTTAAAATTAAAAATAATTTTTAGCTGCATCTAGCCCGGAAAATAATTTTGGGGCTCCGAGATGCGCAAGGCACATAAGTGCCTTCTTGCTGCACTACCTGCAGCATGACCCTCATATTGTCAGAATTCGAAGTAATCATGACTACTGGGTTGCCACACTCTTAGATCCCCCAAACTTTTCGATCAACCTTTTCATTTTAATAAAGACCAAAAAAATGGTCATTTTTGAAATTATAAGCATTAGCAGGTTGTTAGAAACTGAAATCAAACAGTTTTCAACTCAAAACTTTATTCTAGGTGATGTTACATTTTCACATAGGACCCCTTGTTCGAAAGGAGCTTCTGAACTCTCTCGTCCATTGAATTTGTCAGGTTTTGGATGGTTTCTGCTTCAATTGTTTTGCATGAGGACAGAATACCCTCCCAGAGCTGTTGCTTAGATGTGAACTGCCTCCCGCCATCATAGACACTCCTTTTAATGATGCTCCAAAGGTTCTGAATGGGGTAGAGGTCAGGGGAGCATGGGGGTCACACCATAAGTTTGTCCCCTTTTATGCCCATATCAGCCAGAGATGCAGATGTTTTATGTGCAGCATGAGATGGTGCATTATCATGCAGAAAAATGATCTTGCTGTGAAATACACGGTTCTTCTTCTTGAACCATGGCAGGAAGTGCTGTTTGAGAAAATCCACATACATTATGGAGTTCATCTTTAGCGCCTTCAGGGATCCTAAAGGGGCCGACAATCTCTCTCCCCATGATTCCAGCCCAAAACATTACTCCACCTCCTCCTTGTTGGCGCTGTAGCCGTGTTTGCGTGGGGTGTCCATCAACCAGCCATCCTCCACTCCATCCATCTGGACCATCGAGCGCTGCACGGCACTCATCCGTGAACAAAACAGTTTTGAAATCAGTCTTCATGTAATGTTTGGCCCACTGGAGCCGTTTCTGCTTGTGTGAAGTGGATAGAGGAGGTCGACAGGATGGCGCATGCACAGCTGCAAACCTCTGAAGGACCCTGCATCTTGTTGTTCGGGGGACGTTGGAGGCACAAGCAGCTTCAAAAACTTGTCTGCTGCTATGACAAGGCTTTTTTGCCGCTGCTCTTTCAACCTGACGTAATTGCCTGTAGGAAAGAGTCCTCAATTTGCCCTTATCAGCACGCACACGTGTGTACTGTGAATCAGCTACATACTTCTTGATTGCCAAGACACTTCATCCTGATCATCGCACAATGTTGATTGTAGTCATGCCTTGACCTAAACACTCCACAATTTGTTGCTTCTCAGCAGCCGACACATCCTTTTTCTTTCCCATTTTGGCAGAAAATGTAGGCTGCTTAATAATGTGAGAGAGCCTTCTTAAGTAGTCTTGCCTTTCATTGGACACACCTGCCAAACTAATTAGCACAGGTGTCTGCAATTGCTTACAGTGATATAAAGAGCCCTGACACACATCACCATCAATGAGTTTAACTGACAAACAAACAAATTCTTCCCTTATCACTCCTAAACACTTTTTGTATAATAATTTGGAACGCAATGTACATGTGCTTTTCCACAAAACACCAGTGGTTCACGTAGTGAATCTTACAGTTCTAACTTGCCAACCGTGGTCTGTATGGAGTTGTTCAATAAAGGGCCCAAAATTAAGATAACATAGATGGGAGAGGTCTCTATGAATAGGAATTCCTAAGTATTTGATACCCTGTGAGGGCCAGGCAAAGGGAAAGTTGGACTGGATGGAATCCTATATGGATTTGGGGAGGGAGACATCGAGGGCCTCAGACTTCGCTGCATTGATTTTAAAATTTTACCATGTAACAAAGTGATCTATTTCAGCCATAACAGCATGGATGGATATATGTGATTGAGTGATATATACTAGGACATCATCAGCAAATAGAGAGCACTTGTACTCGGTGCCTCCCACCTCAATCCACCTAATATTGGGGTTATGGCGAATTGATGAGAGCAGGTGCTCCGTCACTAGGATGTATAAGAGAGGGGACAGAGGACATCACTGCCTTGTCCCATTGGTGATTGTGAAAGGTGATGAAAATGTTCTGACGCACCCCCTGGGCCTTGGGACACCCGGAGCCGGACCCTTTTTGGTGGATGCTGGTGGTTGTAGTCTTCGTGGCGGCGACCCAGTTCCGTGGCTCAGGGCGGTCAAACCAGTGGCGGAACTATTTATGTGGTTTTGATGTTTAAATGTCCGACTACGCCACCCGTGGATTGCGGTCAGAGTGAACCGCCGCTACAGGGCAGACCACTGAGGCTGGTGTTGTGGGTGCAGCAGAGCGTAGCATAACTCCCCACGGGAGGAGTATAGCCTCAGGGCAGTGTATGCGGAGGATGGGGGTGATGGTGCAGGGCAGCAGCAGTAACGACACGGAGTCAGTGATGCAGTTCAGGGCCTTTACTCACAGTTCTTATTATCCAGACCACGTCTGCAGGTAACGGCTGCCCACGTCGTACTGTGCTCACCAGGTGAGGGGCTCAGACAACTCCCAGATAACTTTGGAGCACTTCACAGGACCCCCTTTGTGTGTCCTTTGTCTGGCCTTTCTTACCAACACTTCTGTCCGGCTGCCTCGGGCCTCCTCTTGGTAAACTTGGCGCCAGTTTCCCTGACCCTATGTGGTGCCTTCCTAGCGGGTGTAGCGAGGGGCTGCGCCACATAAAATGTCAGAGCCTCCGGTTTCTAGCTGAGGGTCGTTTCCTGCCTCCACTAGTTCGGGGACCGGTCTCCCCCTTTGGCCTGACCCCTCCACGCAGGTGGATTCGGGCGTGCGGTGGCGACTCGCCCGTCCGCACCCCTGGGATCCCTTCATTCCTCGTTCCTGGAGCCTTCTCCGCTCCTCTTCCTTCCTTCTCCCTCTTCCAGGCCTGGGCCTCTGTTACTAGGCCCGCCTCCGGAGCAGAGCTCATGCAGAGCCCCTGCTCCCTGCCACTTCTGCTCAGACTTCTCTGCACTGAACTAAGATGGTGCCCACCTTTTATACTCCCTTCTCAATGCACCCAGGAATTGCTTCCTCCCTGCTCCTGCACTACAGGGTTCCCCTTCCTCAGTGTTCCCTCCCCCCACTCCAGCCAGGGACAGGGACTGTCGTGCCCATCTCAGGGGCATATTGGTCGCCCTGCCCCACGGCAATGTGGTGTAATGCATGCAGGTGTCGGGTCCTGATCCACACTCCATCCTTACCTGAGAGTGAGATATCACACCTCTGGGTGAGGTGCAATACGTCTTTAGCAACCGAGCCCTGAGGGTGCTACAGTTCCATTTATCTTCAGCCTAGGTGACGTATTGCGATACAGGGCCGTGATTTTGGCTATAAAAGGGTCCCCTAGACCCCTACCCCAAGCTTTTTAAGAGAATCATATATGGCGTGCCAGGAGACTCTATGGAATGCTTTCTCAGCATCCAACGAGAGTATCTAATTACAAATTTTTAACTGCATCTAGCCCAGGAAATACTTTGTGCCTAGTAGCAGTGTCTGCTAGTAAGCGGATTATCCCGGCTGTTAAGCAAGCTGCACCACCTGTAGTTTAGACACTTAATTTTTTCAAAGGAAATGCTTCGGGACCATGGGATACTTAGTGAAGAGCATCAGGAGGCACCCCAAGGCATAGGGGCTGGGACTGGCAGTAGGATGCCTTGCGGTGGACAGCCGAGCTCGATCCTTATAAAAGCTTTTTAACTGCAGCAGCTTTAGTGGACGCTACTGGAGCTGGAATTACCGCGGCTGCTGGCATGAGACTTGCCCTCCAATAGATCCTTGTAAATGGATTTAAAGTGTATTCATTCAAATTAGAGAGACAATTTAAATTAAAAAGCTTAGAGCTGCCTCCACCACAAGGGGGGCTCGCTCGACCCACCAGCGGACAGGCACCAGTATTGGGAGAGGGGGGCTAGCCGTCAGGGTTCACCACGGCTCTGGCACAAACCCGGCGACACGGAGGTGGCACGGGCAGGAGCGGACTGGCCGTGTCGGCTTCTCACTTTTTGGATTTTAGAAGGGCATGACATGCCTATATCTGTGTCTCCCCCTCCTTTTACTCCTCCACCTCTTTTATTTTCGCATGACTATATGTACTTGTCACTTTTCCATGTGTTAGTTATGTCTTCTGAGCAGTTTGTCAGCTTTTGGACACCTTTGAAGGTGTTTTCTATGTGTTTCTATGTGTTTTTGTTTGCCTGCCATTGGTTTTAACGGTGTTCGAAGGTGTTCGACGAACAGTTCGACGAACAGTTCGGCGAACACACGGGTGTTCGACGAACCGAACCGAACTCGAACACTACGGGGGTGGCTCAACACTACTCACAAGGTCTGTGAATTTCCCCTCACTATTAATGGTATTCATCAAGAGAATTTGGATTTGGTGGTATTGGATAATTTGCCTTCTCCAGTAATATTGGGGTTACCCTGGTTAAAATTGCACAATCCTGTACTGGATTGGTCTACCAATGAAATTAAGTCCTGGAGCCCTAAGTGTTATGACAAGTGTTGTAACGGGCGTATTGCTGCTGTGGATAGAGGGGAATTGCCTGTACCTATTCAGGATTTTTGGAGAGTTTTTTCTGAGGAGGAGTCGCAGGTTTTGCCTCCCCATAGAGACTATGATTGTACCATTGAATTTGTCCCTGGAGCGACTCTTCCTAAGAGTCGTTTATTTAATCTTACTATTCCTGAGAGAAAGGCTTTGGAGGAATACATACAGACAAGCTTGGCCGCTGGTCACATTAGGCCTTCCAAGTCTCCTGTGGCTGTTGGATTTTTTTTTGTAAAAAAAAAAGATGGCGGTTTACGTCCTTGTCTGGACTTTCGTGAGATTAATAAAATTACTGTACGCAATCCTTACCCACTGCCATTGATTCCTGATTTATTTAACCAGTTAGTGGGGGCCAAGTGGTTCTCTAAAATTGATCTCCGGGGGGCATACAATTTGTTGCGCATGAAGGAGGGTGATGAATGGAAGACTGCTTTTAACACTCCTGTGGGTCATTTTGAGAATCTGGTTATGCCTTTTGGTCTCACCAATGCTCCAGTATTTTTTCAGAATCTTATTAACGATATCCTTAGACCTTTAATCGGCAAAAATGTGGTTGTGTATTTGGATGACATTTTGATTTATTCGCCTGATCTGGAGTCTCATTGGCGGAGCGTACGTGAGGTATTACAGTTATTAATGGACAATTCGCTTTTTGCTAAGCTGGAGAAATGTGAGTTCGCTGTACAGAGAATTAGTTTTTTGGGCTACATTATCTCCAGTGAAGGTTTTGAGATGGACCCGGTTAAAGTTCAAGCTGTGCAGTAATGGCCTAGGCCTATTGGTTTGAAATCGATACAGAGGTTTTTGGGTTTCGCCAATTATTACAGAAAATTCATAAAAAATTTTTCTATTATTGTCAAACCGCTGACCGATCTCACCAGGAAAGGTGCTAATGTGGTTCAGTGGACTTTTGAGGCCATTGAAGCTTTTGTGTTTTTAAAGGAGAGGTTCACCTCTGCTCCCATCCTTATGCAGCCTGATGTGACTAAGCCGTTTTTGGTTGAGGTTGATGCTTCTTCGGTGGGGGTTGGTGCGGTGTTGTCTCAGGAAAACAAGGATGGAGTACATCCCTGTGCCTTTTTTTCAAAAAAATTTTCCGAGACTGAACTTAATTACGATATTGGTAATCGGGAATTGCTGGCGATTAAACTCGCATTTGAACACTGGCGTCACCTCTTGGAAGGTGCTGATTTTCCCATTCAGGTTTTCACTGATCATAAAAATCTGATCTATCTTGATGCTGCCAAGCGCTTGAATGCCCGTCAGGCTAGGTGGGCACTTTTTTTCTCGCGGTTTAATTTTTCCGTTACTTACATCCGGGTACCAAGAATGTTAAAGCGGATGCTTTGTCTCGCAGCTTTTCTCCCATGGTCGGTGTTGAGGAGGAAGAGGAGACCATTTTACAAGAAGGTGTTGTGATTGCTGCTTTGGACTCCGTTTTGGAGGATGAGATTCTTAAAGCACAGGAGAATGCCCCATCTAACACTCCCCATGGGAGGTTGTTTGTGCCTAGGACCTTTAGGAGAGATTTGTTTGTTGAGTGTCATGAGTCTCGGTTGGCAGGTCATCCAGGAATTTCTGAGACCAAGAGACTTGTGGGTCGCAGTTTTTGGTGGCCTGGATGGCAGAAGGAAGTCATTAAGTGGGTGCGCCAATGTACTGTGTGTGCTAGATCCAAGTCTTCGCATGCTCCTGCTGCGGGGTTGCTTTGCCCTCTGGAGGTTCCTAGTGCACCTTGGACACATCTGGCTATGGACTTTATTACTGACCTTCCTCCCTCTGAAGGTTTCACGGTCATCTGGGTGGTCGTGGACCGTTTTAGCAAGATGTGTCACTTGGTTCCCTTTATCAAACTGCCTTGCGCTAAGACTCTCGCTAAGGCCTTTGTCAAGGAGATTGTCAGACTACATGGTGTTCCTACTGACATTGTTTCTGATAGGGGACCTCAGTTCGTGGCTCGTTTTTGGCGTGCCTTTTGTGACAGGTTGGGAGTCCATTTGTCGTTTTCATCCGGATATCATCCTGAGTCTAATGGCCAGACAGAAAGGAAGAACCAGGATGTTGAGCAGTTCTTGCGTTGTTTTGTGGCAGACAATCAAGAGGGGTGGTCTGAGTTTCTGCCACTTGCTGAATTTGCTCTTAACAACCATACATCCTCTTCTGCTGGGTGTTCGCCTTTTTTTTGTTGTTCTGGGAGACATCCGTCTTTTGGGTCATTCTCCAAATTGGTTTCGGCTGTGCCTGAGGAGGAGAGTTTTTCCGGTGATTTGGAGAGAGTTTGGACGGATGTGCGTGGTAATCTTCAGGAGGCTAACAAAAAATCTAAGAGGTACTTTGATAGGAAACGGAAAGAGGTTTTGTTTGCTGTTAGTGACATGGTTTGGTTGTCCTCTAAGAATCTGCGATTGAGGATTCCTTCTAAAAAATTGGGTCCCAAGTTCGTAGGGCCCTTTAAGGTGCATCAGATAGTTAACCAATCTGCTGTTAGGCTGGAGGTTCCTACGTCCTGGAGGATTAATCCGGTGTTTCATGTTTCTCTGTTGAAAAAAGCTGATGTGTCGGATGGTGACGCCTCTGCCACTGTTCCTCCGGTGGTGGAGGACGGGGAATATGAAATTTCCCGCATCCTAAATTCTAGACGGTATAGAGGGAGTTTGCAGTATCTCGTCGCTTGGAAGGGTTTCGGACCTGAGGATAACTAATGGGTGAGGGCGGATGATGTTTCTGCTTCCAGACTTGTCCGAGCGTTTCACAGGAGGTTTCCTGGTAAGCCTGGGCCTAGGGGATCCGGAGGATCCTCTTAGAAGAGGGGGTACTGTTACAACTCTCCTGTTAGGTTTTTTTTTAGTTTGCTGGTCACATGACCAGTTTTGCCTATTTAATCCGGCTCCGCCCTCCTGGCATTGCTGGACTTCATTTGTATTTACTACTGTTGAGCTAGCTTGGTGCTCTGTTGCCGTTCTCTGTTAGTTTTGCTAGGTCTTCTGACCTCTTTACTTTTTGTTGTGTGTTTGTCTTTGACTGCTACGATTTCTGCTAGGAGGTGTCCAACTTTTCCCAGTCCCTAGTTCTTGTAGGGATTCCTCCCTCACATCTATAGGTCTTCGTACAGACTAGCCGAGGACTTTAGCGGGTCTGATCGCAGGATCAGGTTCCCCGTTACATCGTAGGGATCTAGTTTAGTTCTATTGTAGGGACAGATCTCCTGTCTTTCCTTAGTCTCTGTAGCAGATCATAACACTAAGTACTTTTTGTCTGTTTGTCTTTTTGCTCCGCTACAACTTCTGCTAGGAGGTGTCCAATTTTGTCCCAGTCCTTAGTACTTTTAGGGACCCCTCCCTTATATCTATAGGTCTGCCTTCAGACTAGCGGAGGACGAAGGCGGGTCTGTTCACAAGGAACAGGTTGCCCGCTGCATTGTAGGGAATCAGCTTAGTCCTATTGTAGGGACAGTTTTCCTTTATTTCCTTAGTTCTTGTAGCAGATCATAACAGTAAGTCCAGCCCAAAACAAAAAAAAACTCTTAGGAAAGAAATCCGGAGATCAGCATGGTGTCTGTTCAGGAATTGGCTCAACGCCTGCCGGGATTGTCTCTTGAGGTGGCCGGGCTCCAGCAGCACGTGAGTAGCTGTCCTGGAGCGCATTTTGTGGAACCAAAGGTAGGACTGCCTGATTTTTTTTATGGTAAACAACAAGATTTTTTTTCCTTTAAAAATGCTTGTTTATTATATTTTCATTTGAGACCCAGGTCCTCTGGGAATGAATCACAGCGCATTGGGTTTATCATGTCTCTTTTGCGCAAGGAACCACAGGGATGGGCCTTTTCTCTCCAACCTAATGATCCGTGTTTTAGATGAGTGGAAGATTTTTTTTCTGCTATGGGAGGTTGTTTGTGCCTAGAACCTTTAGGAGAGATTTGTGTGTTGAGTATCATTTGTCTCGGTTGGCAGGTCATCCAGGAATTTCTGAGACGAAGAGACTTGTAGGTCGCAGTTTTTGGTGGCCTGGGTGGCAGAAGGAAGTCATTAAGTGGATGCGTCAATGTACTGTGTGTGCTAGATCAAAGGCTTCACATGCTCCTGCTGCGGGGTTGCTTTGCCCTCTGGAGGTTCCTAGAGCACCTTGGACGCATCTTGCAATGGATTTTATTACTGATCTTCCTGTGTCCGAGGGTTTCACTGTCATCTGGGTGGTCGTGGACCGTTTTAGCAAGATGTGTCACTTGGTTCCTTTCATTAAACTACCCTGCGCTAAGACACTCGCTAAGGCTTTTGTTAAGGAAATTGTCAGGCTCCCTGGCGTTCCCACTGACATTGTTTCTGATAGGGGACCCCAGTTTGTGGCTCGTTTTTGGCGTGCCTTTTGTGACAAGTTGGGAGTCCATTTGTCATTTTCGTCTAGTTATCATCCTGAGTCTAATGGACAGACAGAAAGAAAGAACCATGATGATGAACAGTTTTTGCTATGTTTTGTGGCAGACAATCAAGAGGGATGGTCTGAGTTTCTGCCACTTGCTGAATTTGCTCTTAACAACCATACATCCTCTTCTGCTGGGTGTTCTCCGTTTTTTTGTTGTACTGGGAGACATCTGTCATTTGGTTCGTTCTCCAAATTGGTATCGGCCGTCCCGGAGGAGGAGAATTTTTCCGGTGATTTGGAGAGTTTGGACTGATGTACGTTGTAACCTTCAAGAGGCTAACAAAAAGTCCAAGAAGTATTTTAACAGGAAACGTCAAGAGGTTTTGTTTACGGTTGGTGACATGGTTTGGTTGTCCTCAAAGAATCTGCGGTTGAGGATTCCTTCTAAGAAATTGGGTCCGAAGTTTGTGGGACCATTTAAGGTGCTTCAGGTGGTGAACCAGTCTGCTGTTAGGTTGGAGGTTCCCACCTCCTGGAAGATTAATCCAGTGTTTCATGTTTCCTTGTTGAAAAAACTGATGTATCGGATAGGGATACCACTGTCACAGTTCCTCCGGTGGTGGAAGACGGTGAATATGAAATTTCTCGTATCCTGAATTCCAGAAGGCATAGAGGGAGATTGCAGTATCTCGTCGCTTGGAAAGGTTTCGGTCCGAAGGATAACTCCTGGGTAAGGGCAGATGATGTCTCTGCTCCTAGCCTTATCAGAGCGTTTCACAGGAGGTTTCCTGATAGCCCTGGGCCTGGAGGATGCGGAGGATCCTCATAGAAGAGGGGGTACTGTTAGAACCCTCCTGTTAGTTTTTTTCTATTTTGTGGTCACGTGATCTGCTGTCTATTTATTCCAGCTCCGCCCTCCTGGCTTTGCTGGACTTCAGTGTTACTTTGACTCTTAATCTAGCCTGGTGCTTTGTACCTATCTCTATAGTTTGCTTGGTCCTTGGACCTCTAAGTACTTTTTGTCTGTTTGTCTTTTTGCTCCGCTACAACTTCTGCTAGGAGGTGTCCAATTTTGTCCCAGTCCTTAGTACTTTTAGGGACCTCTCCCTTATATCTATAGGTCTGCGTTCAGACTAGCTGAGGACGAAGGCGGGTCTGTTCACAAGGAACAGGTTGCCTGCTGCATCGTAGGGAATCAGCTTAGTCCTATTGTAGGGACAGTTTTCCTTTCTTTCCTTAGTTCTTGTAGCAGATCATAACACAGACATCTTTTTAGAGGCTGTCTCTAGGACCCAGCGGCTACCTCCTTCAAGCTAATAACTCTCCCTGGCCTTGGTGTATAAATACCTGGTGTGTTCTAGAGGGAGGTGCCGGCGATATTCATTACTACCTGTGAAGGCTTTAGCAAGAGCAGTACTTTGTCCTCTCTGGAGCTTGAGGCCCTGTGCGCATTTATCTGGAGTCATCTAAAGCTAAGCTATTTCCCCCTGTTTGTCCTTCCTTGTTGTCTGTAGTGTTTAGTGGAGATCGACTAGTGCTCATCTCCTCCCTTTCCTAGTCTAAGCCAAACACCAGGGAAAGACTGGGTGAGGTATGCATGCGGCGATTGGTGAAGAGCCAATACAGGGACATTAGGGGAGATAGGTTGATCTAGCGTTACCCTAGGGGGTCTCCACTTCCCCCCTTTCCCTAGAGTCTGAGCTCCCTTTCCTTCTTCCCTTTGTGTTGCACTAAGTCTTTCCCACACCTTGCATGACATAAGCATATTAGCTTCAGCACAGCCTGTTGCCGCTTGGCCGAGGCAGTGCTTCCAGGTTGTGACTGATGTGGTCATTTCGGAGATGGAGGCTGAAGAGGAGGAGGTGCAGGAGCTGTAGAATGTGGGGGCAACCCTGATTGACCCAGGGCCCGCGTCGGGAGAACGTGTTCCGTCCCAAGGTCCGACTGGGTCCCGGCTTCCACTATATTAACCCATTGTGCCGTCAGCGAGATGTACCGTCCCTGCCCACAAGCACCTTTCCACGTGTCCGTGGTTAGGTGGACTTTCCCAGTAACTGCGTTGATGAGGGCATGGCTAATGTTGTGGGACACATGCTCTTGTAATGCGGAGACGGCACACTGGGAGAAATAGTGGCGGCTGGGGACCAAGTACCGAGTGACGGCCGCGAGCGCCGTCCTAAGGAGTCCCCGGCCAATGGCCGGAGGACCTCACCATATATAAGGCACCTCCTCCAAAATGGAGGTGCCCGAGCAATGTTGTTGCAAAGCCTTCACTCTGCTTCAGCCCTCAGGTCCCGTTACCAGTTACCTGCCAGTCACCTGCCAGATTCCTGCTTGATACCTGCCTGATATCCGCTTACCTGCTTGCAAGCCTGCGGTCCGACAGTCTGCCTTCCGACACCTGTCAGTCTGTCTATAGACCAGCCTGCCCGCTCACCTGGGAGCGCTCACCTGCTACCTGCCTGCTAGCCTACCTGAGGCTCTGCCGTCACTTGCCGTGACCACCTGCCAGTCCAGAGACTCTTGCCCGCTCACCTGGGAGCGCTCACCTGCTACCTGCCTGCTAGCCTACCTGGAGGCTCTGCCGTCACTTGCCGTGACCACCTGCCAGTCCAGAGACTCTTGTCCGCTCACCTGCTACCGGCCTGCTAGCCTACCTGGAGGCTCTGCCGTCACTTGCCGTGACCACCTGCCTGTCCAGAGACTCTTGCCCGCTCACCTGGGAGCGCTCACCTGCTACCTGCCTGCTAGCCTACCTGGAGACTCTGCCGTCACTTGCTGTGACCACCTGCCCGTCCGAGGCTCTTGCCCGCTCACCTGGGAGCGTCCACCTGCTACCTGTCTGCTAGTCTACCCAGAGACTGTCCCTGTCACTTGCTGTGACTACCTGCCCTTCTACCCAGAGACTGTCCCTGTCACTTGCCGTGACTACCTGCCCTTCTACCCAGAGACTGTCCCTGTCACTTGCCGTGACTACCTGCCCGTCTTCCCTGGGAGCCACCCGCTTCCTTACAAGGACCGCCCCCTTGTAGAGTTGCTCAGAGGTTCCGCCTCCCAGACCCGTTACAGTTTGCTCGGGCCATGGAACCCGGTGGCACCCAAGCTCCCTCGCTCTCGGACCTATGTCATGAACTGTCCCGTCAGAGGTCCCAACTGGAGTCCATCCTGAGTCATCTGCGGAATGTCAACTCTTTCCTGGACACTCTGACTGCTCCACCAGCAACCACCGCTAGTGTCATGACTCGCAGCCCGGCAGCGCCGCTGCCCACCAATACCATGGCACCCTGCCCCGGACCCCGGCTTTCTGCACCTCCACGCTTCGGAGGCGACCCCGCTCAAGCTCGGGGCTTCATAAACCAGTGCACCCTGCACTTTGAACTCCTGTCCCACCAGTTTATCTCCGACCGGGCCAAAGTAGCCTTCATCATGTCCCATCTCACGGGGGAGGCACTGGCTTGGCTAAATCCTCTATGGGAGAGAGGAGACCCCCTGGTGTCCAACCTGCCAGCCTTTCTCACGGCTTTCCGGAAAGTCTTCGACGAACCCGGACGGAAGACCTCATCCGCATCATCTCTGGTACGCCTCCATCAAGGAAATCTCACCGTGGGCCAATATGCCATACGGTTCCGTACCCTTGCTTCGCAGCTGGCCTGGGATAACGACGCCCTGGTGTCTGTCTTTTGGGAGGGTCTGTCCGGCCGTATTAAAGATGAACTCGCCGGTCGGGACATACCTACCACTCTCGACGACTTAATAACTCTTGCCACCCGGATTGACATCCGGTTCCAGGAACGCGCCAAAGAGGTCACCCGTGAGAGGAGGTTTCCACGTCTAGCCTCTACCTTTCAGAAACCTGTCACTTCTCCCGCTACTCCCCAGGCGCACTCACCCGAGCCTATGCAGGTCGACCAGACCAAGATGGTCAAAACCCGTCAAGAGTTACGCCGTGCCGAGGGGAGCTGCTTCTACTGTGGCAGTAAGGAGCACCGGATCCGTTCCTGCCCGGAGAGGTCGGGAAACGCCTGTGTCTAGGATCGCTCAGAGAGGTCATCCTAGACAAGAGTAAACCCTCTCCATCTCTGTTGCTGTCGGTCTCTATCATCTGCGGGGAGAACCGTTATTTTGAACTAACCCAACTTGACTCTGGAGCTGCCGGAAATCTCATTTCTCAGTCTCTGGTAGAGAAATACCGCATTCCCACCAAACCTCTAGCTGTACCCTTATCTGTCGCTGCCGTGGATGGGGGCCTCTTACCACATCCCATCCAACTCATCACCGAATCCATAACCCTGCAGGTGGGAATGCTGCACTCTGAGAGCATCTTCTTTCATGTTCTGCCTGGACTCTCTCACGCCCTCTTACTAGGCCTACCTTGGCTTCAGAGACATGGACCCATGCTTGATTGGCAGACCGGAGAAGTCCTTCGCTGGGGACAGGACTGCCATAAGACTTGTTTAGTTCCCGTCCATCCTGTCCGTCCTTCTCCTACTCCAGCCAATCTACCTGGTCTTCCGGCTCCTTATTGGTCGTATGCGGACGTCTTTAATAAAAAGGAGGCAGAGACATTACCCCCTCATAGACCATACGACTGCCCAATCGACCTGATGCCCGGCGCTACTCCTCCCCGTGGGCGCATTTACCCTTTGTCCGCTGCTGAGACCCGATCCATGTCAGAATATATTGAGGAGAATCTGGCCCGGGGATTCATCCGGAAATCTACTTCCCCGGCGGGAGCAGGTTTCTTCTTCGTCAAAAAGTAGGACGGCTCACTCCGTCCCTGTATAGACTATAGAGGCCTTAACCAGATCACGGTGAAGAATAAATACCCCCTTCTGCTCATTCCGGAATTATTTGACCATCTGAGGGGGGCTAGAATCTTCACCAAGCTGGACCTCCGTGGGGCGTATAACCTGGTCCGTATCTGTCAGGGGGATGAATGGAAGACGGCATTCAACACCCGGGATGGCCACTATGAATACCTGGTAATGCCCTACGGTCTCTGTAACGCTCCCGCCGTCTTTCAAGAGTTGGTCAATGACATCTTCCGGGACCTTCTCTACTCCTGCGTAGTGGTGTACCTGGACGACATCTTGGTCTTCTCTCCGGATCTCCCCACACACCGGAGGGATGTTCGTCAGGTTCTGCTCAGGCTCAGGCAGAACCACCTCTACGCCAAATATGAGAAGTGCCTCTTTGAGCAGACCTCGCTTCCGTTTTTGGGCTACATAATTTCTCAGACCGGCCTACGAATGGATCCTGAGAAACTGTCTGCCATCGAGAAGTGGCCTCGACCAGAGGGGTTGAAGGCTATTCAGCGGTTCCTGGGCTTCGCCAACTACTACCACCTCTTCATACCGCACTTCTCTTCCCGGACTGCCCCAATCTCTGCGCTCACCCGTAAGGGCACTAATCCCAGAGAATGGCCGCCCGAAGCTGAGGAAGCCTTTCTTTCCTTAAAACAGGCTTTCTCTTCCGCCCCGGTACTGCATCGCCCGGACAGCAACAAACAATTCTTCCTGGAAGTTGACGCCTCCTCCTCTGGAGCCGGAGCAGTACTTACCCAAAAATCGTCTTCCGGGAGAATGGTAACTTGCGACATCTTCTCCAAACTCTTCTCCTCTTCCGAGCGCAACTATTCTATATGAGACCGAGAGTTATTGGCCATTAAGCTGCCATTGGAGGAGTGGCGTTACCTGCTCGACGGGGCTCTTCACCCGGTAATAATTTACACGGACCACAAGAACTTGGCTTACCTCCAGAGTGCCCAGAGACTTAACCCGCGCCAAGCCCGGTGGTCCTTGTTTTTTGCTCGCTTTGATTTTGTTCTTCATTTTCGCCCGGCTGACAAAAACATCAAAGCTGACGCCTTGTCCCGATCCTTCCTGGTGTCTGATCTTGAGGAGGAACCTAAACACATCATCGATCCCGCCAGAGTAATGCAGGTGGCCCCCGTGAGTCTAAATCGTCTCCCTCCCGGAAAGACGTTCGTAACGGTACCTGATCGGGAGAAGATCCTACACTGGAGTCACTCGTCTAAGCTTGCTGGCCATGCCGGTCAGAAAAAGACCCTCCAGCTTATTTCCCGGCACTACTGGTGGCCTACCCTGCACAAGGACGTAATAGACTTTGTTTCTGCCTGTGTGTCCTGCGCCCGCAACAAGGTTACGAGACACCTGCCAGCCGGTCGCCTCCTTCCTCTTCCAGTACCTGCTGCTCCCTGGCAGCATATAGCTATGGACTTTATAACAGATCTCCCTGTCTCTGCCGGTTGTACGGTCATTTGGGTGGTCGCTGACCGCTTTTCCAAAATGGCTCATTTTATTCCCCTGCCAGGCCTCCCGTCTGCACCCGAGCTGGCTAAAGACTTTATCCGCCACATCTTCCGTCTCCATGGCCTGCCCCTCCACATTGTGTCGGATCGTGGGGTTCAGTTCACCTCACGCTTCTGGAGAGCCACATGTAAGCTGCTAGACGTCACCCTGGACTTCTCCTCCGCATACCACCCACAGTCCAATGGTCAAGTGGAGCGGATCAATCAGATCCTGACCAGTTACCTCTGGCACTTCGTTAATGCCCACCATTCAGACTGGGTGGATCTCCTGCCATGGGCCGAATTTTCTTACAATAATCACGAGAGCGAATCTTCCTCCAAATCCCCGTTTTTTGTAGTCTTCGGTCAGCATCCTCGGATCCCATTTCCCATCTCTACCTTGGTGGACAATCCGGCTGCGGAATCTCTCATTAGCAAATTTTCCTCCATTTGGGAGAGTACCCGATCCGCACTCCTTCAGTCGTCCGAGCGGATGAAAAAACACGCTGACAAAAAACGCCTGGATCCTCCACAATTCCGTCCTGGAGATAAAGTCTGGCTCTTGTCCAAGTATGTCCGGCTCAAGATTCCTTCCTACAAGTTAGGGCCTCGGTTCATCGGCCCACTAGAAGTTATCAAACAAATCAACCCAGTGGCCTATAAATTGAAACCAGCCAACTTGCGGATCCCTAACTCCTTCCATGTATCTCTCCTCAAACCCCTGGTACTTAACTCTTTTTCCAAGTCTACAGGTGCGCCTCCTGCTCCGGTTTCCGCTGAAAACGAGTTTGAGGTAGAGAACATTCTGGCCACCAAAAGGGTAAGAGGAAAAACCTTTTTTCTGGTAGATTGGAAGGGGTTTGGTCCTGAGGAGAGAGCGTGGGAGCCCCGGGAGAACATCCATGCCCCTCTCATCCTTGATTAATTTCTGTCTGGCCTAAAAAAGGGGGGGCCTAAAGGGGGGGGTACTGTAGCGTCGGCGTCCCTGCCTCCTGCTAGGCAGGGACGCTGTTCCCCTCACCTCTCCGCTCTGTGCCCGGCGTCCTCCTCTCTCTCTGTTGGCAGCGCGCGCTGCTTCCCGGCAACTGTGCTTAGGGCGCGCGCGCTCCCCCTCTCTTAAAGGGGCCGCGCGTGCCGTCCTAAGGAGTCCCCTGCCAATGGCCGGAGGACCTCACAATATATAAGGCACCTCCTCCAAAATGGAGGTGCCCGATCAATGTTGTTGCAAAGCCTTCACTCTGCTTCAGCCCTCAGGTCCCTTTACCAGTTACCTGCCAGTCACCTGCCAGATTCCTGCTTGATACCTGCCTGATATCCGCTTACCTGCTTGCAAGCCTGCGGTCCGACGGTCTGCCTTCCGACACCTGTCAGTCTGTCTATGGACCAGCCTGCCCGCTCACCTGGGAGCGCTCACCTGCTACTTGCCTGCTAGCCTACCTGAGGCTCTGCCGTCACTTGCCGTGACCACCTGCCAGTCCAGGGACTCTTGCCCGCTCACCTGGGAGCGCTCACCTGCTACCTGCCTGCTAGCCTACCTGGAGGCTCTGCCATCACTTGTCGTGACCACCTGCCTGTCCAGAGACTCTTGCCCGCTCACCTGGGAGCGCTCACCTGCTACCTGCCTGCTAGCCTACCTGGAGACTCTGCCGTCACTTGCTGTGACCACCTGCCCGTCCAGAGACTCTTGCCCGCTCACCTGGGAGCGTCCACCTGCTACCTTTCTGCTAGTCTACCCAGAGACTGTCCCTGTCACTTGCTGTGACTACCTGCCTTTCTACCCAGAGACTGTCCCTGTCACTTGCCGTGACTACCTGCCCTTCTACCCAGAGACTGTCCCTGTCACTTGCCATGACTACCTGCCCGTCTTCCCTGGGAGCCACCCGCTTCCTTACAAGGACCGCCCCCTTGTAGAGTTGCTCAGAGGTTCCGCCTCTCAGACCCGTTACAGGCATGCACACACAACAGTAGAAGAAGCAGTGGTGTCACCTGCAGACACTGTTTCTGGACCCTGAGGTTCGGCCCACTTACTCGGGTGCTTTGCTGCCATGTGCCTGATCACACTGGTGGTGGTCAGGCTGCTAGTTTTGTTACCCCTGCTGATGCTGGCCTGGCAGGTGGTGCCAATGGCTTTTTTGGGGTTATCTGCAGAATCTTTAAAACACAACCAGACTCGGGAAGACCTAACAGTTGTACTGGCAACTTCTGTCGTGTTGGCGTTACGGCGAATGCTTTCCCGCCTTGTGTCTGTGGCCACCACACTGCTTCTTTCTGCCTGTTGTGGTGCAACACCTCCCTCCCCATGTGTGCTGCTGTCCTCGCTCTGCATGTCCCCCTGCCAGGTTGGGTCAGTTACTATATCATCCACCACCTAATCTTCCACTTCCGCACCCTGGTCCTCCTCTTGACTTTCTGGCAATTGTGTCTCATCATCATCCATCTCTTGCGACAGTAATTGCACTTTCTCACCGTTGACTTTGTGTGACCGTGGCTGCTCATATATTTGGGCATCGCTACATGCTTTCTCCTCTTGACTCGCTTGAAGCTGGCCGGGTGAGAGGCCCGAATCTATAAATGGAAAAGTGAACAGCTCTTCGGAGTGTCCAAGTGTGGGATCAGTTGTCTCCGGGCACTCAGCATGGTGGGAGGAAGGAGGATCAGGGTGAGGAATATGCAGTCCAGACTCATGGCTACTGAGACTTGACCGTGTGGAAGACAGGGTGTTGGTGGTGGTGGCAAAGTGACTGGAAGCATTATCTACTATCCAACCAACAACCTTTTGACACTGCTCTTGGATCAATAGTGGTGTGCTGTGGTCCCCTAGTAATTTGTTGTTGCACAATTTCCGCTTGCCCACGGCCACGTTCTCGGCCTCTGCATGCACCATCACATCCACTTCCCCGTCCCTTGACACGCACCTTGCACATTTTAAATGGAGGACAATATTTTCCACGTTCACGAGAAATGGCTGATTTTGTAACGCAGTTATATGTGATACGTCTGACAGAGAACGACGGTTATAAATAGCAGGCCTGAAGGTTACTAATACTATTCTTCACAGAGACCTAGTGTGAATAGCTTGACTGACACATTGCAACGAAATGGAAGGCAGAAATGGCTGATTTTCGAACGCTGTTATATGTGATAAGTCTGACAGAGAACCACGGTTTTAAATAGCGGGCCTGTAATTTACTAATACTATTCTTCACAGAGACCTAGTGTGAATAGCTTGACCGACACACTGCAACGAAATGGAAGGCAGAAATGGCTGATTATGGAACCCTGTTATATGTGATACGTCTGACAGAGAACCATGGTTTTAAATAGCAGGCCTGTAGTTTAATTAATAGTATTCTTCACAGAGACCTAGTGTGAATAGCTTGACCAACACACTGCAACAAAATAGAAAAGGAGGCCAATATTTTCCATGTTCAGTTCAAATTTCTGGATTTTTATCGCTGTAATATGGAAAAGATCTGGCTGTATTCTGCAATGCTAACAAGTAAATGGAGCAGGAAATTGGTGTACTCTGGATTGTTTTTTAAGCAAATAACCAGGATTGAGATAAAAAAAAAATTGCCTTGGCCCCTGATACCTGGGGCTATTTCTACAAATATCTGTAAGAACAGCTACAGCAGATAGAACGTTCAATGGACCCTCTTGTACTGTATCATGCACTGCAGTCTGCCACATACACTGCCTGCTTGCCTAACTCCTGCTATCACCACTGAATGTATGCAGCTGGATAAGTCCTCAGAAGGACTGTTAGTTCAGATGAATATATATATATATATGTTGTGGAATACCTATACTAACTATAAACAATCAAATCTCTCCCTGACTCAGCCGCAGCTCTTCCTAATCTGCCTGGTTCTGAGTGACTGTGACGAGCATAGCGGCGCCAGGTCTTATTAAGACCTGATGACACTGTGCAGCCGGCCAATCACTGTAATGCCCACAACCAACATGGCATTACAGTGCATGGAAAGCAATCCTTGCATGTTCATTGGCTCTCTAAAGAGCGCCAAACATGCATGGCAGGGACCTGAGTTCCCGCCCTAGCAACCCGGAAATACTCGCCGAGCTTGTCGAGCACCGTGATGCTCGGGCGAGTACCTAGCAGTGGCGAGCACGTTCCCTCATCACTAGAGATGACACATCTATTTGTAGTGATGATTATCTGTTTTCTTCTAGGAATACTGGAGGTTCTACACTGCATATTGATTGAAAGCCCCGAGGCTTTAAATTTAATAGAGAAGGGACACATACGCTCTATAATTTCTCTTTTGGACAAACACGGACGAAACCACAAGGTATGTAAAAATAGGTACCTTTCCTGATTATGACAATAATAATAATAAAAAATTATTATTAATTATTATGTATTTTAACCCCTTTACAACATAGGGCGTATTAGTACGTATCTGTGCCCTGGGACTTATGGACCAGATACATATTTATACACCCTGGCGATTTCGCTTGCACACAGGCTGTGCGGGCGCGATCGCCGCCGGGTGTCAGCTGATTGTCACAGCTGACACCCGGTGCTATGTGCAGGGAGTGGTCCCGCACCGCTCACGGCACATTAACCCCCGCAATGCTGCGATCGAAGTCGATCGCAGTCGATCGCAGCATTGCGGTGGCAAGGGGAGGTGATCGCCGATACTCACCTCCTCTTCCGGCCTCCAGCGCTGTCTGCCGCGGCTTCCAGGATGTTGCCATGACGACCCGATGTCGTCATGACAACATCCGGGTCACCAGACAGCAGGAAGATTTTTTGGACATGCGCAGTGCATCTCCAAACTATCTTCTCCCTGTCCAGCGCTGACAGCCTGCATGGCACAGGGATGGTGCTCCATCTCTATGCCATGCAGGCGATCAGAGAAAAAAAAGTGAAAGTCCCATAGTGGGACAAAGTAAAAAAGTGTCAAAGTGAAAAAAAAAAAAAAAAAAAATTGTAAAAATATTTTAAAAAAAATAATCCACCAAAAATAAAAATATAATGTACCCATCAATAAATATTATCAAAAAAAAAAAAGCAAGAAAAGTACACATACTTGCTATCGCCGCGTCCGGAATGACCTGACCTATAAAATGTCCCACTAGTTAACCCCTTCAGTGCACATGGTAAAAAAATAAAATAAAAAACAAAGCAAAAAACAATGCTCAATCACCATACCGCCAAGCAAAAAATGTAATAACACGCGATCAAAAAGACGAATATAAATAAAAATAATACCGCTGAAAACGTCATCTCGTCCCGCAAAAAACAAGCTGCCATACTGCTCCATCAGCCAAAAAATAAAAAAGTTGTAGCTCTCAGAATAAAGCGATGCTAAAAAATATTTTTTTCTATAAAATTGCTTTTATTATGTAAAAGTGCAAAACGTAGAAAAACGATATAAAGGTGGGTCCGTTGTAAACGTACTGACCCAAAGAATAAAGCTGCCTTATCAATTTTACCACACGCGGAACGGCATAAAAAAACCCCCAAAAAAACAATTCCAGAATTGTTGGTTTTTGTTTATTCTGCCTCCCAAAAATCTGAATAGAAAGTGATCAAAAAATGTCACGTGCCTGAAAATGGCACCAATAACAACGTCAACTCATCCCGCAAAAAACAAGCCGTCACATGACTCTGTTGGCCAAAATCTGGAAAAATTATAGCTCTCAAAATATGGCGATGCAAAAACTAGATTTTACAAAAAATGCGTCTTTTAGTGTGTGACAGCTGTCAATCATAAAAACCCCATATCATTCTGGTATCGCTGTAGTCGCACCGACCTGAAGAATAAGGTCGTCTAATCACTTATACCGCACGAGGAACGGCGTAAAAAATAAACTCTCGGGTTAGGTTTGTGCTAGGGTTAGGGTTGGGCTAGGGTTAGGGCTGGGGTTGGGGTTAGGTTTGGGGTTAGGGTTGTGATGGGGTTGGGATTTTTTTCAAAAGTAAGAAAAAAAGATGACGATATGGCGACTAGTGTTGAGTGCAAGTGCTCGCTTCTTGAGTTTGCATCGGGTGCTCTGGTATGCATTGAGTATCGTGGGTATTTGAGTGACATGCTCGAGTCTCCGCCCCATATGCTTCGCGGCCCAAAAAACTTTGCGGGGATTGCCTGCCATGCACGAGCGATCCCCGCTTGTTTTTTTTTGGGTGTCTAATAACCGTGGAACATGCGGGGCAGGGACTCGAGCATGTCACTCGAGCACACGCAGTACATGGTGCATACCTGAGTACCCGATGCAAACTCAAGTAGCGACAACTTGCGCTCAAGACTAATGACAACTTATTCAGTATGATGACCTAATGTTATCAAATTCTGTGTCGTACCTCTGGGTTCAAAATGTTCACTATACTCCTTAATAAAATCCTTGAGGGGTATAGTTTCCAAAATGGGGTCACTTGTGGGGGAGCTCCACTGTTTAGGCACATCAGGGGCTTTCCAAACGCGACATGGTGTCCGCTAACAAATTGAATGGAAAATCGGCTCAAATTGTTAGCGGACGCCATGTTGCTTTTGGAGAGCCCCTGTGTGCCTAAACATTTGAGCTCCCCCACAAGTGACCCTATTTTGGAAACTAGACCACCCAAGGCACCTATCTAGATGCATAGTCAGCACTTGGAACCCCCAGGTGCTTCACAAATTGATTCGTAAAAATGAAAAAGTGTTTTTTTTTTCCTCTTTTTCATTTTTACGAATCAATTTGTGAAGCACCTGGGGGTTCCAAGTGCTCACTATGCATCTAGATAGGTGCCTTGGGTGGGCTAGTTTCCAAAATGGGGTCACTTGTGGGGGAGCTCCAATGTTTAGGCACACAGGAGCTCTCCAAACGCAACATGGTGTCTGCTAACAAATTGGAACCATGTCGCATTTGGAGAGCCCCTGTGTGCCTAAACATTGGAGCTCCCCCACAAGTGACCCCATTTTGGAAACTAGACCACCCAAGGCACCTATCTAGATGCATAGTCAGCACTTGGAACCCCCAGGTGCTTCACAAATTGATTCGTAAAAATGAAAAAGTGTTTTTTTTTTCCTCTTTTTCATTTTTACGAATCAATTTGTGAAGCACCTGGGGGTTCCAAGTCCTCACTATGCATCTAGATAGGTGCCTTGGGTGGGCTAGTTTCCAAAATGGGGTCACTTGTGGGGGAGCTCCAATGTTTAGGCACACAGGAGCTCTCCAAACGCGACATGGTGTCTGCTAACAAATTGGAACCATGTCGCGTTTGGAGAGCCCCTGTGTGCCTAAACATTGGAGCTCCCCCACAAGTGACCCCATTTTGGAAACTAGACCACCCAAGGCACCTATCTAGATGCATAGTCAGCACTTGGAACCCCCAGGTGCTTCACAAATTGATTCGTAAAAATGAAAAAGTGTTTTTTTTTTCCTCTTTTTCATTTTTACGAATCAATTTGTGAAGCACCTGGGGGTTCCAAGTGCTCACTATGCATCTAGATAGGTGCCTTGGGTGGGCTAGTTTCCAAAATGGGGTCACTTGTGGGGGAGCTCCAATGTTTAGGCACACAGGAGCTCTCCAAACGCGACATGGTGTCTGCTAACAAATTGGAACCATGTCGCGTTTGAAGAGCCCCTGTGTGCCTAAACATTGGAGCTCCCCCACAAGTGACCCCATTTTGGAAACTAGACCACCCAAGGCACCTATCTAGATGCATAGTCAGCACTTGGAACCCCCAGGTGCTTCACAAATTGATTCGTAAAAATGAAAAAGTGTTTTTTTTTTCCTCTTTTTCATTTTTACGAATCAATTTGTGAAGCACCTGGGGGTTCCAAGTGCTCACTATGCATCTAGATAGGTGCCTTGGGTGGGCTAGTTTCCAAAATGGGGTCACTTGTGGGGGAGCTCCAATGTTTAGGCACACAGGAGCTCTCCAAACGCAACATGGCGTCCGCTAATTATTCAAGCAAATTTTACAATCAAAAAGTCAAATGGCGCTCCTTCCCTTCCGAGCCCTGCCGTGCGCCCAGTGGTTTTTCCCCACATATGGGGTATATGCGTGCCCAGGGGAAATTGCACAACAAATTTTGGGGTCCATTTTTTCTTGTTACCCCTGTGAAAATAAAAAAAAATTGGGTCTAAAGTAACCTTTTTGTGAAAAAAGTTAAATGTTCATTTTTTTCTTCCACATTCCAAAAATTACTGTGAAGCACCTGAAGGGTTAATAAAGTTCTTGAATGTGGTTTTGAGCACCTTCAGGGGTGCAGTTTTTAGAATGGTGTCACTTTTGGGTATTTTCTGTCATAAAGACCTCTCAAAGTGACTTCAAATGTGATGTGGTCCCTAAAAAAATGGTTTTGTAAATTTTGTTGGAAAAATGAGAAATCGCTGGTCAACTTTTAACCCTTATAGCTCCCTAACAAAAAAAAAATTTGGTTCCAAAATTGTGCTGATGTAAAGTAGACATGTGGGAAATGTTATTTATTAAGTATTTTGTGTGACATATCTCTCTGACTTAAGGGCATTAAAATTAAAATTTTGAAAATTGCAAAATTTTCAAAATTTTCGCCAAATTTCCATTTTTTCACAAATTAACGCAAGTGATATCGAAGAAATTTTACCACAATCATGAAGCACAATATGTCATGAAAAAACAATCTCAGAATCAGGGGGATCTGTTGAAGCGTTCCAGAGTAATTACCTCATAAAGTGACAGTGGTCAGAATTGTAAAAATTGGCCTGGTCATTAACGTGCAAACCACCCTCGGGGGTAAAGGGGTTAAAGTTAATTCCAAGCCACTCTATGTGCAAAAATGGGGTTTGCTATACATAACATTAAAGGGGTTGTCAAGGACTATTTTATTTTTTTTACTATGGGCCTAAAAACTAACAGTCAGTCAGTTGCTATAAGAGGAAACTATCTGCCTGTTCTACCCAACACCAGCTCAGAGCTGTCACCGACCGCTCCTGCAAGCGATTTGGTTGCTCCACGTCATCACAGTAGCTCTTCTTCTTCTGGGCAGGTCGGTCGGTGGGGCGTGACTGCTGACATAATGCTGATTGACAACCGGCTTCCCGCAGTTAGGCAGCTGGCAGCCAGCTGCCAATCAGTATAATGTCGGCTGTCACACCCAACCAACAGAGCAGAGGGAAAGAGAAGCCACTGCTCTGTCGTCGTGATGTCATCGGAAGCCACTGAATCGCCGGCAGGAGTGGTCTGTGACTGATCTCTGCCAGCAAAGTTCGGCGGCAGCAGAACAGGCAGGTATTTAATTTTTAGGCCCGTAGTGAAAAAATTAAATAGTCCTGGATAACCCCTTTAATTTAACAATGCACAAGTATATAACATAAATGAATGACAGACTGGTACAGAGGCAGAGAGGATACTGCCCATGGTGACTTATAATCTACAAGGGAAGTGTAAGGAGACAGAAGGTGAGGTAATTGGATATAGGTTGTTATTATTATTATTGGTTTAGTAAAGAGAAATATTGCTAACTCTTCTACCATTGTAACCAATAGATACAATTATAAATAATACAAACTAATACCAACTTGTTTGCATTTACTTTACTTAAATATGTTGAATAAAAAAATGGATTTTATTAACAATAAAGTTACAAATATGAGGATTTTAATCAATGTTTTTGAAATATGCATCAAGATACGAAAGAGCTAAAATTCAACAAAACCCATCAAATTAAAAGCGGTTTATGAGGTACATTTATCTTTATCACAGCCCCTCGTTGTCGCATACGTAACCTAGTATTCTACATTTAAAAAGTTACATCTTAAACTATGTACATATTAAAACTTCTCTTTGCCATACTTGTCTTTTTCAATTAATTATTTATTTTTAGCAGGGGCCGATAAATCAAAGTGTTTACACCAGATTTTTAGAGTAAAACAGTTTGCGCAACAATGTAGTGGTGTTATCACAGCAGTCCTGGCCAGCTCCACAAAATGAGTAGAGCTTGGGTGGGATGGGGATGTGACAATGCCCAGCCATCTGATTCATTACCGGGTTCTAGTCACTGACTGGAGTAACATTTCTGGCAAGGCACACGGAGGCGCACACCTCTTGTAAGACGAACTCGATATATTAAGTGGCGTACACCTCTTAACCCTTTCACGATATATGACGTATGACATATGTCATATGTCGTGTTCCTGACTTTGATGCTGGCTCTCACGATGAGCCCGCATCTTTCCCAACACATGACAGCTGATTTAATCACCCATGATGTGCCTTTAATAGCCGCGGGTGGAGTGGTGCTCTGCCCGTGATTGTTAACCTGTTAAATGCCATTGTCAGCTTTTGACACGCATCATTCCAAGCTGTGACGTGATCGTGGGGCGCCGATGAGATGTCATGAAAGCCGGAGGTCTGCTGATGAGCCCCATGCCTGTCGTTACAATACTCCTGGAAATCGTGATTTCTGCTATACATAGCAGAGTTGAAGCCCTATTATGTGTAGCACAGGCGATGTGATTGCAGCTTCAAGTCTGCTAAAATGACAAATAAAGTAAAAAGTGAAAAAAAAAAAAAAGTTTTTAAAAATGTGAAAAAAGAAAAAAACACAAAAGTTCAAATCACCCCTTTTGCCCCATTGAAAAGCAAACAAAAAAAAATGAAAAATACACATACTTGGTATTGCCATGTTCAGAAATATCCAATTTATCAAGATATAAAATAAATTAATCTGATTGATAAACAGCTTAATGAGAGAAAAAAATCAAAACACCAGAATTACTTTTTTTGGCGGCCGCAACATTTCAGTAAAATGCAATAAGAGGCAATCAACATATCATATCTACCCCAAAATGGTATCTGTAAAAACATCATCTCAGGGCACAAAAAATAAGCCCTCATACAGCCCTAAATCGCTAAAAATAAAAACACTACTTGTCTCGGAAAATGGCAACAAAAGCAAAATAAATTTGTATACAAATTTCCTAATTTTTTTTTCACCACTTAAATAAAAAATAAACTATGCATGTTTGGTATCTGTGTACTCGTACTGACCTGTGGAATCATAATGGCAGGTCAGTTTTACCGTATAGGTAAATAAAAAACCCAAGTAACTATTGTGGAATTGCACTTTTATTGCAATTTCACCTCACTTGGAATTTTGTTTCCTGTTTTACAGTACATTATATTGTAAAATCAATGGTGTTATTCAAAAGTACAACTCGTCGTGCAAAAAACAAGCCCTCGTATGGCTATATTGATGGAAGTGTAAAAAAGTTATGGCTCTTGGAAGAAGAAGGGGAGGAATTAACAAAAATGGAAAATGACTGAGGGGTGAAGGAGCTAATGAATCTAACTTCTCTTATTCCATAATTTACTGCTGTGTAAATAAAATGGGGGTTATTAATGCATATAGGAAATGTGATTGATATGTTATTTAGTAAATCTCTTGTTTTTAGGTTCTGGATGTCCTGTGCTCTCTGTGTGTATGTAATGGGGTTGCTGTCCGTACTAACCAGAATCTAATTTGTGACAACCTGCTGCCCAGGAGAGATTTGTTATTACAAACCCGTTTGGTTAATGATGTCACAAGGTATACTTTCACTTATTAATTCATATATTTTTACTTAAAGAAGTTGCATATTCGTGTAAGACATGACATGAGTGCAACTACCCTTACTGATTGTGCTGTGTAGAAGCTGATATATTTGTAAAGTACCAATTCTGCGAAACTGCAGCTTCACTGGTGGACACAGACAGGAAAGGGCCCCTGTGCAAGAACAGTAAATGGGCCCTTTGCAGTCTAATAGCTCATCATAATGGACAATTCCACCTGTTTTGGATATAGAAGTGACCCCCTTACTACTAGGGTCCCTATGCAGCTGCACAGGTTGCCTTAATAATATGTCTGCCCCTGTCTACCTTTATCATATGGTTACTTTTTGGGAAAGTAGCTTTCTGCTGCTTATTCCTGGAGTATTGTGGTATAGTCCTGCTGAGATTATCCGATGGCAATGAAGAAATCAATATTCTTCTGTCTGCCTCCTTATGTATCACAGAACATGACATTTTATCAACATAAAAACAAAGTTGTATCTATAAAATTAACATTTTAAAGTTTGTCACTTAAAGGGATTGTCCACATGAACAGATAATAAATGTATGATCGGTGGGGGTCTAACAGTTAGCACGACCACAGATCATGAGAACTGAGGTTGCATATCTTCCTGTGTGAATGGAGTGGTAGTGATCATGTGGGAACACCACCCCATTCACTGTCTATGGGAGTGGTGGGACTGCCAAGCTGCCTGTCGCTCCATTCACTGAGTAGTGCAGCAGTCGTACCTTTATCCCTTAACCTGTGGCTGGATGATAAATGCTTTTATGGCAAAACACTTTTTAATAATAATTCCTTTGTATAATGTTATTATTGTCATTATTACATGATTTTATGACATCTGTATATCCGATTTTATTCTCTATAGAATTTCAAGCAAAGCTGAGTTGCGAGACTTTGTCTTTGCGTTTGCCTTTGCCAGATCTTAATAAAATCTCACTAAAATGTGGTTTCCATATACAACGTAACTATTTCAACATGTGGGCATATTTTGAACTTGAAAGTGTTAATGTATTCTCTTGGCACAATAAGCTCAGCAATCTTTTAAATGTTTGTGTTCTTTTTCAGCATGAGGCCAAATATCTTCCTGGGTGTAGCCGAGGGCTCAGCACAGTACAAAAAGTGGTACTTTGAGATGATTATCGATCAGGTGGATCCATTTCTAACTCCAGAACCTACTCACCTACGTGTAGGTTGGGCTTCCACCTCTGGTTATGCTCCTTATCCTGGGGGAGGTGAAGGATGGGGAGGCAATGGAGTAGGGGATGATCTTTTCTCCTACGGCTTTGATGGTCTTCACTTATGGTCCGGTAAGTTCATTTTGGAAATATCTCTTTTTTTTTTTTTTAACTTACAGTTTTAAATTACTATTAGGCATAGGTCACAATAGCTTTGAATTTTGACAGTCAAGTTAGTTTTGTATCCCTCTATTTCCATCGTTGATTCTGGAACTCGTGTAAAATGGAACCACTAATGACTTGTGTCACTTAAGTTACGAAGCTATGTAAATACAAAAATGATGTTTTCCCACAAGACTTGGCTTTCTTTTTGGATTTAGGTTTCTAACAGCATAGCCCAAAGTAAAAAAAAATAGTTATAAAATCTTACTTTTGCCTTAATTTGAAGGGAATCTACTGACAATCTACGGGCAAGATTTATAAGACCATGGCTGTATGATTTCAGCCAGGTATGTTTGACTTAAAAGCGCTGTGGTGTTTCAGGGAAAGACATACTTTAAAGGCCGCTGGGGACCGATCCTAACTGGAGACTAGAAGGACAGGTGGATCTCCGGTGACTTCTCCCCACTTGTTCACCTGCAGTGACAGGTCTTTGACTATACATGCACATTAGAAGAGACCTGTCACTCAAGGGGAGAGAAGCCGCCTGTCTGACTAGTCCCAGTTTGTTTTTAGAGCATGTTTTTCAATCTTTCTCTGAAACACCATAGTTTTTCACAGTCAGACATACCTGGCTGAAATCATGCAGCCTGTGTCTGAAACCTTCAGCCCGTGGATCTGCCCTTTAAATATGGAATGACACCTAATAAAAGTAACATTTCAATTCGCACTTGTTTGCCTGAAGTTACTGGCTTAAACTATATATTTTGCTTAGGCCACATAGTGTTGCTTCCCTCTGGGTATACATGAAATGAAGCCACTGCCGAATCCTAGGCTTAACGCGATTTGGGAGCTTGGAAGAAAACCCAGTCATGCATTTGCCAGTTGGAGGGATTTCGGCAGGGTGCTCTGTTCATAATACAACAAAAGCTAATTTCCTTTCTATAATCCACTGTCCTTAACTACAACAGCTGTGTATAACTGGACAACAGTAATTCCTCACATTGTGAAATGACTCAGGTCTCCTGTCACCAGACTGCACAACTCATAAGAAAGAACGGAAACATTCACCCGGCACGTGATTCACTTTCACTGCTACAGTGCCAAGTAATTGCAGTGAACGTGTCTAGCCTTGGCATACAGCCTTAGTAAAAGTACTGATTGTTGAGCAAAAGTGGACACATACGTAATGACTAACTATTTATTTCCTCACGCTTCATTTGGCATGATAGCGAATTAAGAATATTATTCATGTAACACATGTTTTATTCTGGTCTTGCCTAATTATCTGTTAAGTTTAATTTGGTCTCAATAAAGGCATCTTTCCCGAAAATGAGGGCCTGCCTGCAGCTCCTAAGACCTGACTTTTTTCTGAGGGACATTTCTTAACTGTGTTGCCAATGCATTTTTTTGCACAAATTAAACATTGTGGCTGGTTGTAATTAGTATTTTTTAAGAGATTTTTAGCAGTGTTTGGTCCATGTGTCCATTTTTACCATGAGCGTTTCATACATTTTTTTTTCTTGTATGCAAAAAAAAAAAAAAAACTGATGAAGGGTCCCCAAGCTACTCATACCAAAGAGCCAGTGTAAAAAAAAAAACAGCACTTGGATGTGTGACTTGGATTAAACAGAGAATCACTGATGGTAAAAATGAACACACTGATCAAACACTAATTAAAATCTTATCCAGAAAACAGATGAAAATCGCTCCTCTTATTTTCATGTACAATAAAAAAAACTGTCTAAATGATACCTTACGGCCGCATGTTCTGATCATTGGGGGTTAGATTGATAAAACTCCCACTGATTTTGAGAACAAAGGAGTCACAGTACTGGTTGGGAATAAAACAGCTGCATGGCCTCCATTCAAATTTTTTTCCATGCACATTGATGCTCGCAGCCATGGGATGTGGAGGTAATTGCCATACAGTCTCAGACATACAGCGTTCTAAGTCTTATAAATCTTATAAAGACATATGCCCCCCCCCCTTATTAATTAGTAATGAACCCCATCCTTGGCCCCTTCCTAGTGTATATGTTCCCCCATCCTGGCATATATGTCCCCCATCCTAGGCCCCTTTCTGGTGTACATGTCCCCAATCCTGGGTCCCTTCATGGTATGTATGTCCCACAAACTGGTATATATATCCCTCATCCTGGTATACATGTCCCCATTTGTGGTATATATGTGCCCATTCCTAGTATACATGTCCCCCATCCTGGTATAAATATCCCCACCCTTGTATATTTGTCCCCCATCCTGGGCCCACCCTGGTATACATGTCCCCCATGCTGATATATATGTCCCCCATTCTGGTATATATGTCCTCCTTCCTGGTATACATGTCTCCCATCCTGGGCCCACCCTGGCTTACATTATTATTATTATTATTATTATTTACATTATTATTATAAATAAAAAGATTATTATTATTATTATTACATATCTCCCATCCTGATATACATATCCGCCTTTCTGGTATACATATCCCCCATCACCAGTATACATGTCCCTCTTCCTGCTATATATGTTCCCCATCCTGGTATTAATGTCCTCCATCCTGGGTCCCTTCCTGTTATATATGTCTTCATCCTTGTATATATGTCCCCTATCCTGATATATATGTCCCCTACCCTGGTATACGGTATATGTTCCCAGTCCTGGGGCCCTTACTGGCATATATGTCCCCCATCCTGGTATATATGTCCTCCATCCTGGACCCCTTCATAGTATATATGTTCCCCAGCCTGGTATATATTCCTCACTCTTGTATATATGTCCCCCATCCTGGGCGCATCCTGGTATATATGTCTCCCATCCTGGACCCATACATGTCACCCATCCTGGTATATATGTCCCCATTTTGCCTCTGCGTAAAAAAAATTCTTCTTGCCTTCCTCTGATCCCATGACATGTGGCATCCTCTTTTGTAGCCGACATAGAGGCTAGAAGCTGAAGCTGACAACAGCGTGCCTGCTATGGCAACTAAGACGTCCCTGCCATGCGACGCCGGTGTCTGGCACGCCGACGTCAGCTGCTGGCCTCTGATTGCTCGGCAGAGTGCATATCAGTGCGAGGACCAAGCGGGTCTCTGCTCCTCAATGCATTTCAGCTGAAGTACAGCACAGACCAAAAGTTTGGACACACCTTCTCATTTAAAGATTTTTCTGTATTTTCATGACTATGAAAATTGTACATTCACACTGAAGGCATCAAAACTATGAATTAACACATGTGGAATTATATACTTAACAAAAAAGTGTGAAACAACTGAAAATATGTCTTATATTCTAGGTTCTTCAAAGTAGCCACCTTTTGCTTTAATGACTGCTTTGCACACTCTTGCCATTCTCTTGATGAGCTTCAAGAGGTAGTCACCGGAAATGGTCTTCCAACAATCTTGAAGGAGTTCCCAGAGATGCTTAGCACTTGTTGGCCCTTTTGCCTTCACTCTGCGGTCCAGCTCACCCCAAACCATCTCGATTGGGTTCAGGTCTGGTGACTGTGGAGGCCAGGTCATCTGGCGTAGCACCCCATCACTCTCCTTCTTGGTCAAATAATCCTTACACAGCCTGGAGGTGTGTTTGGGGTCATTGTCCTGTTGAAAAATAAATGATGGTCCAACTAAACGCAAATCGGATGGAATAGCATGCCGCTGCAAGATGCTGTGGTAGCCATGCTGGTTCGGTATGCCTTCAATTTTGAATAAATCCCCAACAGTGTCACCAGCAAAGCACCCCCACACCATCACACCTCCTCCTCCATGCTTCACGGTGGGAACCAGGCATGTAGAGTCCATCTGTTCACCTTTTCTGCGTCGCACAAAGACACGGTGGTTGGAACCAAGGATCTCAAATTTGGACTCATCAGACCAAAGCACAGATTTCCACTGGTCTAATGTCCATTCCTTGTGTTCTTTAGCCCAAACAAGTCTCTTCTGCTTGTTGCCTGTCCTTAGCAGTGGTTTCCTGGCAGCTATTTTACCATGAAGGCCTGCTGCACAAAGTCTCCTCTTAACAGTTGTTGTAGAGATGTGTCTGCTGCTAGAACTCTGTGTGGCATTGACCTGGTCTCTAATCTGAGCTGCTGTTAACCTGCGATTTCTGAGGCTGGTGACTCGGATAAACTTATCCTCAGAAGCAGAGGTGACTCTTGGTCTTCCTTTCCTGGGGCGGTCCTCATGTGAGCCAGTTTCTTTGTAGCGCTTGATGGTTTTTGCAACTGCACTTGGGGACACTTTCAAAGTTTGCCCAATTTTTCGGACTGACTGACCTTTATTTCTTAAAGTAATGATGGCCACTCGTTTTTCTTTACTTAGCTGCTTTTTTCTTGCCATAATACAAATTCTAACAGTCTATTCAGTAGGACTATCAGCTGTGTATCCACCTGACTTCTGCACAACACAACTGATGGTCCCAACCCCATTTATTAAGCAAGAAATCCCACTTATCAAACCTGACAGGGCACACCTGTGAAGTGAAAACCATTTCCGGTGACTACCTCTTGAAGCTCATCCAAAGAATGCCAAGAGTGTGCAAAGCAGTCATCAAAGCAAAAGGTGGCTACTCTGAAGAACCTAGAATATAAGACATATTTTCAGTTGTTTCACACTTTTTTGTTAAGTATATAATTCCACATGTGTTAATTCATAGTTTTGATGCCTTCAGTGTGAATGTACAATTTTCATAGTCATGAAAATACAGAAAAATCTTTAAATGAGAAGGTGTGTCCAAACTTTTGGTCTGTACTGTAGGTGCTGGCGTCAGCTGGCTTCCCTCCCGCATGGGCCCAGTCATGGTTGCACACTCTGCGATCGCGATTGTTACTCTCCTGACAGCTGATCATCATTCAACTAGAATTGTCGGAGGCAGCTATCCTTGAAGAAAGGGTTGTTTATTTTGTGAGCTTGCCCCTTTAAATCTGTAGTTGTCTAAATTTCCTATCTAGTCTGTTTTTAGACATGCCATTGGCCCGATTGCCTAAAATAGAACATGTGGTGTTGTGAATAGTCCCTCAGCAGTTTGGTAGAAGAAAAAAAGTGATATTATCTTTGTGAAGTTCAGACACAGTCTATGGTGCATAATTCACAAGATCTCATTCTATTCTCGCTATGACTCATTCAACGCACCCTCTGTCCTCCTTTTTTTTTCTTCATTGACGTATAAGGCAGAAATTAAGCTAAGTGCTTTGTATTTGACTCATAGTAGAGCAAGGTAATTATGATGCTATCTTCAATCAAATTTCTTTGTTGATCTTTCTGTGACTTCCCTGCAGCTTCCATTCTTGTATTTTTGCAGATGACTAAGATAAATGTTCTACTATGTGACCCTCTTACTACCTGCTTTCTTATTACTTTACATAGGCAGGGTACCGAGGGCCGTGGCTTCAACAAACCAGCATTTATTGGCATCCGATGATGTGGTCAGCTGCTGCCTGGACTTGGGAGTGCCTAGTATTTCTTTTCGCATTAATGGGCAGCCGGTCCAAGGCATGTTTGAGAACTTTAATACTGAAGGTCTCTTTTTCCCAGTTGTCAGCTTTTCTGCTGGTGTCAAGTAAGTAGAATTTACTACATATGCACTTCATCTCAAGTCTTTGACTTTTGGAACATGGGGCACAAATTTTTGCAAGTTCAACTAATATCTTAAAAGGTCTCCTTCTTTGAAAGTAATTTTAGACAAAACTCAATGTGCTACAATCTTAAATCACTGTTACCCGAAAACTGTTCATCCCTACCTTCCTGTACCCATGTATGCTTGGTTTGTTCAAGCGTGCATGTGTTTTAAATGAAGAGCTGAATAAGCCACTGCCAAACCCCTGTGGCAGAATCTTATGGAACTAAAGTTTTTGCTGGGAAAATTCAATATGCAAAATTTTTCTTTCCACAATCTCATCTGTCAAAGGAGATTCAGGAGACCCCCAAACACATTCGAGACATTTGCGGGTTGAGTAAACATTTCACCAATGTGTATGGAAGTCTTTAGAGACATGTTAAGTTGTGACCAAGGCTACAGTTATAAGACCCCTCAAGTAAGAGCAATGAAACTTTTAAAAGGAACCAAAGCAAAAGGGGTAAAACAGCACGGCATCACAGCCCATATTCCAACTATTGAGGGTCTGTGCACAGAAATTCTTTCTGACATGTCTTTTTGACATCTAAAGTAAGTAAATATTTTACATTTAGTATTATTCTTGATTGATATTTAACCCAGTTATTGTCACGCTGGGAATGGGGAGAACCCAGCATAAGGGAGCCTTACAAGTGGGGAAAGGGGGAATGGAGACCCCTAAACAGCTCAAACGACAAACCTTGACTCCCTTATGGACCCTATATAGGTTCTGCACCTATCGCAGAGCAGAAAACCTAGCCCTAGCTGACCCTAAAGCTAGGCCCTAGGTAGGGAATGAGAGAAGTGAGCACAAGTCAGCCCCACTGAAAACCAAAGTACACACAAGGGAAACAAACAAGGGAATACACTTAGCTTAAAGATGAAACCGGAGAAAACAAGGCAACACTTCACGAAGGAACTCCAAAAAAATTCTAGCCGACTACTAGAATTCCAAGCCTGAATAGATCAGAACATACTATCACCAGCAACTCTCTGGAGAAACTGAGTGTATTTAAGGATACAGCAAGGGTGTGGTAATTAGCATCAGAAGGTGAGGATCCCCACTGGGTCCTAAAGGTATAATCCCCAAGCAAGGTGAGGATCATCGCTGGGTCCTACAGAGAGAGGGATCATGAAAGTTCTAACCCGTGACAGTTCTAATAGAATTTTGCTAATTTAGCCACATATTGTTGTAAAATTTCCCATTTTCTCTCTCTCTCTATCTGTATATATACACTACTGTTAAAAAGTTTGTGGTCAATTAGAAATTTCATTATTTTTGAAAGAAAAGCATATTTTTTTTCAATGAAGCTAACATTAAATGAATCCGAAATACACTCTATACATTGTTAATGTGGTAAATGACTATTCTAGCTGCAAACTTCTTGTTTTTATTGCATTATCTACATAGGTGTATAGAGGCCCATTTCCAACAACCACCACTCCAGTGTTTTAATGGTACATTGTGTTTTCTAACTGTGTAAGAAGGCTAATAGATGTTTAGAAAACCCTAGAAAACCCTTGCACAAGTATGTTAGCCCAGCTGAAAACGGTTTGGCTGATTTGAGAAGCTATAAAATTGACCTTCCTTTGAGCTACTTGAGAATCTGGAGAATTACATTTGTTTGTTCTATGAAACTCTCAAAATGGCCAGAAAAAGAGAACTTTCATGTGAAACTCGACAGTCTATTCTTGTTCTTAGAAATGCAGGCTATTCCATGCGAGAGATTGCCAAGAAACTGAAGATTTCCTACAACGGTGTGTACTACTCCCTTCAGAGGAGAGCACAAACAGGCTCTAACCAGAGCAGAAAGAGAAGTGGGAGGCCCCGCTGCACATCTGAGCAACAAGACAAGTACATTAGAGTCTCTAGTTTGAGAAATCGATGCCTCACAGCTCCTCAACTGGCAGCTTCATTAAATAGTACATGCTAAACACCAGTGTCAACTTCTACAGTGAAGAGGCGACTCCGGGATGCTGGCCTTCAGGGCAAAGTGGCAAAGAAAAAGCCATATCTAAGACTGGCTAATAAAAGGAAAAGATTAATCTGGGCAAAAGAACACAGACATTGGACAGAGGAAGACTGGAAAAAAGTTTTATGGACAGACGAATCAAAGTTTGAGGTGTTTGGATCACACAGAAGAACATTTGTGAGACGCAGAACAACTGAAAAGATGCTGGAAGAGTGCCTGACGCCATCTGTCAAGCATGGTGGAGGTAATGTGATGATCTGGGGTTGCTTTGGTGCTGGTAAAGTGGGAGATTTGTACAAGCTAAATGGGATTTTGAATAAGGAAGGCTATCACTCCATTTTGCAACGCCATGCCATACCCTGTGGACAGCGCTTGATTGGAGCCAATATCATCCTACAACAGGACATTGACCCAAAGCGCAGCTCCAAATTATGCATGAACTATTTAGGGAAGAAGCAGGCAGCTGGTATTCTATCTGTAATGGAGTGGCCAGCGCAGTCACCAGATCTCAACCCCATTGAGCTGTTGTAGGTGTTATGAACTGCTACAAACACTAAGGAAAGATAGGAAAACTGTCCCTACAATAGGACTAAGCTGATTCCCTACGATGCAGCGGGGGACCTGTTCCTTGTGAACAGACCCGCCTAAGTCCTCGGCTAGTCTGAACGCAGACCTATAGATATAAGGGAGGGGTCCCTACAAGAACTTAGGACTGGGATATAGTTGGACACCTCCTAGCAGAAATTGTAGCAGATCAAAGACAAACAAACAAACAGAAGTACTAGTGGTCAAAAGACCAAACAAACTACAGAGTAAGGTACAAGGCACCTGGCTAGCTTAAGAGTAAAAGTAACACTGAAGTCCAGCAAGGCCAGGAGGGTGGAGCTGGATTAAATAGGCAAAAAGTCATGTGACCAGCAAAATAGAAAAAACTAACAGGAGGGTTCTAACAGTACCCCCTCTTCTATGAGGATCCTCCGGATCCTCCAGGCCCAGGTCTATCAGGAACCCTCCTGTGAAACGCTCCGACAAGTCTAGGAGCAGAGACATCATCCGCCCTTACCCAGGAGTTATCCTCGGGACCGAAACCTTTCCAAGCGACGAGATACTGCAATCTCCCTCTATGCCATCTAGAATTAAGAATGCGAAAAATTTCATATTCACCGTCTTCCTCCACCGGAGGAACAGAGACAGTGGCGTCCCTATCAGAAACATCAGCTTTTTTCAGTAAGGAAACATGAAACACCGGATTAATCTTCCAGGAGGTAGGAACCTCCAACCTAACAGCAGATTGGTTAACTACCTGAAGGACCTTAAACGGACCCACAAACTTCGGGCCCAATTTCTTAGAAGGAATCCTCAACCGCAGATTCCTAGAGGACAACCAAACCATGTCACCAACAGTAAACAAAACCTCTTGACGTTTCCTGTCAAAGTACCTCTTGGATTTTTTGTTAGCCTCTTGAAGGTTACGACGTACATCAGTCCAAACTCTCTCCAAATCACCGGAAAAATTCTTCTCCTCCGGCACAGCCGATACCAATTTGGAGAAAGACCCAAACGACGGATGTCTCCCAGTACAACTAAAAAAAGGAGAACACCCAGCAGAAGAGGATGTATGGTTGTTAAGACCAAATTCAGCCAGTGGCAGAAACTCAGACCACCTCTCTTGATTGTCAGCCACAAAACAACGCAAAAACTGTTCAACATCCTGGTTCTTTCTTTCTGTCTGTCCATTAGACTCAGGATGATAACCAGATGAAAATGACAAATGGACTCCCAACCTGTCACAAAAGGCACGCCAAAAACGAGCCACGAACTTAGGTCCCCTATCGGAAACAATGTCGGTAGGAACGCCATGGAGCCTGACAATTTCTTTAACAAAAGCCTTAGAGAGTGTCTTGGCGCAGGGCAGTTTGATGAAGGGAACCAAGTGACACATCTTGCTAAAACGGTCCATGACCACCCAGATAACAGTGAAACCCTCAGAGGCAGGAAGGTCAGTAATAAAATCCATAGCAAGATGCGTCCAAGGAGCACTAGGAACCTCCAGGGGGCAAAGCAACCCCGCAGCAGGAGCATGTGAAGACTTGGATCTAGCACACACAGTACATTGACGCACCCACTTAATGACTTCCTTCTGCCACCCAGGCCACCAAAAACTGCGAACTACAAGTCTCTTAGTCTCCGAAATTCCTGGATGACCTGCCAACCGAGACTCATGACACTCCACAAACAAATCTCTCCTAAAGTTCCTAGGCACAAACAACCTCCCATGGAGAGTGTTAGATGGGGCATCCTCCTGGGCTTTCAGAATCCCATTTTCCAAAACGGAGTCCAATGCTGCTATCACAACACCTTCCTGTAAAATGCTCTCCTCCTCCTCGGTACCAACCATGGGAGAAAAACTGCGAGATAAAGCATCAGCTTTTACATTCTTGGTACCCGGAATGTAAGTAACAGAAAAATTAAACCGCGAAAAAAAAAGTGCCCTCCTAGCTTGATGGGCATTCAAGTGCTTGGCAGCATCAAGATAGATCAGATTCTTATGATCAGTAAAAGCCTGAATGGGAAATTTAGCACCTTCCAAGAGATGACGCCAATGTTCAAATGCGAGTTTAATCGCCAGCAATTCCCGATTACTGACATCGTAATTAAGTTCGGTCTCAGAAATTTTTTTTGAAAAAAAAGCACAGGGATGTACTCCATCCTTGTTTTCCTGAGACAAAACAGCACCGACCCCCACCGAAGAAGCATCAACCTCGACCAAAAAAGGCTTGGTCTCATCAGGCTGCATAAGGATGGGGGCAGAACGGAACCTCTTCTTGAGATACACAAAAGCTTCAATGGCCTCAGTAGTCCACTGGACCATATTCGCACCTTTCCTGGTGAGATCGGTCAGCGGCTTAACAATTATAGAAAAATTCTTAATGAATTTTCTGTAATAATTGGCGAAACCCAAAAATCTCTGTATTGGTTTCAAACCCATAGGCCTAGGCCATTCCTGAACCGCCTGAACCTTCACTGGGTCCATCTCAAAGCCCTCGCTGGAGATAATGTAGCCCAAAAAACTAATTCTCTGCACAGCGAACTCACATTTCTCCAGCTTAGCAAAAACTGAATTGTCGCTTAACAACTGCAATACCTCACGTACGTTCTGCCAATGAGACTCCAGATCCAGTGCAAAAATCAAAATGTCATCCAAATACACCACCACATTCTTACCAATCAACGGTCTTAGGATGTCATTAATAAGGTTCTGAAAAAATGCTGGTGCGTTGGTAAGACCAAAGGGCATAACCAGATTCTCAAAATGACCCACTGGATTGTTAAAAGCAGTTTTCCACTCATCACCTTCCTTCATACGTAACAAATTGTATGCCCCCCGGAGATCAATCTTAGAGAACCACTTGGCCCCCACTAACTGGTTGAACAAGTCAGGAATTAATGGCAGTGGGTAGGAATTGCGTACTGTAATTTTATTAATTTCGCGAAAGTCCAGACATGGACGTAAACCGCCGTCCTTTTTTTTTTTACAAAAAAGAATCCAACAGCCACAGGTGACTTAGAAGGTCTAATGTGACCGGCGGCCAAGCTTGTCTGTATGTATTCCTCCAAGGCCTTTCTCTCAGGGATAGTAAGATTAAATAAGCGACTCTTGGGAAGCGTTGCTCCAGGGACAAACTCAATAGTACAATCATAGTCCCTATGAGGAGGCAAAACTTGCGACTCCTCCTCAGAAAAAAACTTCCAAAAATCCTGAATAGGTACAGGTAATTCCCCTCTTTCCACAGCAGCTATGCGACCGTTGCAACATCTATCATAACATTTAGGACTCCAAGACTTAATTTCATTGGTAGACCTGTCCAGTACAGGATTGTGCAATTTTAACCAAGGCAACCCCAAAACCACTGGAGCAGGCAAATTATTTAATACCGCCGAATCCAAATTCTCTTGGTGGATACCATTAATGGTGAGGGGAAATTCAAAAACCTTGTGAGTAATACCTTTCAAGGGAGAGCCATCAACAGCAACCACAGAAATAGGAGATGACAAAAGTTTGGATTCTAATTTAAATTTTTCCAAAAAACCCTCATCAATCACATTGAGTGTAGAACCACAATCCACAAATACCCGAAATTCAATCAAATCCTCCTGGAATGAGGTGCTTCCAGAAAGAAATACTCGTTTTGAGTTTAAACAAGCTATGCGGGCGTAACTGACCTCTTTTTTTTTTTTGTACAAACGAAGCACACAGTTCTTAATAAAGTGGTCAGATTTACGGCAATAAAAACACAATCCTTTAGCAAACATGCGGTCTTTTTCCTGAGAGTGGGGTGACATCGCCCCAATCTCCATCGGTTCTCCACCCTCCGAACAGACCCTCTGAAAACTAGGAGTTGCCATAGCAGTAGATTTCTCTTCATTACTCCTAGCACGCAGTCTCCTGTCCACACGTATGGCTAATTGCATTGCCTCCTGCAAGGTTCCAGGTTTTGGGAAGGCAATCAGCAGATCCTTAACCCTTTCACCTAGACCATCAAGAAACAAACATTTTAATGCTGAGTCATTCCATTCAATTTCAGCCGACCATCTTCTGAAGTATGTACAATAATTTTCCACATCACCTGATCCCTGCTTCAAACGTCTTAATTCAGTTTCAGCAGATGAGACTCGATCAGGATCATCATACAACAACCCCATAGCAGAAAAAAAATGTTCCACAGATCTAAAACACGGATCATTAGGTTGTAGAGAAAAGGCCCATCCCTGTGGTTCTTTGCGCAAAAGTGACATTATAAACCCAATGCGCTGTGATTCATTCCCCGAGGAAAAAAAATCTTGCCGTTTACCATAAAAAAAAATCTGGCAGTCCTACCTTCGGTTCGACAAAATGCGCTCCAGGACAGCTACTCACGTGTTGCTGGAGCTCAGCCACCTCCAAAGACAGTCCCTGCAGGCGTTGAGCCAACTCCTGAACCGACACCATGCTGAAATCAGGATTTCTTTCCTTAGAGTGTTTTATTTTTGGGCTGGACTTACTGTTATGAACTGCTGCAAACACTAAGGAAAGATAGGAAAACTGTCCCTACAATAGGACTAAGCTGATTCCCTACGATGCAGCGGGGGACCTGTTCCTTGTGAACAGACCCGCCTAAGTCCTCGGCTAGTCTGAACACAGACATAGATATAAGGGAGGGGTCCCTACAAGAACTAAGGACTGGGATATAGTTGGACACCTCCTAGCAGAAATTGTAGCAGAGCAAAGACAAACAAACAAACAGAAGTACTAGTGGTCAAAAGACCAAACAAACTACAGAGTAAGGTACAAGGCACCTGGCTAGCTTAAGAGTAAAAGTAACACTGAAGTCCAGCAAGGCCAGGAGGGCGGAGCTGGATTAAATAGGCAAAAAGTCATGTGACCAGCAAAATAGAAAAAACTAACAGGAGGGTTCTAACAGTAGGAGCAGCTTGACAGTATGGTACGCAAAAAGTGCCCATCAAGCCAATTCAACTTGTGGGAGGGGCTTCAGGAAGCATGGGGGGAAATTTCTCAAGATTACCTCAGCAAATTAACAGCTAGAATCCCAAAGGTCTGCAATGCTGTAATTACTGCAAAGGGAGCATTCTTTGACAAAAGCAAATTTTGAAGGAGAAAATTATTCTTTCAAATAAAAACCATTATTTCTAACCTTGTCAATGTCTGGACTATATTTTCTATTCATTTTGCAACTCATTTGATAAATAAAAGTATGAGTTTTCATGGAAAACGCAAAATTGTCTGGTTGACCCCAAACTTTTGAACGGTTGTCTGTGTATATATATGTATATACAGTACAGACCAAAAGTTTGGACACACCTTCTCCTTTAAAGATTTTTCTGTATTTTCATGACTTTGAAAATGGTACATTCACACTGAAGGCATCAAAACTATGAATTAACACATGTGGAATTATATACTTAACAAAATAGTGTGAAACAACTGAAAATATGTCTTATATTCTAGGTTCTTCAAAGTAGCCACCTTTTGCTTTGATGACTGCTTTGCACACTCTTGGCATTCTCTTGATGAGCTTCAAGAGGTAGTCACCGGAAATGGTTTTCACTTCACAGGTGTGCCCTGTCAGGTTTAATAAGTGGGATTTCTTGCCTTATAAATGGGGTTGGGACCATCAGTTGTGTTGTGCAGAAGTCTGGTGGATACACAGCTGATAGTCCTACTGAATAGACTGTTAGAATTTGTATTATGGCAAGAAAAAAGCAGCTAAGTAAAGAAAAATGAGTGGCCATCATTACTTTAAGAAATGAAGGTCAGTCAGTCCGAAAAATTGGGAAACTTTGAAAGTGTCCCCAAGTGCAGTTGCAAAAACCATCAAGCGCTACAAAGAAACTGGCTCACATGAGGACCGCCCCAGGAAAGGAAGACCAAGAGTCACCTCTGCTTCTGAGGATAAGTTTATCCGAGTCACCAGCCTCAGAAATCGCAGGTTAACAGCAGCTCAGATTAGAGACCAGGTCAATGCCACACAGAGTTCTAGCAGCAGACACATCTCTACAACAACTGTTAAGAGGAGACTTTGTGCAGCAGGCCTTCATGGTAAAATAGCTGCTAGGAAACCACTGCTAAGGACGGGCAACAAGCAGAAGAGACTTGTTTGGGCTAAAGAACACAAGGAATGGACATTAGACCAGTGGAAATCTGTGCTTTGGTCTGATGAGTCCAAATTTGAGATCTTTGGTTCCAACCACCGTGTCTTTGTGCGACGCAGAAAAGGTGAACGGATGGACTCTGCTTGCCTGGTTCCCACCATGAAGCATGGAGGAGGAGGTGTGATGGTGTGGGGGTGCTTTGCTGGTGACACTGTTGGGGATTTATTCAAAATTGAAGGCATACTGAACCAGCATGGCTACCACAGCATCTTGCAGCGACATACTATTCCATCCGATTTGCGTTTAGTTGGACCATCATTTATTTTTCAACAGGACAATGACCCCAAACACACCTCCAGGCTGTGTAAGGGCTATTTGACCAAGAAGGAGAGTGATGGGGTGCTACGCCAGATGACCTGGCCTCCACAGTCACCAGACCTGAACCCAATCGAGATGGTTTGGGGTGAGCTGGACTGCAGCGTGAAGGCAAAAGGGTCAACAAGTGCTAAGTATCTCTGGGAACTCCTTCAAGATTGTTGGAAGACCTTTTCCGGTTGACCTTTTGTTGAAGCTCATCAAGAGAATGCCAAGAGTGTGCAAAGCAGTCATTAAAGCAAAAGGTGGGTACTTTGAAGAACCTAGAATATAAGACATATTTTCAGTTGTTTCACACTCTTTTGTTAAGTATATAATTCCACATGTGTTAATTCATAGTTTTGATGCCTTCAGTGTGAATGTACAATTTTCATAGTTATGAAAATACAGAAAAATCTTTAAATGAGAAGGTGTGTCCAAACTTTTGGTCTGTACTGTATGTGTGTGTGTGTGTATATATATATATATATATATATATATATATATATATATATAATATTACAAAGTCTGAGCTAAAATACAATTTATGTGGTCACATAGTTACATAGTGATAGATTTTGAGAAAAGACACGGATTCATCATGTTCAACCTTTAGGGTATGTACAGATGGTCAGGAGCCACTGCGGCCAGATGTTACAGCATAGTGGATGGGATTTCTAGAAATCACATGTCCACTATGCGTATCTGGGCACCTGCGGCTCACCAGCGCCAAACTGACATGCGGCGTGTCTTTGACACCCGCAGCATGTCAATTTCTCTTGCGGATCCGCATGTGGACTTTCCCCATAGACTAACATCTATGAGGAAACTCCACATGTAAAAAAAAAAATTAAAAAATGGCGCCGCTTATTTGCATAATGTGCAGAAGCCGTGCGGTTATTCCACAGTGTTAGGACCGCAGTTGGCTCCTGATCGTCTGCACATACCCTTAGTCAGCAATTATACTTTATCACTAAATCATTTATAACCCCTAAACTATATGTTATGAGGAATCATCCAGCCCTTTAAGGTCTTGTTATAGTGTCCGCCTACCTCTTGCATTAGAACGTTCCACAGTCTGACTGTTCTTACTGTAAAAAACCCTTTCCTATTTTTCTCCACGTGTAACGAAAGCTCCCTGGTTCTTTGTAAGGTCCTTGGAAGGAATAAATCATATGCCACACATGTATTTATAAAGAAAATGAGGTAACATCTGAGGCGCCTATTTTCTAAGCTGATCAAGTCCAATTTATATAGCCTTTCACAATAGAGTCCATACCATGTAATAATGTAGCTGCCCACCTCTGAGTCCACTGTAGCTTTCCAATAAACTTCCTAGAATGTGGAGCCAAAAACTGGATTTTAATCTCAAGATGAGACGATGCACATATTCATATTAAATTGGAATCACTGGCTTATATCTCTCTTTTTATACCCCTTAAAATCTTTTTTTGCTTTTGCAACCACTGCCTGACATTGAGCACTGCTACTTGGCTCACTTGTAACCTGAATTCCCAAGTCCTTCTCCTTTTCTGTAATTCCTGATATATTTCAGTGCAAGTAGAAATGTAATGTTACATACATACTGAAAAGTTTCTGAAAACAGGCTAGTGATTTCTGATCTTCTAGGGTCCGATTTCTTCTTGGTGGACGCCACGGGGAATTCAAGTTCTTACCTCCAGCTGGCTATGCTCCATGCTATGAGGCCCTGTTGCCAAAAGAGAAGATGAGAGTGGAGCCAGTAAAAGAGTACAAAAGAGATTGTGAAGGAGTTCGAGATTTGTTGGGTACAACACACTTCCTGTCCCAAGCCTCATTCATTCCTTGTCCCATTGATACCAGCCAGGTGAGCCTTCTTCTACTCTTCTATCACGCTTTAAAGTGTACCTGTATTTTCACTAAGCCATGTGAATTTCCCAACATCTATTTGCATGCTCAGAATAAATAATATTTGCACCCTTTTATAGATTGTTTTACCTCCTCATCTTGAGAAGATTCGAGACAAATTAGCAGAAAACATCCATGAACTTTGGGGCATGAACAAAATTGAACTTGGTTGGATCTACGGCAAGGTATATAACCTTTATCATTTATGGATTCTAAGGTTATATGAGATAACTGTTGGTTTTACAAATCCCTTTTAGAACATATATTAACATAATTGTGATAATTTTTATCAATGTATACTTTAGCTTTGCTCTGCATAATCTTTATGGAAGTTCACTAAGCGGTGTATTCCACATGCTAGGTTCTACTATGAGGTTTTGAGTCTTTAAATATTGTGAAAATGCCAACATTTATCATGCTCATATGCTTTCTTAATTTAAGGTAGTACAGAAATGCTAGCACTATTCTAGAGAAGACTATATCGATAGCACATCCCATAGCTAAATACCATCATGCTCTATGCTAGTGAGGTCAGAGCTAAATGTATGAGCCAACATATAGGATAAAAATTATTCCCGTGTGTATTTTTAAGATTTATTTTGAAGCACAATTTTACATCATTTCTTTCTGAGAAGAGCTTTCTCTTTTTGGGTGATTTGAAGTCTCACTATTTTCCATCTGACTTCTATAAATGTTCCCCAGTAAGAAACACTGTGTTCAGAACTATTATCTCTCAAACTGAGCGTTAGGATCAATTTACATTTTTTCCTGTGGTTTTCCATACTGTTGCACTTACAAATAAATGTAGAGAAATGGCCCATAGTCCTATTTATTACAATTGGTCGTGGGGCTTTCTAGGGTTTTAAAATCAGCAAAGAAGGAAAAGTGTTAATTCAGCTCACCACGTATGGACTAGAGATAGATATCCCAGGAGACTTCCAGGGTAGACAATCTGTGGTCTCCAGAGTACACGGTCTGTGATTTCGGTGTGGTGTACAGAGTATGCACTGGTCTGGCTTCCAGGTCAGATAGCTCTCTGTTGTCGAAAAGGAGATGTTCTCCAGCACCAAAGGATAGTAGTTAAAATTTAGCCCTTAATAATATAGGATAAAATAAAAAATGACAGAATAATAATAATCTTTTTATATATATATAGCGCCAACATATTCCGCAGCTCTTTACAATTCAGACAATTTACTGACATTATGGGCACTGTCCCCATTGGGGCTCACAATCTACATTCCCTATCAGTAGGTCTTTGGAGTGTGGGAGGAAACAGGAGAATCTGGAGTAAACCCACGAAAACACAGGGAGAACATACAAACTCCTTGCACATGTTGTCCTTGGTGGGATTTTAACCCTGGACCCCAGCGCTGCGAGGCTGCTGTGCTAACCACTGAGCACATATTAAAAAAAAAAAAGAAACATAATGCTCACATGTCCATACCTGCGGAATCACGTGCTCCGTTTTTTATTACAACCTGTTTTTGTTTTTTAGAGATCATGAATGTGAAATAAGAACTTTATTCAATGCAATTGCAATGCAGTTGTAGAAAGACCCTTCGTCATAGCTGACAGCTTAGTGTAGGGTGCTTCTTTACATAGTAAGTTTACCATTTAAGGAATCACCCCACACCAAGCTGTCAGCTATGACGAAGGGTTTTTCTATCCGAAATGCGCAAGCATTATGGGTTTTACTAATATGCGTTTATTCTGCCAATTTTTTTATATATATTTTTTTTATACGATTAAAGGCGAAGTTTTAACTACCGTACTTTTCTTTGGTGCTGGAGAACATCCCCTTTTGGACCATTAAAAAATTAGCAAAATTCTTAAAACAATACATGACATGTTGCGATGTGCGGATATGTAAGAAAGCAGACAAATTACAGGCCACAGCAGCAATTGGCTGGAGCCACACATTGTCGTGTAAACGCAGATACTGATTATTTTTTTTGGTATTTTGAGCAACCTATTAAAAAGAGTAAAGTTATGGGTTATTATCCATTATCACGCATTATACTGTACATTTTGATTTATAATGAAAGAGGAGGAATGATGTCAGTGTGACTATAAATTTCCACGGCTCAAATATATACCGTACTAGCAAAACTTAATCTTTACAGTGACTACAAATCTGATACTGTTCTTTTTTTTAGGTGCGAGATGATAATAAACGTCAGCATCCTTGTTTGGTAGAATTTTCCAAACTTCCAGAAACTGAAAAAAATTATAACCTGCAAATGTCCACGGAGACTCTCAAGTGAGTTTTAACTCTTATCCAATCTTGTAGAGTTTTTCTCTATTTGAAAAGTGATGAGCCTTCCCATTTCAATGCCTAAACACTTGGCCACTTACATATCAATCTGAAGTGCTCAACTTCTGCATGAGCAAGTACGTATAGAGGGGTGTATGGGCTCAATAGTAAGTCTATGGGCCCATACACTGCTCGGTGCGGAGAGTGGTGTATGGATGCATAGACTTACTATTGAGCACATACACTGCTCCGTGCACACAGCTCACTGAAATTCCTGGCATTTTAAAGCACAAAGGTCTGTGCTGAACCCCTCACTTCTCCAGATGGAGCTATCTTTTATAAATATTGCCCTGTCTATAGGAAATCCAAGATTTGCTACAATAACTAATTACCAATAATCCTGCTATATAAGATTAGATAATACTGCTATGCTATGCCTATGTAATACCAGCACGGTGATAGATTAATACCATCTTGCTGATCATTAGGGGTTATATACCCCAGAGTAAATTTTTGTCAAGTAGTAGTGCAGCCTTCCAAAATCCTAAAGACGTGTAATATACACACCATTAGCATTCGGCTTCACTTGCAGATTCAGTCACGTGATCACAAGTATGCGATTTGCTTACTTGTGGTCATATGCCAACTAGAGTCTCAGCTGCTTCACATACTTGTGGTCATGTGACATCTTCTGCAACCAGCTAACTTAGCCGAATGCTGACATTATAATACAGTACAATACACACCATTAAAATTTTGCAACCTGCAGCACTTGCCGACAGTTTACTCAGGGGTGTAGAATCCTTTTAACAAGCATGACTATACCAAGACCAATATTCACATCAATATTGCAATGTAATAGCTAAATAATACCGGAAGACCGTAACCAATTATTACCAGTATATACAGTAGTGATAGTACCACCATACTGATCTCTAATCTAAACCACTGTACTGAACCTGATATTACCACCATACATTATATTACCCTATAAATTATATTTATAGTAGAATTATATAATTTATGTATATTACCTTATAATGGTAATATTCATTCTACACCAGCGCTCGATGCACCATGTATTTGTATACTCTGCAGGTTCTCACCAATTATGTTCTCGATGATTGTAGTCTTTCATTTTCCCCTTTCTTTTCCATCCAGCCCAGACCGGCATGACTATTTCTTTCATCCATAACTCGTCCCTGCAAAATGTAGCACAGAGTCATCTTTGGCTTACTGCTTTACGAGCCCCCTTTTCACATTTCCCACCTCTATACAAACCATATCGTGCTATGACTAGTGCCGAGCAGAGTATTAAAGAGATTGACGCTACTTTAACATTGATGGCGTATCCTTAGGATAGATCATCAATGTGTGGTCGGTGGGGGTGCAACACCTGGCACTCCCGCTGATCAGCTGTTCTCGGTGTCAGCGATGGCTGGAACTGACAGGTTACGGAGTTTAACAGCTCAACTCAGTCTACTGTATAGTGGCCCGGCTGGGTACTGCACATCTGCCCCATGGCACATGTGTAGTGCCCAGCTGCAGCCACTATACAGTAGACAGATCTGCACTATTAAGCTCCGTAACTGGTCAGGCTGGACCGGCCCATTTGGCATTTGCTGAATTTTCCCAATGGACAGTCTGGCCGTGGTGGCAGTGGATGTGCATTTGTGACACGTGATTGCAGAGACCAGTGAATGATTGCAGCAGCCACGTAAATGGTGGATATGATATCATATCTGTAGAACTAGTGGGACCTCTGGAAAGGCTGAGCTAGGGAAGCAGGGGGGTTGAATAGGAGAGAAATTACTATTTTATTATTTCCAACCCATAACCTGTATTTCAAATTTCCCCACTAATCTAGAACTAAAATCAAATTGTTAAAGTCAGTTTATTATTAGCACATTCTTATTATATCATTCATTGAGATTATTGGGTTTTCTTTTGTAGGACTTTGTTGGCTCTTGGATGTCTCATTGTTCACTCAAATCAAACCGCTGAAGAAAATTTGAAAAAAGTGAAACTTCCTAAAAAGTAAGCAGATCAAAAACTGTATTCCTTATTAATATATGTAAAAGAAGTGAGCACCACAACTGTCAACAAATTAATCATGTATCTCTGATTCTAAAGGTATTAGTTGCACAGATTATATGGCAAAGTGTTATATTTTTTTGATGTAGATGTCGCCACCTACTGGTGATTACATGGACACTGTAATTAAAGGAACTTGTTTCATGTTAATTATGTCATTTTAGATAGCATTGCAACAATTATATATGTTTACAATTTCAAGTTGTTGCTTTGCTTTAATTTTGCTCTACCTTTATCTTTGTTAATTGAAGAAACAATAGAATTCAGTTCCATGCTTGTTAGAATTAGGAGTCCTTTCTACTATTTTGAGCGATTGCATCACTATTATTGTTTTCACCATGTACGGATTGGATTAGTTAAGGCCCCGTCACACTTAGCGACCTGTTAGGGATCGTTGCTGCGTCGCTATGTGGTCGCTGGTGAGCTGTCAAACAGGCAGGCTCACAAGCGATCAGGGGAGCAGCGACATCGTGGAAAGAATCTTTCCACGATGTCCTGCTCCTGGTTACCAGCCTGCTGAAGCAGGAGCAGGCTGGTAACCATGATAAACAGCGCATTACTAGGGGCACACGCGCACCTAGTAACCCGCTGTTTATAATGGTTACCACTCTGCTACGGTGAGCGGGAGGTTACCGCTCACCGTAGCAGAGTGGTAACAATGATAAACAGCGGGTTACTAGGTGCTCGTGTGCCCCTAGTAACCCGCTGTTTATCATGGTTACCAGCCTGATCGCTGCTCCCGCTGGTCACACACAGCGATGTGTGCTGACCAGCGGGAGGGCAAAGACCAAAAAATGGTCCAGGACATTTTGCAGCGATCAGCGACCTCACAGCAGGGGCCTGATCGCTGCAAAGTGTCACACATAGCAACATCGCTGGTGAGGTCGCTGTTGCGTCACCAAAACCGTGACATCAGCGATCTCGCTAGCGATCTCGCTATGTGAGACAGGGGCTTTAGGTTGTAGTAATGAGTGGAGTGACTACAGTTTCTCTGGGCAAACATTCCTATTTTTAGAATCTAAAAACTCAATTGAAATTCAGCCGATAACATTTTGATGCCTGAACTCCCCTGTTGGGAACAGTCAGTTTTTAATTAATTAAGCAGCGCTGCAGGAATTCCACTTCCCTTATTCATAAAGGGACAGCAATCAGATCAATTTTATCAGCATTCACTTATAAGTTCCAGCTCAGCTAATTGGAAAACATGTATTTCCCTATTACAGCTACATGATGTCCAATGGCTACAAACCTGCCCCTTTGGACCTCTCTGATGTAAAATTGTTACCAGCCCAAGAAGTTCTAGTTGATAAACTTGCCGAGAACGCACATAACGTCTGGGCAAAAGACAGAATCAAACAAGGATGGACCTATGGCATTCAACAGGTAAGCACCACCTAATGCTTATGTTAATACATATAATTCTTCGTTCTAAGATTCCAAACCACACAATTTAGGTTAAGTTTAAAGGATAGTATGATAATTATGCTAGTTCCATAGACAGACTTCTGGAAATGTTTACTATTTATCTTTCTGAATAGAACTTTTAGTGGTTATTTACAATAAAAGAGATAGGAATTCCAGACGTGCCCTGCTGCCATTACATTAGAGGACACCATTATTATAGAAGGCGTTACAGATATGCAATTCTTTGTCATGCCAATTGCAAAAAATATCGGAAGTCTATTCTCACAAAATACGAATATTATCATTCCGCACAGCAAACAAATAATATTATAAGAGAAAAAAAACGGGGGAGTTCCATGATTCCTGTTTTTTTTCATGGGCCTCGGAATGTGATAAGATAAAAAAAGACAATACCAGAATATAAGGTTTTTGATATTGTCATTGTATGAACCATACGATAAAATTGATGTGTTATAGACACCGCTTGATGTACACAGCAAATCAAACTCAAAGAACAATGGCAAAATTGCTGATTTTTTTCTAGCCTCCCTAAGAAAATAAATAAAGCTTATAATGTACAATAAATAGTTCTCTAAAAGCCAAAATGTTGCCATTAAAAAAATTCAACTTGCCCAGAAAAAAAAAAAAAAACTAAACCAGCACTGTACAGGATGATGAAGAAAAAGCTTTATTTGTACAAATATATAATTACATGTATCTGAAAGTGTTGTAATTTGAGCAAACTGTAACTAAACTTTATTCCTGTTTTTTTTTTCTTTATTTAGCAAGCACTTTAATTGCCTGCTGATCATTGGTGATCTGGGTCCTGGGTCAGATTGCTCAATAGTCCCCCCCGAACAGTGTGCAGCTCAGCAGACAGAAGCATATAGCTCCTATCTGAGCATGCACACAGAGTGGAATGTGGATTCAATAGAAAGCATGAAATCCATATCCGCTTTATGTGCGTGACGCGCCCAGGGGATGGGGATGACTCTGTACCCGGGCCTTTGCCTGGTTTCGAGGTGTCGCGGTGGTCGGCTCCTGGGCCCGTACCCTGGGGTCACTCTTGAAAAAGGGGTTTTGAACTTGGATAGAAATAAAAATAAAGTAAATAGTTTGTGACGCCACCTGTGGTACCTGGTAAGGATTACCAGCGCTGCTGCAGACCTCCGGGGGATGATGGGATGGCAGCTGGGATGTTTCGGCTCCCCACAGGCGAAGTGTGGCGTTTTATGGTGGGTGGTGATGCTGGGGCTTGTAGTGCAGGCGGGGTGGTGCATCAGGAGTAACTGACAGAGACAGGGGATTCGCTTCAATACCTTTACTGGTGCGGATGTCAGGTACGGTCCAGGGTACTCAGTAGGATGGGTGCACTTCAGGACTTCTCCCCAGTGAGCGGGTATAAGGCCTCCTGGTCCATGTCTGCCTCTCGGTATGCTCCTGGCCAGCCTGCAACTGGGCCTAGCTTATGTGTCGTGCTGTTCCTTCACCTGTCGCTTGGTAGTGGGACCTTCTGCTGGCAACCACTATCCCTGGTCGCCGGGGCCTTCGTGGTTCCTGGTCCTGTAATGGGTCTAGCTTCAGGTCTGCCGGGGACTTGTAGTCCTCCTGGAATGCCGGTGGTCCCTACTGGGTATAAAGGACCCTGTAGGCACGGACCCGGTGTCCGGTTTGTATCTTCGGGGTGAGCCTAGGATGCTCCTCTGCCCCCTTCAACTCCTCTCTCCTCTCCTCTTTGCCATCGGTCACACTCGGGGCCCTCAGAACTCAGCAGCAGACATGCTGCGTCTTCGCTGCTCTCAGCGTGAGCACGCTCTCAGACTCTCTGACTCTGTCTGACTGACTTCTGACTGAACTTCATGGCTCCACCCCCCATATATATATCTCCCTAATGGGCTCCCTCTGGTGGTATGAGGTGGAAGGGTGGAAGTGTTTGTATGTAGTGAGGGCCTCTTGTGGGGAAGTCCATCCATGCACCCTGGGTCCTGTGGTACCTGTGAACAGCAGGGTGCCACATGCACAGTTAGATAGGAGCTCCTGCCTGCTGAGCTACACACTATTGAAGGGTCTATGAAGCGATGGGTGGGGGTCTCAGGACCCAGCTTTGGAGTTTAGGTCCTAACACTCCCACCAATCTGCAATCAATTAAAGTGCCTGCTGAATATGAAAAAAAACTGGAAGAAAATGTAGTTACTCTTTAATCAAATAGCACAGTAACAAATGATACAGTGAAAGTTAAAATAGTAACATCAACTAAAAGAACAAAGGAAATTTCTCTTAGTAGTAGTAGTACCTTAGTATACCAATTATTGTGTAATATGTATTGAAAATCCAAAACGCGTTTTGGCAGTTTCTTATCTTGTTCTTTGCCTCTGAAAACAAAACCTATTGGATCCCCTCTATATATTTGTATAAGTTGTGTGAAACCACATAGGGATTGCAAGCCTAATATTACCTATATCTGATAATGCTTTTGAACGCTAGTTTTTAATAGAACTGAGGTGCATCCGACATATTGAATATTACATAATGAATGAGTCATCCCTAATTCAATTGACAGTTACTTAGTGTGGGCAATGTTCTGAGCTCCTCCCCCCTTCCCACCTAATTCCCACCTCCAGATTTGACCTGACTCAGAGAGTGCCTCTACCACCTCAGCTTCCAGTGCCCCTTCCTTCATGGCTGACACAGCCAGCAACACAGCTACCTCAAACCTCTCAAACAGAGCAAATCCCAACGTATGTTTCGCCTCACTGGCTTTCACTAGGCAAGTGGCCCTAGTGAAAGCCAGTGAAGCGAAGCATACGTTGGGATTTACTCTGTTTGAGAGGTTTGTAATATGCTATTTACTGCTTATTTAATGCATATTGCCACTTTGCACTGATGCACTAATGGCACTTTGTACTCACATGTTTGTTTACAGATATTAGCACTAGCACTTTGTATATATAAAATTACGTGGTTATGAAATGATTTATGTATGGTATAATTTATTTGCACTGTGGCACTTTTTATGGATATATCTGTCCATCAGGGATTGTTACCTGACCCGTGCTACATGGTTGCTTACCATATAGAATACCTCTCATCCAGCCTTTTTAATTGTGTACCCCCCAATCTTTTTGTGTGATATAATTGTATTTTTCTTGTTCAATAAAGATGTATTTTACTGATATTTGAAGTAACGTTCCATTTCTATAGGATTTAATGCTTTACATGGGTACGTGCTGTATGTGATCAACATACTTGTATATGCAATATTTTGCAATTTTTTTGTTAATAAAATAGGTAAACATATGTAAAGCAAAGTGTGGCAGCGGGTCACAGTAGAACTGTGGCATGTATGGGTGTCTGTTTGAACTAGTAAAACAGATGTGCAAAAACAAATCCTCCTTCCCAAAAGAGACATAAAATGAAATGCTAGGTAGGTACATGACTAAAAAGCCAGCATCTGCAGCAAAGCTATGTATTGGTGTGGCTTGTAAGAATGTAAAAATTGACTAGTAAAACAGGCATGCAAAAAACCTTTGACACTTTTGTGATGTAGACAGTTAAATGTCTGGATCTGGAATTTTGTTTTGTATGAAAAAAAACAATTGACCCGTCACAAAAAGGATTGCGCAAAAATGCAAAAACTCAGTACAGTCGCTTGTGACAAGCAAGCACATCTTCTCTGATTCTCTGAATGACACTGTTTTCGTTTTTTTTTTCTGTAAAATACATTGTGCTGGTTTCTACTTCTCTCTAGTGCATACGGAGTCTGTGCTGCTGGCTGGCACCTCTCCTATCTCTCTCTGCCCCTATCAATTAAATCTTTGTATTATTTGCAGACTACTATATTTATCTTTTTCATTATTTGTCCAATGCGTTAGGACTTTCTCTGTTTCTTCTGCTTAGCTGTGAGCTTTGACACCCTCCCTATATCTCGAGTTGCTTTAAAATTGCCTCTGCATTCCCTGCCTTGGCTTTTATACAGGCTTTTATAGTCTCTTCACAATATCTGTGCTATACCATGTGATATGATAGTTACAAGGCATTATAGGGAAACCCACATGGCTGTACCTGAGGTCATGTGAGCTTTTTCTGGCTGATGCAGTTTTCTGCAGTATGTAAAATGGAGACGGGCATTTTTTTATATTCACACGACTCAAATTGAAAATTGTTCGAATTCACCAGGACTTTCAAATTTCATAAAATTCGATTTTGCATTGAATCGATTTGGTCATTTCTAATAATTGATACTTAACTGACATTATCAGATGTTCTGATCTAGCAGTCTATCAGTCTCAAAGTGGAGGAAAGCACACAGCCCAGAAAAGTCTCTGAAGAAACGCCCAGTTGGCCTGCAAAGCAGAGATTCCACATCCAGCACTCCAAAAAGAAACAAATGTGAATGTCTTTGCAATGGAGTGATGCACCAGAAAACTGAAAAAAAAACAGCAGAATTGGGGAAACTCAGGGTTTTTTTTTAACAATGTATGTAAGTCAATTTATATTGGAGCTAGTGACAAGTCCTCTTTAAGCTATTCAAGTTAAGATCCCTGTATAATATAAAATCCATGATTACCACATTGCCACCCGTCTCAGTCGCAGACCACCAGATCAGGATTATTTCTAAGATCATGTAAAGCTATACTCTACAGTTTAGATAAATTCTGGTGAGTTCTCCCAGGTAACAAGGAATTACCAAAAGCAACCAATTCATATTCACCAGTTTCCTGAAAGCCCTAAAAAAAGTTCTATGTCAGCCATAAGATAAAAAAGAAATGCAAAAAAACAAACAAACTCTTGATCATTATTATTACTCAAAATAAACTGATCATAGAGCATGAGCAGCACAGTGGCTCAGTGGTTAGCTCTGTAGCCTTGCAGTGCTGGGGTCCTGGGTTCAAATCCCACCAAGGACAACATCTGCAAGGAGTTTGTATGTTCTCCCTGTGTTCGCGTGGGTTTCCTCCAGGTTCTCCGGTTTCCTCCCACACTCCAAAGACATACTGATAGGGAATCTAGATTGTGAGCCCCAATGGGGACAGTGGATATAATGTTTGTAAATCACTGTGTAATTAATGATGCTATATAAGTGAGTAAAATAAATAAAAATAAAGCTGTTAGGGAGCAATTGCATGTAAGAAGTGAGTACAGGCTTTTGTTAAGATTATGCCAGGGAGTTAGCATAGAAATATGTTCTTTAAGCAAGATACTTAGACAAATCTGAATGTTTCTAAATCTTATGTCTTATTTGTTTAGGATCTTAAGAACAAACGAAACCCTCGCTTGGTGCCATATGCTTTACTTGATGAACGGACTAAGAAATCAAATAGAGACAGTTTACGTGAAGCTGTCAGAACATTTATTGGATATGGCTATAACATCGAGCCACCCGACCAAGAAATCAGTAAGTTCATGATATTATAATTCATTTAACTGAGGACCAAAAGTAAAATATATGGATGATTATTTAGAAGAGATAAAAGCCAAAGCATCAGGAATCATCCACAAAATCACTTGGTTGTCATCATGGATGAAAAGTACTAATACAGGCCTATGGGTCTGTGAATATCACTGACAGTCCACAGTCTGTGTGCTGTCTGTGATTACCATTGAAAGGGATAAGAGAAGCTTTTTAATTTTATTTATCCCTACATGAAAAACACTGATGGTAACAACTGTCTAAACACTGATGAAACTCTGATCCAAAGCATTGATGACACTTTTAACATTTTTTGCCTACGCGAAAAATTATTGACGTCTGAATGAGGCGTAAGGGGGATTCCACTCAAGAACCTATGCATGCCACACACTCCAAAACACTAAAGTCTAATGTCTCAATGCATTTCCCCATAAGCAACTGTGTATCAGGAAACCAAGACATAGAAATCAAAAATAAATCTGAGATAATTGAATACAGATTCATAAAAATGTATTCCATCATGACAGCAGAAATGGTGATAACAAAATGGACTGTTTGGTCTCAACAGCCTCTAAGTATCATAGTATGTAGTTGGCTGAAGAATGAGTTAAAGAAGCACTCCCATGAAAGTTTTTATCCTATTAATATATTGCAGTCAGCAAATTGTAAGGCACTGTGTACTTACAATTGCTCATTTTGCCCTTCAACCCAGTTAATTCTTCTCTTTTCCATTAAATCTATGACCAGGGGTGGATTAAAAGTAGCCAGGGCCCGCGGACCCCCCCCCCCTCGGTATATGATGTACCACGTGACATGTCACATTATCCCCTTTGATAAATCATGTGATAGGTCATGTGAGCAACACACAGGTGCTTTGGTGCATATCTGTAGATGAAAAAGACAGAAAGCGGCACGCATAGCGCGTCGCGCAATTTTTTCCCTTGTGTACAGCGCTACGCATAACATAGCTCTAAACAAAATAGAGCAGGAGTGGGAGATCAATTTTCCCAAGGGGCCACATGAGAGACCGTGATTGTTGTGGAGGCCACACCAATAGGCTGAATTTAATTCTGCACAATATTAATATTGACATATTAATAATTAATTGTATGACTTAATATTGAGCACACTTAAGTATGCTGACATCCCACTATATACAGTATGAGCCCTCTACATACAACATGAGCTCCCTCATAGTCCTCTACATACAGTATGAGCCCCCACATAATCCCCCTATCTACAGTATGAGTCCCCATGTAGTTCCCTGTATACAGTATAAGCCCCACATAGCTCCCTATATACAGTATGAGCCCCCACATAGCCTCCTAGATACAATGTGAGCCCCCATATAGATCCCTAGATACAGTGTGAGGCCACACATATCCATCTATATACAGTATGAGGCCGCACGTAGCTCCCTAGATCCAGTATGAGGCAGCATGTAGCTCCCTAGATCCAGTATGAGGCAGCATGTAGCTCCCTGGATACAGTATGAGGCCGCACGTAGCTCCCTCGGTACAGTATGAGGCCGCACATAGCTCCCTGGGTACAGTATGAGGCCGCACGTAGCTCCCTGGGTACAGTATGAGGCCGCATGTAGCTCACTAGATACAGCATGAGGCCGCACATAGCTCTATGGGTACAGTATGGGGCCGCACATAGCTCCCTGGGTACAGTATGAGGCCACACATAGCTCCCTGGGTACAGTATGGGGCCGCACATAGCTCACTAGGTACAGCATGAGGCCGCACGTAGCTCACCAGCTAAAGTACACACACGCAGTCAGACACCAGCAGGAACGCGCACACAAAATCATGCACATGCAGTCGCACATGTAGTCATGTATATACATGCAGACTTGCACATATACGGGTCGCAGAAATGTGCACACACACAAACACATATACAGACATATACAAAGACTCATACAGGCCTAAACATATTTGAAGACATGCAGAAAAATACATATAAACAGACATATCACACATGCATAGATAAACACAATCATCATGCACACAGACACACAGGGGGTACATTGGGAAGCAATCACTCACCATCCCCCGGCTTGTCTCTGGTCCCCATCCTCCGGCTTGTCTCTGGTCCCCATCCCCCGGCTTGTCTCTGGTCCCCATCCCCCGGCTTGTCTCTGGTCCCCATCCCCCGGCTTGTTTCCAGGCCAGGTCCTCTCCGGCGGTAAGCACGTAATAGTGTGGACCGGGCGCACACTGCGTGATGTCACTTCTGCTGAGCAGACACGACCGTGCACAGGGCCGTGTCTGCTATCTGTGCACAGCTGCTGGGGGAGAGGCCAAGGGCTCCCCCGGTCCAGCCCGCTTGGGTATGCTGGGATTTGTGCGCCGCATCGACGGCACGGCGCATAAAACATTATAATGAGGGCAATCTGGTCATGGAGCCTCGGGCCCCTGGTGGCGGCCCAGATTGCCCTCATTATAATCCGCCTATGTTTATGATATCACATGATTAAAAACTATCTGAATTCTTCTAAGCAGCTGTAGAAACAGGAGCTCATTTTTGCCTGTATGACTCATTAGTCACTGCAAAAGTCCCTGGCAGGGGTGAGGAGGCAGCATCTGGTTCAGGAGTTGAAGAAGGAAATGATTTTTGCAGGGAAAAGCGACTTGATGTTTCTACATAGAGCAGAGAAAAGAGAAGAATTAGCTGGGTAGAAAGGCAAAATGAGCAATTGTAAGTACACAGTGCTATATAATTTGATGGTTGCAATATATTAATAAGATAAATACTTTGATGGGAGTGTTTCTTTTAAAAGTGAATTCATTTGTGAGATTGTTCTGAAGCCTGAATCATCTTCTAAGTTGATTTCTGACCATATGAAGGTACAGCTTTGGTATGGTTATTCATCAGCTTAGAGGAAGAGAGTCAAGGGTTACAAAGTCTGCCTTTAGAACGAGTTCGCTGGCTGATTCAATGTTAATTCAGTCTACAACCTGCTATGTACTGGAGGCTATAAGTACAAAATGGTACACAATTTTATATTAAACCCTATTTAAAAAATGCTTTGTAATCAAAAATTCATGCATCTAAGTATTAAAAAAGGCCCCTACCGTGTCCATGCTACAAATGAACAGAGAAGGCATAGTCAGTCATCTAAATATGAACCTTGTGAAATTGACTGGCTAGTTAAAAGCTGCTAAATGTTGTGCTGGGTGCACAACAACCAAGAATAGCTGTAGTCTAGAGTCTTTCCAGTTACAATGGAGATAGTCAGAGAGGAACATTTATATTTACTTTATTTACATCTTCCTCTGCGACTGTCGCCATTGTACTTTTGGTTCCTCTGGGAAGCGGTGCCAATTAAGTCTTTTTTTCAAATTTTCCAAAGGTATTTATATCCTTTAGGTTGATGTAAATTGTAGTTAAACAGCAACTGGAAAAAATCCAGTAATTTCAGCCAAATATTTTGCACTTATGTACAGCTATGAACAAAAAAATTATAATATGGAATGCCTGCCACATGACCCTAATAACAGTGACAGCCACATGACCTTTTATGAGTACCCTCCAGAGAACTAATAACAGCGACATCAGGAGAACCACCATAATTACAGTGATGGTCATAGGGTTATAGACAGTATTGGATACAAAAAAGTATAGGATGGATGTTGTCTTAAGGTGAAAGAGTAACCTTTGTGGTGATTGTGGACTTATGGATAGTATCAGAATAAGCACAGTAAGTACCGCTGTGCTCTGGAGGCACAAATATTGTAGAATCTCTCCTTCTCAACACCTAACCAGAAAAATTCATGTGTGTTTTTTTTACACTTGTTACCAACGATTCAACACCCATGGGATATGGCGTTGTGATTTCCAAATGGTAATTTGATGACAGCAGGGTGCTTCCTTACTCATAGCTCTTAATAAAAAACCCTTATCAATATTAGAATCCACAGTAAACTGTGAGATACATATTTTTACTGAATAATGGAATTTGGCACATTTACAATTATATTTGCTTACATTTTTCTTAATTTATATTCTGCTCTGCAGCTGACCAAATGATGGAGAGAGTCAGCATTGATAAGATTCGCTTCTTCAGGGTGGAACAGACCTATGCTGTGAAGTCCGGAAAATGGTATTTTGAGTTTGAAGTGGTGACCGGAGGCGATATGCGTGTAGGCTGGGCCAGACCCTGCTGCAGACCAGATATTGAACTTGGAGCAGACGATCGAGCATTTGTATTTGAAGGAAGCAGAGTAAGTGACCTCACTGTTCAGCACATTGTACAGCATATGACATTCCCTTTAAGCTACTAAGTTCATACTGAGGTTTACATCACATAATACCCCAAATCAAGAGATTTTAACTTTTACAGTGATAGTTTATCTATTGCCAAAAAATGAGCAATTACCAAAAATAAATGTGAAAAACAATACTCATATTCTTACCTCAAAGAAACTTTATGCATGAAGGTAGGCTTGGACTGGCTCACAGGAGAAGAGGAGAATCCTCCGTTGGGCCCCCATGCAGGAGTGGCACCCTCTCACATGAGCAGCACTTTGCATAATATACTTGAATCACTATGTACAGACAAAGGCAGCATCCTATTCATTTACCAATCTACCCAGTTCATTGTTATATAAATTTGTGATTAAGAATAAGGTTACATTTGCATTTGGCTGAAAAGTGGGGCCTTGGAGTTGATTACTATTGGGCCCTTGGCACCCCAGTTCAACACTGCATGAAGGTGTGTAAATTATTCTATGTTCCAGCCAAAGGGCGATATTACCTGTCCCGTGCCCAAGTGTCTCGAGGATAAAACATACATTAGTATTAGAAAAATATGTGGAGGGTTATGAGTTACAAAATAAAAATATATTATGGAAAACCACTCATATTATATTATTAACAGGGCCACTGTTGGAATATGGGAAGCTCATTCTTTGGTCGAAACTGGCAGCCCGGAGATGTGGTGGGATCCATGATTAACTTGGAAGACAAATCAATGATTTTCACTTTAAATGGAGAACTTCTCATCACTAACCAAGGGTCTGAGCTGGCATTTGCCGACTTTGAAATCGAGAATGGTAAGTATGACTAAAAGACTCTTTTGGATATTGTAAGCACTTACATTGTAGATTGTAAGCTCTTACGAGCAGGGTCGTCATTATTTTTGTGTTAATTATTGTATTATCTTTAACTATGTTACTTATGACTGTTGTATATGAACCTCTAAATTGTAAAGCACTACGGAACATGTTGGCACTATATAATTATTATTCTTATACTCCGATGTCAGAGGTAGCAATTAACTTATCTTTGTTTTTTGAGTGTGGGTAGTAATTGCCACACAAACATGACGAGAATATAAAGACTCCATGTAGATGATTTTCGACACAGGATGACAAGATTGTAAAAGCTGTTTGGTTTGGCAGCCTCATCTCCAATTCTTGCTTCATAATAACTTACTATCTGCAGAGTAACAAGTACATTGGCATAACAACAGTATACAGTACCCATAAGTGTCCCAACAATGCAAGATGCCCCTCCAGTAGAAAAGGAGCATTAGAGGTGAGGACAGTTGTGATCTGTATGCATTATAGAGCGATATTGCTAATCAAAGAGAAGAAACTTGGTGATGGTCTACAAGGCACCAAAGATGTAAATGAATGAAGGAAAGACTTACAAAGCAGAAAATGTTATGCAAATCATACTTTTCCACTTCTTGAACCTGATGGCTAGCATTTCTGGTTATAAAGTAGGTCCACTTGTTTAGTTGTTACCCCTTTGGGTATAAAGAAATACTGAATGTTTACTGCAAAGTCCAAGTGCGTGGAGCCTAGTTAGATGCACATACTGCATTCAGGAAAAGATTTTCTAAAGAAGACCACATGTTCACATTGTAACCATTTTTAATGGTGTAATGCAAAATAAAATGAGAAGCCACTTTGCAAATATTTATTATTAAAAATTTCCAACTATTATGTCTACAACTCCTATGCAGACCTATGATTTTCTATGTTTATGGATCGTGTGTAGTCAGAACCAGCAGTTACTCTCTCTACTTTCCAACCCTATCCATTTCTAATCTATGTACAGAAGGAAGAAAAACACAAAGAGCCTTCAAAATGGCGGCCGTCACTCTGGAACCCACCTGCTCCCGGGCAACGCAATCTCATGGTATCGATAGGTTGCCATGATAGTTTGGAGGCCTTCAGAAAGCCTCTATGACCTATGTCTTCCACAGCATCACTATTATGAAGGCCTGCTGTAGTGTTGCAGGGTATTCTATAGGCAATCAAGAAACCATAAGGGGTTTAACAAAAAAAAACATAAAAAATATAAACTTATAAATCATCCTCTTTACCCAAAGGTAAACAGCAAAATCTAAAACATGTAAAAAATCAACATAGTTGGTATCACTGCTTGTGTAATAGTCCAAACTAATAAAAACATATAATAATTTTCCTATACAGTGAACACCGATACAGAAGAAAAATCAAAATGACAAAATCTTTTTTTTTTTTTTTGTTACTTCACATCCCTAAAAGGTGTAATTAAAAAAGCAGTAAGTCGAAAGGAAACAAAAGGATATCAATAAAAATTACAGTTTGTCCCGCAAAAAAACAAGGCCATGTATTTTATCGAAAGGAAAAGAGAAAATATGGTGACTGAAACCAACTGTATTTTTGTTGCCCCTTAAGGACTGGTCCTAATTTGGCCTTAACCCTTTCCTGACGTTTAACTTAATAACATGTTACAGGTTGGGTTTCTTTATATGGAACAGGCACATGAGCTGAGCCTGCACAATACCAGTTAGTTGCCAACTGTATTACACTGCTGACATCTTCCTGTAATAGCCTCAGCTGTAGAGAGCTTTGATTGTTGCTATTTAGCTACTTCAATACCACTATCAATTTTTGTCAGCGGCATTTAAATACCGTGATCATTGGTGAACTTGTTCACCGGCTCCCATCAGCCCCCTCAATGCATTCATGAGGAAATGATGGGATGCCATGGCAGCCATGGCCCTGCTAAATGCCCCGTAATTAGTAAAAAAATATCATGAAGATGTATCTACCTGAAAATGTTATACAAATATTAGCTCACCATGCAAAAAATAAGCCTTTACACAGATTATTTGACGTAAAAATGAAAAGATTAAGGATCTCGGAAAATGATGCTAACAACAAAATTTTCTTTTTTTTTTTTTTTTTTTTTTTTAGATAAAAAAATAACACTAGACAAATTTACTATTGCCATAATTGTACTGACATAGAAAATCCTACTAAAGGGTTATCTTTGCACAATGAACGCCGTAAAAACAAAACTTAATTATACAATTGCAGAATTGCAGGTCTTTTGCAGTTTCACCGCACTTGTAATTTTTTTCCCTTTTTCTGTTACATGTTATGGTTAAATGAAAGATGTCATTCAAAATTACAAGTCGGCTCATAAAAAAAAATCGAGCCCTCTTATGGCTATGTCGAGGGAGAAATAAAAAAAGTTATGGCTCTACAAAGGAGCAAAAATAAAAAAATGTTTCAATTCTTAGGGGCTTAAAGAGAACCTGACTGCTGACACATGATGCCCAAACCCAGGGCAGACATTGGCTGCATGAGTTAAGCCATATAGATTTAACTCTGATACTCTGGGTGCGTGTATTAGTATTGACCTGTCAGTTACTGACAGCCTTTGAGGAGAAGCCGCCTTTGACCCGCCTGTCTGACTAGTCTCTCATGTGGCTCGTCCCTGGTGGCTATTTATAAGCTATGTTTTTGTCTGAAACACTGCAGAGTTTAAGATTCCCAATTGTAAAATATATGAAAGGCATATGTCGCTCCTGGATGAGCTGCTAAAGGCTGCAGTGTATAATATGCAACAAGAAAGAGGATATAACAGTTAATAATAAGATGCATGGACGGTCCAAGTCATTTCAAGTATTTGTGGTCTCATAAACTTCATGAAAGTACTTGCTTGGTCACTTGTGCCAGGTTTGACGTTCCTTGCATCCGACAATGAAATGCTATTAATTAGTCATCTGGTAAAGGTTTGTAGTATACATTTGCACATTGTTAGATATATTTGCAATAGTTTTGTCCTTCCAGTGCTGCATTTCATCAGAAGCCAATAGATTAATTACTGCTGAGAGGGATGAAAGTCTACATTGTTGGACAATATTGTGTTTTTTAATGGATATCTCTAATACTAATTCATCCTTGGCCACCAGCAAATTCCCATAATGACTCACATCTTGGCATTCATGACTCACAATAAATTGGCTTTATTTGGCACTCAAATACTTTAAGCTTTTGTTTCAATTTTTTTTTTACTTTGCAAGTTGGTTCAAATAGCCCACAGATAGGCACATTGTATAGCAGAATATACTATAGTAATTATTACCATGATGTTGATATCATTGTATTTTATTATTTGGCTTTGTGTAATATCCTCACAAAATTTTGTGAATTTCTGATATATATTCAACCAATAGGAAATCACATTTTCCGTAAGACAGCGTGTTGCATTTTTAAACAAGCTGAACTTGAAGTCTTGGAAGCAGATTGTGATAGATCTTACCTGGAGAGCTTGCCATCTGTCCACTCCTTATTTTACCCAGAGTTTATTTCCCGTACATGTGTTCTGCAGGTTTTGTCCCTGTCTGCTCCCTCGGGTTGTCTCAGATCGGTCGCATGAACTTGGGTAAAGATGCCAGCACATTCAAATACTACACAATGTGTGGCCTACAGGAGGGCTTCCAACCGTATGCTGTCAACATGAACAGAGATGTAGCCATGTGGTTCAGCAAGCGCTTACCAACCTTTGTCAACGTGCCAAAAGATCATCCTCACATTGAGGTAGCTACACCCCGCTTTAACTCTTCTCATTTATGTAATATGTAATCTTTAATTAATATTCATTTCCAGAATATTTTGCTCTAAAATTCAGTTGACCCATTTTTTTAATCTGCTTTTTACGCCTCTACTTTCCAAGCATGTCAACAAAATGTGTTTCCAACAGTTGTTATAGGGCGAACTATGATTTCCAGATTAAAAGTCTGTAAAAAAATTTACAAGACACAAATAGACAGTTGTCACACTATTTCATCTTATCTGGTCCATAACTGCTGCGAATAGAGGAGTGGCAATGGGAGTTTTGGTAACAGTTGAGCAAGCTTGTGGCTGTGCCCTAAATATCTGAGATATAGCTTAAAACCCAATGCATTAGCATTGCCATTGGACCCTCTATATTATAAAGTATTGTCTGTTTTCCTTACAAAATGTTTTAACATTTACTTTGTAACATTTAGGTGACGAGGAAAGATGGAACTGTAGAAGCCCCTCCATGCTTAAAGGTTACACACAAAACCTTTGGCACCCAGAATAGCAATGAAGATATGATATACTGCAGGCTGAGTATGCCTGTGGAGTTCCACTCTGCCTTCAGCAATGAGGAGAACTTCCAGAAGAGGTATTTTGTTTTATCGCCCATACGTCAAAATTAACTATGACTTCACCAATTACAAGAAAAAAAAACCTCTGCTTAACATATGTTGTGCATATTCTTGGCAAGGCATAGCAGGTGTTTTACAGTTCTTAATGCCAACTATAGGATTGCTAACACCATAATTAAAAAATACAAAAAAGCATCCTAAAGGGGTCCCCTGAGGATACAGCTATAAAGCTCAATAAACAGAACAAGGCCTGAACTGGTTTCCTAGTTGTGTGTGCATGGCAGGAAACAAAGGGTTTAGCATAGGTAATGTCCATAAAAATGGGATATATCGATGATTTTTCACCATATACAAGACTAGAGCATGTCCTCAGTTAATTATGATCTTCTTATGTACTCTTTAGATGTGAACTAAACATCATTTATTTCTAGAGGAAAAGAGAATATAAAGCTGGAGGCTTTTATTAGTAAACCTATATGATGTTGTTATAAGAATTCATGTTGTTTTGAAAAACGACTTCAAATCTTATTTAGGTATTTTGTGTTCCTAAGTGGGGCCCTGAGAGTCCCTATTAGAGATGAGCGAATATGTTCGAAAAACAATCGCCAATTTCAAATTTCGCATGAATATGGCACATTCGGATTCATGATCGGACACATGAGCATTTTTTCTTAAAATCGGCAAAATTCAGTAAAAAGTCAGTAAAAGTGCGGGAAATTATTGCATTGCCGCTAAAGTATTTTTAGCACTTTGGCTAGGATACTGGTGGTGTATGATAAGCGGGAGGTAGCTAGTTAGCTAGGCGGTTGCTTCTAAGTCAGATAGTTTAGATTACTAGTGTCCTGTGGGGCTGTGAAATCGACCTTCCAGCAGATTTCTTTTTTTCTTGTGCCATTAGTGAGGTCCAAAGACAGCAGGGCACATGCCATAGAACTCTGTTGTGCACTGCTTCTATTGTACTCCATGCACGAGTACACCTTTAAAAATCTATTTTTTTCAGTCGCTAACGTGATTCAGCACGCCATATCTCACCTTGTCATTTAGTGGCGCTGAAATTCAGCTGTGTGCAGAGTAAAAAAAACTATTTTTTTCAGTTGCTGACGTGATTCAGCACGCCATATCTCACTTTGTCATTTAGTGGCGCTGAAATTCAGCTGTGTGCAGAGCTGTTGCAGAGTAAAGAATCTAATTTTTCATGGTGGAAGGGGGAATAGGCTTGGTGTTCAAGGGGGGTAGGTGGTAATGTTAGTGAAAGCACTAGTGAACCAATACCATCGCGTCCTATCCAAACACAACTGACAACTTCTGTTACTTGACGAGCTACTCCACTCCCTTTCTTTGGCAGCCGAACAGCGGTACGCCTTGTTGATGAGGGCCAGAAAGAGCATGTGCTCCAGTTAATGGCAAGCGCTGCTTCAAGTGGCCTCTCCTCCTCAACATCATACACAGTACAGTCCACAGACGTGGCACCCCAATTACCCTTGCTTCCCCCCGCGTCACAACTGTCCAACCGCCCAACTAACTGTAGGGAACCACAGATGGATGAGTCTGCAGATCTGTTCACACATTCTATGCCATGGCCATCAGAAGTGTACTCCAAAGAGTCTAGAGGAGGAAAGCATCTGCATCGATGCCCAACATTTTTTTAGGTTGGATTTGGGGCAGGACGAAGTAGGGTCTGAGCAGTATCCTGACCCTCATCACCAGACGTTAACCCCCAGGGGGGGAGGTGATCGTGATGAGACTCAGATACCTGAGGCTCACGCAGACTGTACTGTGCTGTCAGGGTAGGAAGAGGAGGAGGGTGAGGAATGGGATAACACAGATGATGATGATGAGGCTGTAAATCCCAGTTCATGTGAACCCATAGGCACACAACTGAGTAGGTCATCTGAGGAGTTGGAGGAGGAGGAAGACGAGGAGGTACGCCCTATGCTCGCAGACACAGAGTGATGCAACCACTACGAGCACTGCATCCTTGGCTACAACTGTGGCTGTGGCCAGCAGCGGTCACGGGTCTGCAGCTCGCAGGGGCGGCAAGGGTTGCCTAGCCTGGGCCTTTTTTGACACCGCAAAGGATGAGACAATTCATGTTATCTGTTAACTCTGCACGAAAAAACTCAGTAGAGGGAAGGAAAAACTGCAATAATTTGACTATTACATGCAAGAACCTTCACATGCGCAATCAAAAAGCATTACTCTGGCAATCTCGCTGCGATAAAATGCGGACCTCAACAACCATCAGCCTCACCATCAACCGCACCTGCTGCTTCTTCCTCTGTTACCGTGCCAAGTATTGTCACGCAGTTCTCTGACCGCAGAACCTCTGGTTCTTTACCCTCTCCAGTAAGGCTGAGTGAGAGCCGTCAGCTTTAATGGAAGCGGACGTGCCTGCTGTTTTTGACCGATCTCAGAGAATGAGCACACCACAACTTTATCCACCGTAACATCTCCGCCTGCACCTCAGTCACGGTCCAGCAGTTTGTCTGATTAACTGTACTCTGCCCTCTCTCAGCACTGCAGCCAGCCCTCGGTCCTGCAGTTGTGGTCACGTAAAAGATTGTTTCCTACTACACATGACAAAGCTAAGAGGTTGAACTCCACCATCTCCAATCTGTTGGCCACGGAAATGCTGCCTTTCCGCCTGGTAGATGCAGACGGTTTCCGAAAGCTGATGGTCGTCACAGTCCCCTAGTACCAGTTGCCATTACTTCTCTAAGGAAGCTGTGCCTGCGCTACACCAGCATGTCGCAGACAACATCACCCGTTCCTTTACTAAATCTATGTCTGCCAGAGTGCATTTCACCACAGACACCTGGACAAGTAAGCATGGCCAGGGGCGTTACATCTCGCTGAATGGGCACTGAGTGACTCTGGTGGCTGTGGGGGCAAGCGGGGAAGGGGCTGCTCCACAAGTCTTGGAATCCCCAAGGCTTGCAGGACAAACCTCTGTATTTCACACTTCTTCCACTGCTCCTGCCTCCTCCACCTCCACCGGGGCCTCCACTTGCGCACTCAGCCTTTGCCTTAATGAGACACGCGTTCCAACAGTGCAGAGCTAAACCCCACCACCTCCGTACTGCGCAGCCAGTGCTCACTGCAATCAGGCTGTGTTAAAATTAATATGCTTTGGAGATCGCAGTCACACAGCTAAAGAGTTGTGGACATCTCTTCAGGCCGAGTTTGAGCAATGGCTGTCTCCGCTGAACCTGGATCCAGGGAAGGTCATGTGCGATAACGGTGCGAACCTGGTGGCGGCCCTACGCCAAGGCAAGCTCCTACACATGCCTTGCATGGCTCATGTCCTCAACTTGGTGGTACAGCGATTTCTCCGCCACTATCCTTGCCTGGATGAGCTGTTGCAGAAAGCACGGAAGCTGTGTGCTCAGTTCCGCCTTTCGCGCCCCTCAGGTCATCAACTTGCATCGATACAGAGGTCTTTGTCCATGCCAGTTAACATGTTGATATGCTATGTGCCAACACGGTTGAATTCCACTCCCTGACACAGTATGTCATGATGTATAGACGTGGGTCATATGACGTTTACGGAGTGGGCACAGATTAAGGACCTCTGCACAGCTTCGAAATGGCTACTAAGATGGTTAGCGCTGACGATGCCGTCATCAGCATCACTATTCCAGTCATCTACATGCTGGAGCAGACTTTGAGTAGCCTGCGGGAGGAGGTGGTGGTCCCAGAGGAAGAGTAGAATGCGGGAGGGATAAGAATGTCTCAAAGTTCCAGACTGTCGTCACACAGGCGGGCGCCAAGGGAGGGTGGATTACTGCGATCGAGGGGGGCTGGTAATACCAGAAAAACTGATAGTGAAGGTGCAAGAGCCGAGAAACAAATGGAGGAGGAAGAGGTGATGGGTGAGCAACAGTCAGAAGATGAAGAGGATAATCATCCCCTCTATGTTGTTCGTGGTTGGCAGGAGGGGACAGAGGAAACAAGCAGTAGTGTTACACAGCCACCAACACAGTATGGGCTTGGACCTCATGGAAGAGCCTGAAATATGAGTGCTTTCTTGCTGCACTATCTGCAACATGATCCCTGTATAGCTATGATTCGAAATAGTGCCGACTACTGGGTTGCCACTCTGTTAGATCCACGTTATAAGAGTAAATTTTGCCAGATGCTTCCCGCCTTGGAAAGGGACCCGCGAATGCTGAAGTATCGAAACCCGCTTTTACACAACCTTAAGAGAGCTTTTCCCCAAGACAGCAGTGAGGCACACAGTGTGCATCGCAGCTCTAGATTTTCAACCTCTGGTACATAAATTCGTGAATGCCAAAACATTAGCAGCAGCAGTGTAAGTGGCAGAAGCAATTTCTGTGAGTCCTTTCACACATTTTTCATACCAGCTCGTGCACCAGCACAACAGAGTACAAGTCTGACACGTGGTGAACTACTGGAGAGGATGGTGCAGGAGTATCTAGAGCTCAATATCAATGCCATCAGGGAGGGTTTGGACCCTTTTACATTTTGGTCTTCAAAAATGGATGAGTGGCCTGAGCTCGCCTGTCACACCTTGGAGGTTTTACCATGTCCGGCAGCCAGCGTTCTCTCACAACGTGTCTTCAGCGCTGCTTGTGGTGTCCTGATGGATAAGCGAAGCCGGCTGTCCCCTGAAAGTGTAGACCGCCTAACTTTCATCAAGATGAACAAGTCATTGATCTCCAAGGACTTTTGCACCCCAATCGCAGACTGTACAGACTAGGCAATGTTCTAGTTTTTAGTGTGCTGCATTGATCTTGCGTAATTGCAGTCTGTGATATCTTTAGCGTGGCTTCTGTGCCTGCTATTGCTGCTGCAGATGTTAACACTCCTGGTTGGGTCTCCATCTGATGGGTTGGCTGTAGTGGGAGAGATGTCGGTCCCCATTATACTATTTCTACTCTAGTGAAATTGATGCCACTTTGGTGGTGTCTACCACTAATTTAGGGAAATGTGAACACTCCTGGTTGGATCTCCCATCTGCTGGGTTGCTTGTAGTGGAAGAGATGTCGGTCCCCATTATACTATTTTTACTGTACTGAAATTGATGCCACTTTGGTGTTGTCTGCCACTAATTTTTGAAAACGTGGAGACTCCTGTAGGATCTCCAGCTGCTGGGTTGACTAGTGGAAGAGGTGTCGGTCCCCCTTATACTATTTCTACTCTACTGAAATTGATGCTGCTTTGGTGGTGTCTGCCACTAATTTTTGGAAATGTGGAGATTCCTGACGGGATCTCCATCTGTTGGGTTGGCTGTAGTTGAAGAGGTGTCGGTCCTAATTATACTATTTCTATGCTACTGAAATTGATGCCACTTTGGTGGTGTCGGCCCCTAATTTTTGGAAATGAAGAGACTCTTGGTTGAGTCTCCTTCATGTTGTAGCGCCGGCGTCCCTGCCCTCTGCTAGGCAGGGACGCTGTTCCCCTCACCCCTCTGCTCCGAGCCCGGCGTCCTCCTCCCGCTCTGCTGGCAGCGCGCGCTCCTTCCCGGCCACTGTGCTCCCTCCCTCTTAAAGGGGCCACGCGCGCCGTCCTAAGGAGTCCCTGGCCAATGGCCGGAGGACTTCACCATATATAAGGCACCTCCTCCAAAATGGAGGTGCCCGAGCAATGTTGTTGCACTGTTCACTACTCTGCTTCAGCCCTCAGGTCCCGTTGCCAGTTACCTGCCAGTTACCTGCCAGAATCCTGCCAGTTTGCTGTCTGTTTCCTGCCTGACATTCCTCCTACCTGCTTGCTAGCCTGAGGTCCGACGGTCTGCCTTCCTACTCCTGTCAGTCTGTCTATGGACCAGCTTGCCCGTTCACCTGGGAGCGCACATCTGCTACCTGCCTGCTAGCCTACCTGGAGGCTCCGCCGTCACGTGCTGTGACCACCTGCCATTCCAGAGACTCCTGCCCGCTCACCTGGGAGCGCACATCTGCTACCTGCCTGCTAGCCTACCTGGAGGCTCCGCCATCACGTGCTGTGACCACCTGCCATTCCAGAGACTCCTGCCCGCTCACCTGGTAGCGCTCATCTGCTGCCTGTCTGTTGGCCTACCTGGAGGCTCCGCCGTCACGTGCTGTGACCACCTGCCATTCCAGAGACTCCTGCCCGCTCACCTGGGAGCGCTCATCTGCTGCCTGTCTGTTGGCCTACCTGGAGGCTCCGCCGTCACATGCTGTGACCACCCGTTTATCCAGAGACTCTCGCTTGCTCACCTGGGAGCACACATCTACCATCTGCCTGCTAGCCTACCTGGAGGCTCAGCCATCACAGGTCGTACCTACCCTTTACCCAGAGACTGCCCCGGTCACTTGCCGTGACCTCCTGCCCGTTCATCCAGAGACTGCCCCGGTCACTTGCCGCGACCTCCTGCCCGTTCATCCAGAGACTACCCCGGTCACTTGCCGTGACCTCCAGCCCGTTCACCCAGAGACTGTCCCGGTCACCTGCTGTGACTGCCTGCCCGTCTTCCCTGGTCGCCACCCGCTCCCTTACAAGGACCGCCCCCTTGTTTAGTAGCTCAGAGGTTCCGCCTCCCAGACCCGTTACACATGTGTGTTGCCTGTAGCAGCAGGCCTCCCAGTCCGGCAGGCCTCCACTTACTTTCAGTCAACTACCAGTGTTACTATCCTTAAATTTTTGTACCAATACTAATCTATGAAGCTGATTTTTCTGCCATCTGAGTGTGGCTGTAGAAGATTAATTCATCGCACACTTGGGTGGTGAAAATGCAAAGTTATTTTATTTATTTGCTTATAAATAAATGAAATTTGCATTTTCACTACCCGAGTGTGCAATGAATTAATCTTCTATAGTGACTGGGCACCTGCTGCCCGTTACATCAGCACCTCCACTCTGACAGAGTGCATGCAAACCTTCACTTTATCTAATCTGAGTGTGGCTGAGCAAAAAAGCAGGTTGAGCTGTTGCATGTGGTATCAGGGCTCCCAGCACAGCAGACCTACACCGATCCCTCACCCACCTCATCTAAATTTGAAGTTAAACTAAAAGCTGTAATTGCTGGCCTAGACCCTGATTCCTCATGCATGGCCCATGGCTGATTGCTGCTGTGCCATTATAGAATTTGTACTGTGGGTCAATTGAGGCAACTTTTCTGGTATCTGTCCCTAATTTGATCTGTTTTGGCAGCTTTTGGGCCCTTTTGAAGGTGTTGTGTATACATTTTTTTGCCTCCCATTGAATGCAATGGGGTTCAGATATGTTCGGTGAATGTTTGATGAATTAATCTGCGAATATTGCAAATTTGGCAATCGGAAACCGAACATTGAAATGTTCGCTCATCTCTAGTCCCTATTTTTGATGGATCCAGAACGTCTGTGCATTACATGTACAGGGTATGCCCTTCAATGGTATTTGTGTAATGCTTCATTTTCCCTGTGGTGGGGCTGCAGAAGAACTGAACACAATGGCACTGATTCAACAAAGCAATTTCACCAGACTTCTGGCTTAAATTTCTTTGAAAAGTTGCAAAATTTTAATGCAACTTGGAGTTGTGCAGAAACTTTCCAACTTTTTGGTATTTTCATGTCTGTTTTCCCAGCTCCGCCAAAATGGGCTGACCATGGTCGTGATGGGGCACTGTTGAGGCGTAATGTCATGGCTCGTCTACTTCAGGATGAGCTGTGGCATTCCTTACGTCAGAAATCTTACTCCAGTCATTCGCACACCACTCATCATGCCCGTCTGATTCATGAATAGGAATGCATCTCTTCATGAATCAGGAGCGTCTAACTCCTGCATGCCCCCTCATCAAGACTGGTGAGAAAATTGTCAGTCTTGATTTATTTTTTATTTTTAGCACTAAATGCAAATTCACCTATTTTTTTTTTTTATAAAATTTCAACTTTTTTTCTGCTTTGATTTTAGAAATGCTCTTCAAGAAGGTTCTCACACGACATCAGTAAGTTATGTTTTTTGGTTATTAATTTTACAGAGGTTTAATATGCTTGTTAAAACAATGTGCACATTTTAAATCCCTAAACATAAGTATTTATTCACATCACCATTAGCCATTCTGGTCTCTTTCATCAGAAGACTACTTTTGTCAACAGCACTATTCTTTCCTTGAAGGATATCGGAATACCCTTAAATATTATTATATTTGATGGGGTCCATCAGAGTTTATTAGTATGTGTTAGAAAAGCTGAAACCATGATGATCGTTAGAACAGATTCTAAGCTAATTAGTTTACCGGACCCTGGTAATTCTTGTCCATTTGCTGTCCACCTAATTTGGCATCAAGTGTTAAGAATGAGTTGATCATACTTAATTTGATTCTTTTAGCAGTATAACTTAACCCCTTCACCCCCGGGCCATTTTCCATTTTTTTTTGCGCTTTCATTTTTTTGCTCCCCTTGTTCCCAGAGCCATAACTTTTTTATTTTTCTGTCAATATGACCACCTGAGGGCTTATTTTTTGCGAGACAAGTTTTACTTTTGAACAACACCATTGGTTTTATCATATCATGTACTGAAAAACGGGAAAAAAAATCCAAGTGCTGTAAAATTGCCAAAAAAGTGCAATTCCAATGCTGCCATTATGATTCTCCAGGTCATTACTAGTTAGTAGATACCAAACATGTATAGGTTCATTTTTACTTAAGTGGTGAAAAAAAATCCAAAGTTTGTTAAAAAAAAGTCGCCATTTTCCGAGACCCATAGCGTCTCCATTTTTCGGGATCTGGGGCTGGGTGAGGGCTTATTTTTTGCGCGCTGAGCTGACGTTTTTATTGATACTATTTTGGGATAGATACACTGTTTTGATCGTCCGTTATTGCATTCTATTGTAATGTTACAGCGACCAAAAAAAGTCATTCTAGCGTTTTTATTTTTCTTCTCATTACGCCGTTTACCGATTTGGATTAATTTTTTTTTTTATCTTGATAGATCGGACAATTCTGAACTCGGCAATACCAAATATGTGCATATTTGATTTTTTTATTGTTTTATTTTGAATGGGGCAAAAGGGGGGTGATTTAAACTTTTATATATTTTTGTTTTACTTTACACTAGCTTCAATAGTCTTTATGGGAGACTAGAAGCTGTGATCATCAGATCGCCTGTGTGTAGCAGAAATGCTCACTGGCTATGAACGCCGACTGCTGGGCAGCGCTCATAGCCTCCCAGCAATGACAACCGCAGGGGTCTCCTGCAGACCCCGGGTTGTCATGCCAACCCACCGGCGACCTGCGGTCATGTGACACGGACTTATGACGTCCTTCTGCCGCGGCCATGTTATATGCCGCTGTCCGAGATTAACAGCAGCATTTAACATGTTAATAGCCACGGATGGATCGCGATTCCACTCGCGGCTGTTAGAGGCAGATCCCCGGAAAGCTAGAGCCCGCACCAAAGGAAGAGACCCGACATGTCGGAAAGGGGTTAAAGAGGACCTTTCACCAAATTTTTCATTTTGAACTGGACACGGGATGCAATAGTGACTGCAGAGCAGAATAAAAAGTTTTTATTTTTTTAATTTTGTTTCCCTGTTGCAGAAATGTTACCAAAGTATTTGGCACCTGATGAGTTAATGGTTTTTTTTGGGTGTTATCAGATAGTTTTCACTGGGGGTGTGTACTTCTTCCTCCTCATGACATGACCATTCATAAGCAGGAAAAAAAAAGCATGCCCTCACCATAGCTTAGAGCAGGTTTCTTAGTGTGTGAGATGTATGAGACAGCCCTGATCTTCTGGTCTAACCTCCTGCATGATTAGAAAGTGCTGGCAATACAGCTTTAACCCCTTAGTGACTACCAATACGTCTTTTTACTTACCTGTAATTTAAGAGACTAGCATCCCCCGATGGGTGACAATCCAGCAGCTATCAGCTGTACACTATAGCTGACAACTTGCTGCATCAGCCGCAATCAGTGTTGGCAACGACTATGGCTGTTTAACCCCTTAAATGCTGCTGTCAATAGTGACTGGCATCTAAATGGTTAACAGTGTGGGGGCTTCCTCTTTAACCCCATTGGCACCCTGAGTTCTTGATAGTGTGGTTCTAATTTTTGCCATGGCAGTTCAAATAATGGCCTTAGAGTTATCTTTTTTATTCCTATCATGCCAATTTGCATTAATTCCTGAAAAGCACCTGAAGGGTTAATGAACTACCTGACAGCAATTTTGAATAAGTTGAAGGGTGCGGTCTTTAAAATGGTATCACTTTTGGGAGTTTCCAATATATAAATCCCCCAAAGCCTCTTAAAAAATGAATAGGTCCCTATAAAAATAAGCTTTGTAAATTTCCTTGAAAAAATGAAAAATTACTGCTACATTTTTAAACCTTCTAAAATGTTAACAAAATAAAACACTTTACAAATGATGCTAAACTAAACCGTACATGAGGGAAATGTAATTTATTATAGTTTTTGTGTGGTATGAGTATTGGGATTAAAGGGATAGTCATTCAAAGTTAGAAAATTGCAACTGTTTAAAAAATTTTCAATTTCTTAAGTTTTTGTCAAATTTCTGACATATTTATGAATAAACGCAAAACATGTCAACCTAAATTTACCCCAAGTATAATGTGTCTCAAAAAAACAATCTCAATATCAATGGAATATGTTGAAGCATTCCAGAGTTATTACTATATAAAGTGACATATGTCAGATTTAAAAAAATTGGCCTGGTCACTAAGGGGTTAAGATAAGGTCCAAGGAATCAGTATGGGAAGGGATGGGGCAGTACAACAGAGTTTAGCAGTGTCACATTTCAAACCTTTCTTTCAGCTCTCCTCCTCTCATAGCACTGTCACCTCTGCTGTACTGCCTCTCCCCCACACTGCCTGTCTCGAGTCAGTAATCACATTTATGTTGTGGTTAGGGAACTCGTAATCTCTCTGCAGTGAGCGCAGAGCAGGCTGTCATATCTCACACAGGAGTGGCCTGCCTGTTCTGGGCTATGCCTGTATGAGACATAATGACACTCTGGTCTGATCTGACTGCAGAGGATGTACAAGTTGCTTGAGCACAACAGAGGTAAGTGTGATTACATCTCACACACTGATAAACCTGTTCTAAGCTACTGTGGGGGCATGTTCTTTTTTCTCCAGTATGTTGCTGCCTGCTTATAATTGGTTTACATCATACAGAGAGAGGAAAACTCTGATAACACCAACTTTGATGTAACAAAAATTAACTTATTAGGTGCCAAATACTTTGATTGCTAATATCTCCGCAATGGAGGGGCGAAATAAAATTTTTATTCAGCTCTGCAGCCATTATTGCATTGTGTGTCTAGTTCAACATAAATTTTTTTTGTGAAAGGTCCCCTTTAAATAAAATAAACATGCCTTCAGTAAATGTTATTACATAATTTGAAGTAAAAATAGTGGTTCAACATAAATTAATGTTTTTTGTGCAAATATTTTTATAATATATATATATATGTGCCATTCAGCCAAATGATTATTTGGTCAAACATAGATGTTGGATTAGGTTTGTCTTGTGATTGCCATTCCCAGTCATCCCAAAGTTGTTTCATGTGGTTGAGGTAAAGGCTCTATGCAGTTCCTCTACACTTCCCTATGTCTTAATGGACACCCCTAGAACAAAAGGGGCCTTACCCAAAGAGTTGGTGCAAAATTGAAACCATATAATTGTCAGAAATGTATTTGTATGCTGTTGCATCAACAATCCACTTCACATGAATGAAGGGGCCTAGCCCTAAACCCTGAAATATAGCATTATATCATTTTCTTTTTTTCTCACTAAATTTTACAGTAGACTTCAAGTATTCCACTGCACACACTTTTTTGACTATTTGCCACACCCAGATTCATTTATCAGACCCCCAGATGCTTAAATGTTTTTCATCACTTTTCCAGAACCCAGTAGCAGCATACTTTACCTCCTCAAGACGATTTACATTGCACATGACCTTAAGGTTGGGCTGCTGCTCCTCGACCATGGACACCCTTTTTTCTTTAAATCTCTGGAAACACGTTTTTTGTGCTTTTGTCAGTACCAAAGTACAAAAGAAGATAGGCAGTATTGGATTCAGGGGTTGCAGTTATACCCAAGCCATAGAGCTTATGAGGGGCCAAAATGTTTCTTTAACCCATATATGAGAAGACCAAGTAATAATTGAGTCCCTTTTTAGATATTTTGGATTGGGTCCAATACTTGCCAATAGTTTCAAGTTAAAATAAACCAAAAAGGGTCATATACAAATTACAACTTCCCGTTCAGGGTATTATATCAACAAAAACTAGAGCTAAATCAGTCCAGTTTAAAAGGAAGATATAAACAAAATCATTAAGATAAATATTTTTTATTTCCATTCAATTAAAAAATATAGGTACTTTCAAAATCAAAAGTCAAGTATCAATCACAAACCTATGTTATTATGGTAAATTTTCTCCATAAATACAATTAACAGTATTAGAGTACTCAAATTTCCAATTCTATTGCCCCCATTCCCTAATAATAAAGTGCTGAGAATTTTTTTTTTTTGAAAAACATAATTATAGCCCGAGATTCAAAAAATGTAAATTGCAAGTGCCAAAAATTTATATCTCTATATGCTATAAATAAAACCCTCATATATCATTAGTTGTATTTAGAACAGTGCAATGTAAAAAAAGTCAGCAACAAGGTAATTTCATAGGAAACATGATGTGCAAATAGGGACAAAGTCACTAAAGTTCACTGAGAGCGGACATAATAATTCTGAGGAGGGTACTTACATGACTCAATTAGCAGCTTGTGAGTGATAAGACTGTGATTTTACCCCGATGACGCCGTTTCGCCTTGGGCTTCTTCAATACAGTTGGAGGAAGGCAACACCCATGCAATACCCATGGCTCAGCCAGGAGAAAATTTATTTTATTCCTCCCAGAAGCCACTGAATTGCACTCATAGAGGTGTGCGCAGAGCAGCTTTAGTCACCACTCATGTGTTTTGTATCATTAGTTATGCTTATTTTTATTTTTCTTTCCAGTTGTATTACTACTCTGTCCGGATATTCGCTGGACAAGACCCATCCTCAGTGTGGGTAGGATGGGTGACTCCTGACTACCACTTCTATAGTGAAAATTTTGACTTAAGCAAAAATTGCACTGTGACTGTCACTTTAGGAGATGAAAGGGGCAGAGTACACGAAAGGTGAGATCTGGTTTTGGCTAATGTACACAGTATGCTCTTGGACTAGTTTGTGTGCAGACTAAGCACACCAAACAGACAGTGCAACCTCAGTATTTAAAGAGTAACCAAACCTTTGTAACTGATTTTACATTTCAGTGTCTTTTTAATTGCAAGCAGTTCAGTGGAAGTCAAGGTCCTGAGAAACCAACCATCACTCAAACCCCAAGAGGTGCATAGCTTAGGAGACAAGAGAGCCCAGCTGCTGACTGAGTGTGTACACGGAGTGGAATACTGATTCAAGAGAAAGCATAAGCTTCATAACCCATGCTTTCTGTTGAATCTGTACCTCATTCTGTGTGCGCTTTCAGGCAAGAGTCACCTGATCTGTGCACCTCTCGAGGGTGTTTTGAGTCATCAGTTGGTGTCTTAGGACAAGACTTTCCTTGCAATTAAAAGGGCACTCAAATATAAAAAGTTTAAAAATTTTAGTTATTCTTTAAGTAATCGAAACACACAAGATACTAACATATTAGCAATTCAGCCTCTGTTCAGTTTTTCTACATCATCTTCCTCTTTTTTCCATACTTTCAGTGTTAAACGGAGCAATTGTTACATGGTGTGGGGAGGTGACCTCGCTACTGGCTCACAGAGGTCAAGTCGCAACAATGTAGATATTGATATTGGGTGCCTTGTTGATCTGGCCACAGGGCTGCTGTCATTTACAGCCAATGGAAAAGATCTGGGGACCTGCTACCAGGTAATTTTAACAAACTTATTTTCAGGCATATTGTTACTATGTATCTGATGCACATTGTTTCAAATTAATGGGGTTTTCCCACCAACAAAGTTAATTTTAATCAATCGATCTTGGAATAAAAATAAGTTCAACCATTAGATGTGTTTATCTCAGCCCAGAAACATTTTTTTTTTAATCATATAAATGTACCCCTGCTATGTACTGTGTAATGGCTGTGTCTGACATTGCAGGAACATGGTCTGATAATGCCACATCTCCTGGGCAGGGGAGGAAGAAAAGAGTATGCACACAGGACAGCAGGGAGTGAAATGTTTTACTTCACAAAAATAATCAGCTGTGATCCCCTGCTGTCCTGTCTGTATACTCTTTTCCTTACTCCCCTGCCCAGGAGCTGTGGTATGATCAGACCATATTCCTGTACGGTCAGACACAGCCATTACACAGTACACAGCAGGAGCACTTATATAAGATTATCTCAGCACAGCAACATTTTTTTTAAACACATCCAATTGCGGAAATTATTTTTATTCCATCTATTGATTAAAATTAACTATGTTTGTGGGGGACAACCTCTTTAACTACTATACCTTGTCTGGGCTATATAGATTTACTACAGCTATGTTTGCCATCACCACAAAATTGAAAACCTAGAGACAAGTTTGCTAGGGAACTATTGCATCTCTTCCTTATAAATGGTTTCCTTAATCTAGGTCTTGCTATGGTTAATGTCCAAGTCAAAATCAAAAGCGACTGTTCTTCTGGCAATAGCTTCATCAATTTTAAAAATGACAGAATTATGCTGCAGTAACCATAGTAACATCCCACTACAAGATATAAAAGCATTGAAGCAGCAACCTTTAAGAAGAAAAAATACAATTTGTGTCAGTCTCAAAACTTTTGTCCACATATTTAATTTCCCCTGTGAACACTTACTGCCAGATTTCCACATAGATTAAAGCTGTTTGTAGGAGGTCCGAGCAGAAAGTATAGAAATACCTGGGAAATAAGGATGGTGTTAAAGCTGAGAACCACTGCAATGATTTTACAAGACAGGATCTCCCATAATTTTTACTGATTATATCATTTTCTCAAAGTAAGGCTACTTCCATGAAGGTGAATTTTAGTCAATATTTTGGATAAGTATTGGTTAACCAAAGCCAGGAGTTGAACTTTACAGAAGAAAAGCACAATGGAAAAATTTGCATCTCTTCCATATTTTGTCTTACAATTATGGTTGCAAAATCCTGACCAAAATGGTCATGGAAATATCTTGACATTCATCTGTTCTAGTTTTCCACCAGTGACCTACTTATCTTTGTCTAAAACATGTTCAACAAGTGTAGCTCCTTTCCTTAATTTTACAAAATGAAAGGTATTGTCAAAAAGATAATTTGTAGCAAATCATGGTTTTGAGATTGTCTCAGTAACAGGTTTTGTAGACATAGCTAGATTCCACACTACACTTGAACATTACCTTTTCCGCTGTAACTCGTGTAGTAATTTATCCATTCTTATTTAAGACTTTTAGTTGTGGGTAGTTGTAATTTGTCATATTTCTGAACTCCATTATGTCAGTTGAGCAGACATTATTGACAAATTACTACCACACAACAGATATTATGGCTTCCAGCTTGAATAATCTGAGCGCTCCTGTTGTGTTTGAATAATGCTTCACTTAGAGGGAATTACTAGGTTGTGTTAGATGATGGTTTTTACTGAAATAAATCCATTTTCCCTTATTAGGTTGAACCAAACACCAAGCTGTTCCCAGCAGTTTTTCTGCAGCCGACTAGCACTAATCTCTTCCAGTTTGAACTTGGGAAATTAAAGGTATTGTTTTCTGTTTGCATTAACCTTTCTCCTGCCATGGAGCAGTGTTTATTCTGTTGCACATTATTAGGAGCAATTTCATTATCTTACCAACAACTATTTTTATGGCTATCTGCATATTTCCCTTGAAAAATCAGCTGTTTCAGAAGCCAGTGCCACAATGTCTCAGGGGAAAGGGGTCATCTGAAATTACATAACCCCTTAAATACAAGGCACTAAATGGGCTAATCTAGTTACAACAAATTGCTACCTACCCACTGGAAAGGTAATGACTAGTGTTGAGCGATACCTTCCGATATCGGGAAATATCGGATCGGATTGGATCGGACCGATACCGAAAAAGTATCGGATATCGCCGATTCCGATACCGGAAACCAATGCAAGTCAATGGGACATAAATATCGGAATTAAAATAAACCCTTTCTTTCCTTGTAGGTTATTTCTACATGAAGGAAAACAACTAAGAATAATGTAGAATGTATTGGGGGAGGTGGGGGAGACAATAAAGGCATAGAGGTTTAGCCCAGTCAAATGGAATAGCAGGAATTAATATTTTTTTATTATGTTCTGAGTTACGGAAATATTAACTATGTTAAGTATTTTTATATTTTGTCAGATATTTATGTTTCACTACTTCCATGCTCTTCACCTTCTTTTTTACTTCTCCCACACTTTCTCCTTCATCATCCTCAGCATCTTTTTCATCCACTTCTTCTTCACCTTCTTCTTCTTCACCTTCTTCGTATTATTCTTTTTTTTACATTCTTCATATTCTACTTCTTCATCTTCTTCATATTCTTCTTCTTCATCATATTCTTATTTGTGACAGGCATTCCTGTAGTTGTTATCTATAAAAGGTTGGACATTACACCTTTCGTTCTGCCCGTCACAAAAGATTTACAACAGGATTTGTCCGCGTTCAGTTTGGCCTGCAGCAGCAGGTCTTTTCCAGGGGCACCACGAGGAGGAACGGACTCACCCCCATACACTGCTTAGTCATCTTCTGCTTATAATTTAGATATTATCTTTTGCTCTGATTTTTAGTCTTATGCTTAATGTTCTTCCGCTTTTTGTTCTGCAGCTTCTTGTATTTCTGCTTCTTGGTTTTCTGTCTCTTGTTTTTCTGTATCTTGGTGCTTGTCTTCTCTTCTTTGTCTTCTTGGTCAACTTCTTCAGGGTCATCTTCTTGGTCTTCTTCGGGGTGGTCTTCAGGGTCGTCGTCTTCGGGGGTCCTCGTCTTCGGGGTCCTCGTCTTCTTCGGGTTGGTCTTCTGGGTCCTCGTCTTCGGGGTCCTCGTCTTCTTCGGGGTGGTCTTCAGGGTCCTCGTCTTCTTCGGGGTGGTCTTCAGGGTCCTCGTCTTCTTCGGGGTGGTCTTCAGGGTCCTCGTCTTCAGGGTCATTGTCTTCGGGGTCCTCGTCTTCTTAGGGTTGGTCTTCAGGGTCCTCGTCTTCAGGGTCCTCGTCAGGGAGATCCAGAGTGATTACCAAGAACCATTTCAAAAAGCTTGAACTTGGAAATGTAGCAGAAGGTACAAGAAAGCTGAGGAACTACCGAGGACCAGCTGACGGTACTGGAACCCGGATGGATAGCAGAAGGTACAAGAGCCAATGGAACTACCGAGGACCAGCTGATGTTACTGGAACTCGGTTACTAAGCAGGAGGTACCTGTGCCAGAAAGCACTACCAAGGACCAGCAGACGTTGGTGGAACTTGGATACCGAGAAGGAGGCACCTAATCCAAAGGCACTGCCGAGAACCAGCTGACGGTACTGGAACCCGGATGGGTAGCAGAAGGTACAAGAGCCAATGGAACTACCGAGGACCAGCTGATGTTACTGGAACCCGGATGGGTAGCAGAAGGTACAAGAGCCAATGGAACTACCGAGGACCAGCTGATGTTACTGGAACTCGGTTACTAAGCAGGAGGTACCTGTGCCAGAAAGCACTACCAAGGACCAGCAGACGTTGGTGGAACTTGGATACCGAGAAGGAGGCACCTAATCCAAAGGCACTGCCGAGAACCAGCTGACGGTACTGGAACCCGGATGGGTAGCAGAAGGTACCCATGTAAAAAAAAAGTTCAAGGCCGCGAGCCGGCCGCAGTTACCAAAACCCACAGTCCTACAGAGGGTGCTTGTCCTATTGGCACTATGGAACCAGCCTTCATTGCCAGATCCCGCAGCCCACATAGGAGTCACCTAAACTGCAGGCACCATAGAGTCGGCTAACCCGACCGCAACACGACAGGACAACGCATTGGAGGCAAAGTGACGTTGACACTACCCGGAAACAGCTGGCGTGCTGGAACCAGGCTGGGCAGGAGGGAGTACCCGTGCCAAAGACACTGCCGAGGACCAGCTGACGGTACTGGAACCCGGATGGGTAGCAGAAGATACAAGAGCAAATGGAACTACCGAGGACCAGCTGACGGTACTGGAACCCGGATGGGTAGCAGAAGGTACAAGAGCCAATGGAACTACCGAGGACCAGCTGATGTTACTGGAACTCGGTTACTAAGCAGGAGGTACCTGTGCCAGAAAGCACTACCAAGGACCAGCAGACGTTGGTGGAACTTGGATACCGAGAAGGAGGCACCTAATCCAAAGGCACTGCCGAGAACCAGCTGACGGTACTGGAACCCGGATGGGTAGCAGAAGGTACCCATGTAAAAAAAAAGTTCAAGGCCGCGAGCCGGCCGCAGTTACCAAAACCCACAGTCCTACAGAGGGTGCTTGTCCTATTGGCACTATGGAACCAGCCTTCATTGCCAGATCCCGCAGCCCACATAGGAGTCACCTAAACTGCAGGCACCATAGAGTCGGCTAACCCGACCGCAACACGACAGGACAACGCATTGGAGGCAAAGTGACGTTGACACTACCCGGAAACAGCTGGCGTGCTGGAACCAGGCTGGGCAGGAGGGAGTACCCGTGCCAAAGACACTGCCGAGAACCAGCTGACGGTACTGGAACCCGGATGGGTAGCAGAAGATACAAGAGCAAATGGAACTACCGAGGACCAGCTGACGGTACTGGAACCCGGATGGGTAGCAGAAGGTACAAGAGCCAATGGAACTACCGAGGACCAGCTGATGTTACTGGAACTCGGTTACTAAGCAGGAGGTACCTGTGCCAGAAAGCACTACCAAGGACCAGCAGACGTTGGTGGAACTTGGATACCGAGAAGGAGGCACCTAATCCAAAGGCACTGCCGAGAACCAGCTGACGGTACTGGAACCCGGATGGGTAGCAGAAGATACAAGAGCAAATGGAACTACCGAGGACCAGCTGACGGTACTGGAACCCGGATGGGTAGCAGAAGGTACAAGAGCCAATGGAACTACCGAGGACCAGCTGATGTTACTGGAACTCGGTTACTAAGCAGGAGGTACCTGTGCCAGAAAGCACTACCAAGGACCAGCAGACGTTGGTGGAACTTTGATACCGAGAAGGAGGCACCTAATCCAAAGGCACTGCCGAGAACCAGCTGACGGTACTGGAACCCGGATGGGTAGCAGAAGATACAAGAGCAAATGGAACTACCGAGGACCAGCTGACGGTACTGGAACCCGGATGGGTAGCAGAAGGTACAAGAGCCAATGGAACTGCCGAGAACCAGCTGGCGGTGCTGGAGCCCAGGGTAAATACTAAAAACAGAAGAGCCAGAGGTGTATTTGGAGGAGGTTTTAAATCCGTACTACAGTGGATGTGGACAAAGCAGGAGAATTTGCCGGACACACAGCTGGGGATCAGCTGACGTTACTGAATCCCAATAACACTGGAGCAAGCGTTGACTGTGCAGACGGCACTTCTGAGCAGCAACTAGCGGTATTGGAGCCCAGGGTAAATACTAAAAACGGAGGAGCCAGAGGTGTAATTGAAGCAAGTTTTAAATAAGTAGCACAGTGAATATGGACAGAGCAGGAGAAATTGCCGTGAACACAGCAGGGGAACAGCTGACGTTACCGAACCCCAATAACACCGCAGCAAGTGTTGACTGTGCAGACGGCACTTCCGAGCGCCAACTGGCGGTGCTGGAGCCCAGGGATAAGAATGAAAACAGAGGAGCCAGAGGTGTAATTCGAGCAACTTTAAAATGTGTAGTACAGTGGATGTGGACAAAGCAGGAGAAATTGCCGTCCGCACAGCAGGAGAACAGCTGACGTTACTGAACCCCAATAACACGGCAGCAAGTGTTGACTGTGCAGACAGCACTTCCGAGCGCCAACTGGCGGTGTTGGAGCCCAGGGTAAATACTAAAAACGGAGGAGCCAGAGGTGTAATTGGAGCAAGTTTTAAATAAGTAGCACAGTGAATATGGACAGAGCAGGAGAAATTGCCGTGAACACAGCAGGGGAACAGCTGACGTTACCGAACCCCAATAACACCGCAGCAAGTGTTGACTGTGCAGACGGCACTTCCGAGCGCCAACTGGCGGTGCTGGAGCCCAGGGATAAGAATGAAAACAGAGGAGCCAGAGGTGTAATTCGAGCAACTTTAAAATGTGTAGTACAGTGGATTTGGACAAAGCAGGAGAAATTGCCGTCCGCACAGCAGGAGAACAGCTGACGTTACTGAACCCCAATAACACGGCAGCAAGTGTTGACTGTGCAGACGGCACTTCCGTGCGCCAACTGGCGGTGTTGGAGCTCAGGGATAATACTGAAAACAGAGGAGCCAGAGGTGTAATTGGAGCAACTTTAAAATCTGTAGTAGTGAGAATGTGGACAGAGCAGGAGAAATTGCCGTCCGCACAGCAGGGGAACAGCTGACGTTACTGAACCCCAATAACATGGTAGCAAGTGTTGACTGTGCAGACAGCACTTCCGAGCGCCAACTGGCGGTGCTGGAGCCCAGGGATAAGAATGAAAACAGAGGAGCCAGAGGAGTAATTGGAGCAACTTTAAAATGTGTAGTACAGTGGATGTGGACAAATCAGGAGAAATTGCCGTCCGCACAGCAGGAGAACAGCTGACGTTACTGAACCCCAATAACACGGCAGCAAGTGTTGACTGTGCAGACGGCACTTCCGAGCGCCAACTGGCGGTGCTGGAGCCCAGGGATAAGAATGAAAACAGAGGAGCCAGAGGTGTAATTGGAGCAACTTTAAAATCTGTAGTAGTGAGAATGTGGACAGAGCAGGAGAAATTGCCGTCCGCACAGCAGGGGAACAGCTGACGTTACTGAACCCCAATAACATGGTAGCAAGTGTTGACTGTGCAGACAGCACTTCCGAGTGCCAACTGGCGGTGCTGGAGCCCAGGGATAAGAATGAAAACAGAGGAGCCAGAGGTGTAATTGGAGCAACTTTAAAATCTGTAGTAGTGAGAATGTGGACAGAGCAGGAGAAATTGCCGTCCGCACAGCAGGGGAACAGCTGACGTTACTGAACCCCAATAACACGGCAGCAAGTGTTGACTGTGCAGACAGCACTTCCGAGCGCCAACTGGCGGTGTTGGAGCCCAGGGTAAATACTAAAAACGGAGGAGCCAGAGGTGTAATTGGAGCAAGTTTTAAATAAGTAGCACAGTGAATATGGACAGAGCAGGAGAAATTGCCGTGAACACAGCAGGGGAACAGCTGACGTTACTGAACCCCAATAACATGGTAGCAAGTGTTGACTGTGCAGACGGCACTTCCGAGCGCCAACTGGCGGTGCTGGAGCCCAGGGATAAGAATGAAAACAGAGGAGCCAGAGGTGTAATTCGAGCAACTTTAAAATGTGTAGTACAGTGGATGTGGACAAAGCAGGAGAAATTGCCGTCCGCACAGCAGGAGAACAGCTGACGTTACTGAACCCCAATAACACGGCAGCAAGTGTTGACTGTGCAGACGGCACTTCCGTGCGCCAACTGGCGGTGTTGGAGCTCAGGGATAATACTGAAAACAGAGGAGCCAGAGGTGTAATTGGAGCAACTTTAAAATCTGTAGTAGTGAGAATGTGGACAGAGCAGGAGAAATTGCCGTCCGCACAGCAGGGGAACAGCTGACGTTACTGAACCCCAATAACATGGTAGCAAGTGTTGACTGTGCAGACAGCACTTCCGAGCGCCAACTGGCGGTGCTGGAGCCCAGGGATAAGAATGAAAACAGAGGAGCCAGAGGAGTAATTGGAGCAACTTTAAAATGTGTAGTACAGTGGATGTGGACAAATCAGGAGAAATTGCCGTCCGCACAGCAGGAGAACAGCTGACGTTACTGAACCCCAATAACACGGCAGCAAGTGTTGACTGTGCAGACGGCACTTCCGAGCGCCAACTGGCGGTGTTGGAGCTCAGGGATTACAGTTCAGGTGGTAGAAACATGAACAGAACAGGAGACCTGGATACTGTTGCCAACCAATTATTTATTCTGGAAGAGGACTGGCAAATTCATGAGAGATCCAGGCCTTGTTCATTTTGAGAAAAGTAAGCCGGTCAACGTTATCGGAGGATAGTCGCATGCGACGGTCTGTTAGTACACCACCTGCGGCACTAAAGACGCGTTCCGATAATACACTAGCAGCAGGGCAAGCTAGCACCTCCAGTGCATACTGACTAAGCTCTGGCCATGTATCCAGCTTACAGACCCAAAACTTGAAGGGAGAAGAGCCGTCTGGGAGTACACTAAGAGGGCAAGACATGTAGTCTGTCACCATCTGACGGAAACGTTGCCTCCTGCTGACTGGAGCTGTCTGTGATGGTGTAGACATTTGTGGCGGCGGGGACACAAAACTTTGCCACATTTCGGCCATACTGGTCTTGCCTTGTGCTGAGGCGCTGCATCTGCTCCCTCTTTGTGCAGAGCTTCCTCCACTGCCTCGACGCACTGAGCTGCTTTGTAAAGCACTAGCAGCACTGCTCTCGGTTGGAATGGAGAACATGATGGAATGCACCAGTGCGTCTTGGTACTCCCGCATTTTACGCTCCCGGTTCAATGGTGTTATGAGGCTTTGTAAGTTGTCCCGGTAGCGAGGATCTAGGAGGGTGGACACCCAATAATCAGCCGTGTTGAGAATGTGGGCGATGCGGCGGTCGTTTCTGAGGCACTGCAGCATGAAATCAACCATGTGCTGCAGACTGCCAACTGGCCAAGAAACGCTGTCCCCTGCTTGAGGCGTGATCTCTGCCTGCTCTGCATCACCCCACCCTCGCTCTAGATACTGACTACTAGAGCATTGTGTACCTCCCTCCTCTGGACAGATGTCTTCCTCATCCATTGACTCCTCCTCATCCTCCTCACAAAGTGTCCCCTGCCTAGGCCTTTGTGAGGAACCACGTTGCGCAGACTGTAGAGAAGCAGATGGCATTTGTGACTCCTCATCCTCCACCTCTTCCAAAACCTCGTCCCTTAGTGCTTGCAGTGTTTTTTCAAGCAGGCAGATAAGGGGGATAGTCATGCTGACTAGTGCATCATCTGCACTCGCCATCCGCGTGGAATAATCGAAGGCACGCAAAACGTGGCAAATGTCCTTCATAGAGGCCCACTCAGTGGTGGTGAAGTGTGAACGGCGCGCACTGCGACTTGTTTGCGCCTGCTGCAGCTGGTACTCCATTACTGCTGCCTGCTGCTCACACAACCTCTCCAACATATGTAACGTTGAATTCCACCTGGTGGGTAGGTCACATATGATGCGATGTTCCGGAAGACATAATCGGCGCTGCAGAGCTGCAATGCGTGATCTTGCATTGCTGGAACGCCGCAAGTGAGCGCACTCTATGCGGACCTTGTGAAGCAGTGCATCAAGATCCGGATAGTCCCTCAAAAAACTCTGCACGACCAAGTTGAGCACATGTGCCAGACATGGGATGTGAGTGAGGTTGCCTAGGCCCAGAGCTGCCACCAGATTTCGGCCATTGTCACACACTACCATGCCTGGCTGGAGATTCGCTGGCACAAACCACACGTCACTCTGCTGCTTGATGGCATTCCAGAGCTCCTGCGCTGTGTGGCTTCGATTCCCCAAAGAAATTAATTTTAATACGGCCTGTTGACGTTTGGCCACGGCTGTGCTCATATCGGTCATCATAACAGGTAACCGTTCACGGGTCGATGTGGAGGTAGACCGTGACGGCTCCTGCAGCGCTGATTCAGAGGAACTGGAGTATGAGGAGGAGTCAATGTGTACAGACTGGATTCCTGCAATCCTTGGAGTTGGCAGAACACGTACAGCGCCACTCTCAAGATCTGTACCCGGCTCCACAACATTTACCCAATGGGCAGTGAGGGAAAGGTATCGTCCCTGTCCATGCTTACTGGTCCACGCATCAGTGGTCAGGTGGACCTTGCTACTGACGGCGTTTTGTAGCGCATGTTTAATTTTTCCCTCCACATGATGTTGCAGGGCAGGGACGGCTTGCCTGCTGAAATAAAAGCGGCTGGGCACGTTGTATTGTGGGACTGCCAATGCCATAAAGTTACGGAATGTGTCAGTCTCCACCAGCCTGAATGATAGCATTTCAAGGGCCAGTAGTTTAGCAATGCCAGCATTCAGAGCCTGTGCTCGGGGGTGGTTTGCCGAGTATGGGCGCCTTTTCTCCCATGCCTGTGCTAACGATGGCTGTAGACTGGCCTGGGAGTGTGAGGATGACTGGGAAAGTGGTGCTGTGGGTGGAATTACACTGTGTCTCTGTACAACAGTGCCAGAGATTCTTCCATGGCGATCCTGTGAGGAAGCCGAACCAGCTGTGTGTGAGCTGGAGGAAGAGGCTACAACACGAGCTGAAGAGGTGGTAGGTGGCGCTGTAGGTTGGCCTAGGTCTTCAGTGTGTTTGTGTAACTCCACCACGTGCTTGGTCCGCACATGTTTCCACATATTTGTGGTATTGAGGTTGCTGACACTTTTCCCTCTTTTCACCTTCTGATTACACAGCTTGCATTTGACAAAGCAAATGTCATCTGCAACTGTGTCAAAAAAGGACCAGGCACTGCAAGTCTTGGGAGCGCCCGCTTTGGATTTTGGAAGAGCCATGCTCCTAATGGGTGCCGAAGTGGAGGCTACAGGCAACCAAGTCTGCCCCCTCCCTCTCCCTCCTTTTTGGGCCGTTCGGGGAATCTCTTCCTCAGAGCTGCTCCCACCACCTTCCTGTCCCTCACGCCATGATGGGTCAAGGACCTCATCATCTACACCACCCTCTTCAAACAACTGCTTCTCCTGGGTAGTCTCGACAGCACAGTACGCACCAGAAAGTGGCACCTGAGTCTCATCATCAGATGCGTACTGAGGTGTGCTGCTGACCATAGGCACTGGCCCACCCGCCTCTTCAGATTCAGAGAGACAAAACGGTTGCGCATCACTGCATACTACCTCTTCTTCAAATTCTCGAATTCTGCTTGGCTGGCCCCCTCTTTCCAAGCCAAGAGATTCAGAGAACAGAAGTAGAGATGGCTCCTGTCCAGGGCTCTCTGACTGCCTGGGCAATTTGGCAGGTGGTGAAGAGACAGATGGGTGCTCTTCAGTGCTCAGGACCTGAGAGGATCTGGAACTAATTGAAGTCGATGCGTTAGCTGCCATCCATCCGACAACGGCTTCAATTTGGTCCTCGCGCAGCAGTGGGGTACGGCTAGCTCCTACAAAGCTGCGCATAAAGGACTGTTCCCTGGTAAAACTGGGGGATGCTGAGTCACTGGTGCCCGCAGCAGGCACAGAATCCCCACGTCCTCTCCCTGCAGGCACAGAATCCTCACGTCCTCTCCCTGCAGAAACTCCACGCCCACGACCACGACCACATGCCTTACTCCCTGCCTTCTTCATCTTGGTAGACTGATAAAGATAGGCAGAAAAGTACTAAGGGCTTAGTGTGCTTATTCCTGAACAGCTGCTAACAGGTATAAGAAACACTAATTTTATAAAGTGTGGACTAGACTTTAATATGAGCTAATGTGGCCTACACAACTGTAAAGTGGAGTGTTTGGTGAACTTTATTTAGGTTTTTTTTGTCACAAAAAGACACTGGATGTGCCTAAAGATGTAATAACGATAGTATCACAAACTTTTTGTAGCTATTACAATGTAGGAAGGTAACCTACAATGCAATAGATGAGGCTGCAAAAAATAGGCTAATACTAATCTGGCTGGGGCTGCAGGGCCCAATGCTGCAGAAAGGCTCCTCTATCTACTCCTATATAGTGTGTTTGGAATCAATTTAGCTGAATATGGATGGAACCACCACACTAATAGGAGATATCAGGAAAAATTATGAATTGGCAATAAAGGACAATGTATGAGGCAGTGACACACACTGAGTGCACTACAACCAGACGGGGTTGAAGCACACACTACAGGGTGAGCTGCACTCACACACCAGACCTTGCAGACAGCGGTGAACAGTACAGATGCAGAGCACTGTGCACTAGTGCTGCAAGACGGAAAAAAAATTCTCTATCTACTCCTATATAGTGTGTTTGGAACCAATTTAGCTGAATACAGATGGAACCACCACACTAATAGGAGATATCAGGAAAAATTATGAATTGGCAATAAAGGACAATGTATGAGGCAGTGACACACACTGAGTGCACTACAACCAGACGGGGTTGAAGCACACACTACAGGGTGAGCTGCACTCACACACCAGACCTTGCAGACAGCGGTGAACAGTACAGATGCAGAGCACTGTGCACTAGTGCTGCAAGACGGAAAAAAATTTCTCTATCTACTCCTATATAGTGTGTTTGGAACCAATTTAGCTGAATACAGATGGAACCACCACACTAATAGGAGATATCAGGAAAAATTATGAATTGGCAAAAAAGGACAATGTATGAGGCAGTGACACACACTGAGTGCACTACAACCAGACTTGGCTGAAGCACACACTACAGGGTGAGCTGCACTCACACACACAGACCTTGCAGATAGCGGTGAACAGCACAGGGAACTGTGCACTAGCACTGCAAGGCACAGTGATTTAGAAAGTAGCTTGGGTAAAGCAGTATAGAGCAAATAGGTAGCTAAAACTGTCCCTCAGAACAACAGCGTCCTATCCCTAACTGAATTCACAGCAGAGTGAGCTCAAAATGGCGGCGGTGGCTTTTATAGTGCATCATGACATCATTTCAGCAGCCAATCACAGCCATGCCATTAGTTAAGATGCCTACATGCCTAACAGGATGTGCCCACACTTCTTAGGATCCTCATTGGCTGAATAAAATGAAAATGTCTCATTGCATTATGGGAACTTCCGATTCCGGTATACGATATTGCAATAGTATCGGAATTAAGTATCGGAATTCCGATACCGCGAATATCGGCCGATACCCGATATTTCAGTATCGGAATGCTCAACACTAGTAATGACTGCTAAATCAGTGGAAGATGATACCTAAGACCCCCCAAAAAATCGCCAAAATGTTACCCATTCACCATCCTTGGAATGAAGCGGTTGTGCTTTCTCACTCCATTCAGTCTCTATGGATCTGAAGGACGCAAGAGCAGGATACAACCTGTTACCATTGGTGTAACCAGTGCAGCCGTACAAGGGCCCAAGAGGTAAAGTGAGGTCATTTCTACCTCCAAAACAGGTGAAATTGTGCATTATGATGAGATATTAAACTGCAAAGGGCCCATATATTGTTTCTGCACAGGGACCCTCTCCTGTCTGGGTCCACACCTGAGTAAGCGAGTACTACCCTGATGTTTGAGAATCCCTAGGGAATGCTGGGATAGTCATACGAGATGTCATCAGTATGAGTTCCATTTAAATGGAAGGACAGAAATGCACTAAAAAATGTGCACACCTAAATAATATAAACTTATATATTTATTAGACAAAATTCATAAGTGACAAGATAAAGCCAACAAATAGCATCAAGAGAAGAAAAAATCAATGCACAGGACAGATATGCACACCAAATTGCAAGTGAATGGTATCAAAAAATAATAGCTTTATTAATGCACACCAACAAACTAAAAACAATTAAAAACAACGACCAAAAACCATAATGTAGACCATATCCAAGGAATCACCCTTGTTAATAATAAAATACATAAGTCAGAGACTAATGTGCCCCCACAGTGTCATACAAGGTATATATAACCATGAGCAGTAGACAACCATAGTATCAAAATGTAACCACAATATTAAGGAGATTCTTGCTATATAAGTAGCTGTTGAGGGTAGTACATATACCCAAGCCCAGGCGTCCCTGGGAGAGGGTAAGCAAGTACCAGTGATATCTTAACCAAAACGCATAGTCTCATATGAGAATGTAATAACATGTAGCAGTAAGAGTAAAAAGACAGGCTAAGAGATGAACTATGATGCAAGACCTAGTATGTCCAGATCACTGTTGCTCAAATAAGCCCCTGTCAGGTACAAGTAAGGACCGACAAGGTAAAAAACCCTGTGGGGAAGAGAGTATTAGACAGGTGGGTCTACATGGGGCCCACGCGTATCGCCATCCTAGCGGCTTCGTCAGGGCAGGTCATTTGACCATCAGCTATATATAGTGCAAAGGTATATGGTACATAGGGTGAGCTGATAAGATAACACAGGTACAAAAATTATAACCATAGTAGCGTAGGATGTATATTAATATCTATATCCATCAATGCAGAAACATATAATAAATAAATGCAACATATATACACGGAGACAGCTCAGACATGACATGTACACAGTAATATAGCCATATATATTTGGACTATAATAATATCTCTATCACCATAGCTCTATGGTCAGTATGATGATAATATATCTAGGTCACACAAGCTTGAGAGTAGTGAGCCCGACATCTATTGAAATGATTACCATAAAGTGTCCCAGAATAAAGTACAATACCATCAATAGCATAGTCATGCATATAGCGCCTATAACCCATAGTCACCCATGGACAGAACCCACAAGGTCTGCTACCACAGCACCCCACATGTATTGCTGTTTATCACAGCCTCATCAGGGAAAGTGTGAATTCCATTGTCAATGCACAGTGACAGTGCGCTCCTTTGCTGGCTCTGTGAAGTGACGAGCCAAGAAGAGAGCGCTCTCATGCCAGCTCTTCACTTATTATTCACTCATTAGAGCTAGCGAGAGAGCACACTGTCACTGTGCATTGAAAAGAATATTGCACAGTGACAGGGGAGCTCATGCTGAGCATATGTTGGAATTGACAAGCGATGCCAGCTCAGTAGAGCAAGGACTAGCCCAGCTCCTGAAACGAACACATCGTTTGAGGGTGAGGACAGAGGCTTTGACCGCAGCCTCTGCCCCCTGATGACGCTTTGTTTGAGTATCCCAGTATGCAGTGGGGTTTCTCAAACGAAGTGTCATCACACAGGATGTTAATAAAAAAATAAATAAATAAAGCAGTTAGGTAGCGTAGAGAGGAAATGGTGGGGATTTTTTTAATTGAAGTCTATTAGAGAAGAGATTAGATTATTAGAATAAATAGGCATTTAGGATTAAAATCAATATTAAGTTTCTGACCGCTCCTTTAACAAAGACTACTTTGCCGACAGCCCAACAGCTGAGTGTGTACTATACCATGCAAAGTTATCTCTATTGTAAGACTCATAATATTTTATATTCTTTTTTCCTAGTTTTTATTTTTATCTATGTTAATAATACCCATTTTTAATATGTTGGGGTTTACAGAACACAATGCCCCTTTCAGCTGCAATATTTAAGAGTGAAGAGAAAAATCCTGTGCCACAATGCCCACCTCGCTTGGATGTACAGACTATCACACCTGTTCTCTGGAGTCGTATGCCAACTATTTTCCTCAAAGTGGAAACAGAACGTGTGAGCGAGCGTCATGGCTGGGTGGTGCAGTGTTTGGAACCATTGCAGATGATGGCACTGCATATACCTGAGGAGAACAGGTAATTAATAATATCAATACCACTTTGTAAAATACCAAGCTAAGAAATGCTGTTTCTGGAAATGTAAAACAGAGCAGGGCGCTATAAAAAGGGAACACCAAAGAAATTTCCTATACATAATAGAAAGCATCTCTGAAGGGGATATTTAGAACAGGAGATATACCCAAAATAATATATCAATTATAGGACTTTATTATACATGATGGTACAAAAATCTATAATGGTTGTAAAAATTATAATTCATGCCGCATGTGTCTATATATGATTGTTACATCCAGATGTAACTATCTTCTTGTATATCATTTATTTTAATTTAGACAACATCATGATCTTTATCCTTAATACACTGTGATTAGATCATTATATAGCTCTCTTATACTATATTATGGTATTTTACACTTTATTTTTTGTGGTTTATTTATTTACTTATATTAGCTACTTTACTGGTAACTATTTTTAATGTTTTGCATGATTGTATAATTCTTCTCTATATACAGGTATATTTTTGATTTAACACCCCTGTTATACATAGACATACGCTTAAAGCGTCGGCTCATATGTAATATAGTTCACATTTATTATAGTTTCTTTACAATATTAATAACTACATAAAGCTGATCACATCATTTTTTTTTACATACGGTACTTTCTTCCCCTTTCCTTACTTCCTCACTTAAACTTTGCATTTTCATTTCCCCCCCTCACATTTTCCTTATTACTTTTTACATCTCTCCACATACCTCTTTATCTTATATTTTCCCTTTTTATTATTTTATGGCTAACAAGAATTCTCAGCATTTACACGCACTAATACCCATTTTTTGCTCAGATGCAAATTACGTGTGTCTCCTCCAGGATATTGGAATGCCCATCTTGGTTTCTGGTGTTCCCTCCAATGCGTGTGACCAGAAGTAGTATCACATAGTGGCGTCACTTCCGGTCACATGCATCTCAGGAATGCCAGAGACCCAGGCGTCGCCGTCTCCCAGAGGGACATCATGCTGAATGTGCACCATATGTGACCCAAGCGAAGCAAACTATATAATCCCGGACTTAGATCTATTATGTACCTCCTGACGAAGTTGGGTGCAACAATGAAACGCTTCAAGGTTCTAGCCACTACAGGGGAGATATTGGTATCCACTATATTACTATGACTGCAGGTGTTATACTCTGAATTTCTCTCACCTACTGTTTTAATACTGCATATAGGAATTTTTGTGATCAGCAATTATGTTGCATCCTTATGGAGATGCTGCCATTTATTAAATTAAAGTGGTATTCCCATCTCCAAGTTCTTATCCCAATATGTAGTAGGTGTAATAATATTATTAGCAAATACCTCCAATTAAAAATGTAGTATAGTTCTGATTTGCTTTGTCTCTTTCCTCATATGCAGGCATTGCAGGGCCTTAGGTATCCATAGTTACGACCACTAGCAACTAGCTAACTCACTATATCAGTGGTCGTAACCATGGATACCTAAGGTTCTGCAACCCCTGCACATGAGGAAAGAGACCTAGTGAATCAGAAAAACTATCCTACATTTCTAAGTGGAGGTATTTGCTAGTATTATTATTACACCTACTATATATTGGAATAGGATCTAGGAGATGGGAATACCCTTTTTAATATTAGTGTAACAGCAGGTATTTTACTTCTGCAATATCTTCTACCTACCATTATAGCTCTGCATAAATGAATTACAGTGAGCAGTATCTTTATTAATCTCTTGTCATATTTTATTAATTAATATCTATTTCTCAGAATTACCATATTTTATGACTTTACTTATTTATTTTAGTGATATTAATAAGCACTAGCAATTTCTATATGTTATTTAGATTACCATAATAATTATTTGACTATACTCCCCACTCCCTTTGAGTGTCTGTCTTGTTTATTGTTTTTATTTCTACATATATTGTAATTAATCCCACTCCCCTTTTTTCACCTTATTTTTTGTTTTTTAATTTTTACAACCATTATCAATTTTTGTACCATCTTATATAATAAAGTACTATAATTGATATAATATTTTGGCTATACCTCCTGTTTTTCATCTGTTTGGTGCTATAAAAAGGAGTCCATCAGCTCAAACTGACAGTATAAACTAACCACATAGCCTTTGTAGCATAGCTGGGAAGGACAGGGTTAAATCCCAGCTCTGTAGGGTCTTGATTAGATGCCCCTGTAGGGTTAGAAGCAGGATGTAGCTTCATGGAGTAGCAATCTCCCAAGGGGGTGTCAATCTGCTAGATGTTGAGCAGAGTTGAGTGTGCTTCTGTTAACTGGTCAGTCAAAATGTGAGCTGTAGCTGAGAGAGAGAGAGAGACATGCTGAGGTCTCTTTCTGAATGGAGACTGCTCTAACCAGTCTGTTAGAGCTGCTGAGATCCGCTTGGAAGATGCAACCTGTTCAGTGTGAACTGTGGCCGGAGTTGATCTGTTTGGCGCTGGAAGCTGCTGGAGCTTGGGCTGAATGGGGATACCGAGACTGGTGGTATCGTGCCTCTTCTGTTTATGAAGTCTGCTCCGGGAGAAAGGACTGTAATCTGTTTGGGTGAGCCCGCACTGACATAGAGAACCAGAAGTATCCGTGGTTGCTATGGACAATAGATGTTTTGTTTGACTGAGCTGGAGCTAGCTCAGCCATGTATGAGTAGCCGGGGTCTGTTCTGTTTACTTAATGCCTGGACAAGTCTAGCGATTTATGTTTGAGTTTGTTTTGATGTTGTGCAACCTGTAAAAAGCAATAAAAACTGCACGTGGTTGGACCACAACTGCATAACCTATGTGAACGCTACCTAAAGCATAATGCCTACCACAGAGAGCGAAACCCTACACCTTGTAGCAGATACAGCCCCTATAAAAATCAAATTAGTGTACTTATCATTGCCTTTAAAATTTAATCAAGTATGCTAATTTGAGTACTTGGTGTACCCTTGGTGTGGTTCGATGCACAGTACCCATTGGTTTTGCATGCTCTCGCCTCCTTCACTGTCTTGCCTGAAGTAAAAATTATTTGCAGTGAATTCTCGGTCAATTCAGCACTGTCTGTCACCATAGAGGGAGACGGCGAATTAGTGGGCAGAACAGTGCGCTGAGCTGCTTAGGCATACCAAGGGTGCACAAATCCCCGTAAGTAGCATATTTGAATAAAACATCTGCAGTGATTTAAGCACTAGAGCTTTTTATAGGGCATACACCCCTACATGGCTATGGGGTCAGTATATACTGTCAGTTTGGCTTGACTGACTTGCATTAAAATTTTGAACAGATTATGTTTTTTCACTCCATTTTTTTATACCCATTCTCACTTCTTTTTCATTTTATGTGTAGAACACATGTTATTTTTTAATCAAACTATTAATACACACTGGTAACATGATCAATTTCAATATTTGTCTTCTACTAGACTTTTGGATCATAGGCTTTATTCCATATAATGTTTTCAGGACTATGGAGAGCTACCCAATTCAAAGCCAGGCTATAGTTTAACAACTCCAGTGTAGATACACATTGAAATTTTATTTTTTTAATAGAATTACTGTAAAAAAACCCTTTTTTTCAGAGACTAAAAAAACATTCCATGCAGCTTAACATTTTTCAGTAAAATATTGATTGCTAGATTAATTTTAACTCCTAATGACTTTTTACTATTATCTAACTATTTTTAAGTGCTGATATATAGTAGCTGTCATTGCTACCTCTTATGGTAGGCAATTTCATAGTCTGACTACATTATATTGATGTCTAAATCTACCTTCCACCACATGTAAAGATTGTCCTCATGTCCTTTATAAGGTCCTTGGAAACTATAAATCATTGGCCAGTTCTTTTTATTGTCTGCACATACAGTACAGACCAAAAGTTTGGACACACCTTGCCAAGAGTGTGCAAAGCAGTCATCAAAGCAAAAGGTGGCTACTTTGAAGAACCTAGAATATAATACATATTTTCGGTTGTTTCACATTTTTTTGTTAAGTATATAATTCCACATGTGTTAATTCATAGTTTTGATGCCTTCAATGTGAATGTGCAATTTTCAAAATCATGAAAATACAGAAAAATCTTTAAATGAGAAGGTGTGTCCAAACTTTTGGTCTATACTGTGTGTGTATGTATGTGTGTATATATATATATATATATATATATATATATATATATCTTTAGATAGATAGATATCCATAGTCCATAGCTTTGTGGGATTAGCCACACAGGTTGTAGTCCCAACTTTAAGCTCGTCTCTGAGCTGTGGTCTTCCAGTCTGGAGTCTTTGCTACTCGAAACTCAACAAAAGAGAAAAAAACAGGACTGAACATTTAAACGTTGCTCAGCCACACCCTGAGGTGGAGGTATGGGGAATGACATCCCTCCCATCTCTATGTCATTCCCATAAAACCACGCCCTTTAAAAGAGTTAACCCCCCAGCATAAAACATGCTGGCAGAAAGTTTATTGGTTCTAGTTCACACAGGCTAGCAACCTGCGTGACACACACCTCCCCTCATATACCATACCAGTGACTCTGTCACTATATATATATATATATACATATATATATATATATATATATATATATATATATATATATATATATATATATATGTCTTCCATTCTGGTATATGTATACGTCCTTCATCCTGGTATTTATGTCCCTCATCCTGGCCCCATCCGTGTATATATACAGTTAGGTCCATATATATTTGGACAGAGACAACATTTTTCTAATTTTGGTTCTAGACATTACCACAATGAATTTTAAACAAAACAATTCAGATGCAGTTGAAGTTCAGACTTTCAGCTTTCATTTGAGGGTATCCACATTAAAATTGGATGAAGGGTTTAGGAGTTTCAGCTCCTTAACATGTGCCTCCCTGTTTTTAAAGGGACCAAAAGTAATTGGACAATTGACTCCAAGGCTATTTCATGGACAGGTGTGGGCAATCCCTTCGTTATGTCATTCTCAATTAAGCAGATACAAGGCCTGGAGTTGTTTTGTGGTGTGGTGCTTGCATTTGGAAGGTTTTGCTGTGAAGTAAACATGCTGTCAAAGGTGTTCTCCATGCAGGTGAAACAAGCCATCCTTAAGCTGCAAAAACAGAAAAAAAAACATCTGAGAAATTGCTACAATATTAGAAGTGGCAAAATCTACAGTTTGGTATGTGGCGCCCCTGAGGGTTCGACCGCCACAGGAATGCTGCACTTCTTTAATGGAGTGTGGTGTTCCTCCTCTGAGGTAAGGCCGGTTTGATGGTAGTGACCTAGCCTTTTGCATCCAACACCACATTTCCACCAGAGGGAGCTAGTATGCACTAGGTGATGCTCCCCTGGTTACAGGGAGACTGAGGAACACAAAGTGGTAGGAACCAGTTAGTGGGTGTGGGTGGAGGAACAGTTAGTCAGTGACACTTCAAATTTCATATTTAATAGAATGCCATCTTTGATCTTGGTTCTTTTTGGTCCTTCTGGTTCGTCTTCTGGTTCTACGCTAGCCTTTGCTAGTCTGTCGGCTGTCACTGTGCTGTCACAATACTGTGTGTAAAGTGACTTCCCTCCGGGAGCGCAGATCCTGTGTGGGCCTGCACCGGCATGGGTCACAGCCCTCGTACCCTGATCTTGGGACGAGAGGGAGGTGGCAGACGTAGGAATGTCTCAACCCAGCCGATGACCAGGATCAAGAAGGCCCGGGAGCTTTAGAGTGTGGCTCCCTAGCAAATGGGTCCCGGGGAGGATGCAGACGGAGCGGAGCACGCCACCTGTCCTCGCCTACCTGATCTATTCAGGCGGATTCCGGCTGCAAGAGGGGTACCGGCCCCCGACACCCGACCTCGTACTCTACGTCCAGGACGGGAAAGCCCGGTTAGGCCCTGAGGATCCCACTGGGCGTCGGATGGAGAGGAATTGCCACCCGACCCCCTACACCTGAGAGGAGCTCAGACGGAGACCCGGCCTATCTACACACGCACAGACGGGAAAGGGTGAAGTCTGTAGTGCAGGAACACTCTGATGTAGGGTCGCTACCGAACACTGGACTTCCTCGGAGGTAGTCGGACCCCCGTCCCTGGTGGCCGCAGGACTCCGCGAGGAGCAAGGAGTCTCCTTCCCGCTAACGTCTCTGAGTGAGTAAAGCCTTGGAAGTTCACCCCTATGGCCTCCGGACTGTTCATTACGCGCCATACCACACGACGCGGTGCCCGTACTCCCCGCGCTACTGCTACCCCCCTTCATCCTGTTTGCCTGCCCTGAGGCCCTGCTCTACCTGTGGGGAGCAGTAATAACTTTAGCCGCCATGACACCGGGCCTCAGCGGACTGCTAGCGGCGCTGGTGGCCCTTCACCAGACACCACAGGTGGCGTAGTCGTTAATCAGCCACTCAACCCGGAATAGCCCACACCATCTCTTTCTAATGTGACTGCCCTGAGCACGGGTCGGGCCCGGGCCACGGCTGCATCCCATCTCTTCAACGCAGGGCCTGACACCGAGTCCCCCAACACCCAGGGTAAAACACGGGCTTTCAGAGTAGAGGCGTCACAGGTACATCCTGAGAAAGAAAGAAAGCACTGGTGAATTCATCAATGCAAAAAGACCTGGGCACCCACGGAAGACAACAGTGGTGGATGATCGCAGAATAATCTCCATGGTGAAGAGAAACCCCTTCACAACAGCCAACCAAGTGAACAACACTCTCCAGGAGGTAGGCGTATCAATATCCAAATCTACCATAAAGAGAAGACTGCATGAAAGTAAATACAGAGGGTTCACTGCACGGTGCAAGCCACTCATAAGCATCAAGAATAAAAAGGCTAGACTGGACTTTGCTAAAAAACATCTAAAAAAGCCAGCACAGTTCTGGAAGAACATTCTTTGGACAGATGAAACCAAGATCAACCTCTACCAGAATGATGGAAAGAGAAAAGTATGGGGGAGGCATGGTACAGCTCATGATCCAAAGCATACCACATCATCTGTAAAACACGGCGGAGGCAGTGTGATGGCTTGGGCATGCATGGCTGCCAGTGGCACTGGGTCACTAATGTTTATTGATGATGTGACACAGGACAGAAGCAGCCGAATGAATTCTGATGTATTCAGAGTCATACTGTGTCCTCAGATCCAGCCAAATGCAGCCAAACTGATTGGTCGTCGTTTCATACTACAGATGGACAATGACCCAAAACATAAAGCCAAAGCAACCCAGGAGTTTATTAAAGCAAAGAAGTGGAATATTCTTGAATGGCCAAGTCAGTCACCTGATCTCAACCCAATTGAGCATGCATTTCACTTGTTAAAGACTAAACTTCAGACAGAAAGGCCCGCAAACAAACAGCAACTGATAACCACCGCAGTGAAGGCCTGGCAGAGCATCAAAAAGGAGGAAACCCAGCGTCTGGTGATGTCCATGAGTTCAAGACTTCAGGCAGTCATTGCCAACAAAGGGTTTTCAACCAAGTACTAGAAATGAACATTTTATTTACAATTATTTAATCTGTCCAATTACTTTTGGTCCCTTTAAAAACAGGGTGGCACATGTTAAGGAGCTGAAACTCCTAAACCCTTCATCCAATTTTAATGTGGATACCCTCAAATGAAAGCTGAAAGTCTGAACTTCAACTGCATCTGAATTGTTTTGTTTAAAATTCATTGTGGTAATGTCTAGAACCAAAATTAGAAAAATGTTGTCTCTGTCCAAATATATATGGACCTAACTGTATATCTCCCATCCTGGTTTATGTCCCTTATCCTGGGTCCCATCCTGGTGTATTTCCCCCATTCTGACGGTGGTCTTTAATGTATACAAAAAAAAAATTAAACCATTATACTCACCAGGGGTGTACATAGAAGCCTTGGGGCCCCATAGCAGAAGTATAATGCACTCCCCATAGTCCTCCTTATAGCATAATGAACATCCCATAGTCATACATATAGTAGTATAATGCACAGTCCATAGTCAAACATATAATAGCATAATGCACAGCCCTAAGTCATACCTATAGTAGTTTAATTCACAACCCAGTCTTACATATAGTAGTGTAATGCACAGCCCTTAGTCCTACATTTAGTAGTATAATGCACAGCCCATAGTTGTACATATAGTAGTATAATGCACAGCCCAAAGTCATACATACAGTAGTATAATGCACAGCCCATAGTCATATACAGTATATAGTAGTATAGTGCACAGCCCTTAGTAATACATATAGTAGTATAATGCACAGCCCATAGTCATACATATAGTAGTATAATGCACAGCCCTTAGTCATACATATAGTAGTATAATGCACAGCCCATAGTCATATATATAGTAGTATAATTCACAGCTTATAGTCATCCATATAGTAGTATGCTCACGGGGACCGTTAACTCACTGATTAAAAAAAAAAAAACCTAGATAAATACTTACCTTCCCTCTGTTCCCCCACCGAACAGCCCCCTACTGAAGCTGGCAGCTGACTCCAGCATGCAAGCGACCGGGGATGCATGGAAGTAACGTCATGTGCTCCCGGTCACGTGCATGCCAACATCAGCTTCTGGCCTCTGATTGGCCAGCAGTGTGTATTGCGTCCCGATGGGTCTGTGCGCCGCAATACAATCCAGCTGGATGTGTGTCCGAGGAAGCACATCCAGCTGAAGTATTTGCTGGCATCGGCGAGCCCTTCACCCGCCGGGTCCTGTCGTTATGCCACCGGAACTCCCATCCCATTGAATAATCTAGTAATCATCCACCTTTGAATCTTCTGCTACTGCCCAATATCTTTTTTTACAATATGCAGTCCTGTATTGAATCTCATATTCAAGATGTTGTCTTACAAGGAATTTTTGGAGAGCAACACTTGAGTCTCTCATTACCTTTTCTTGTGGCTAAAAGGTAACCTCTAAGCTGCCCAGCCCCCTAAACCGCCCCTATGTCTGTTTTTGACCCTTTTCCTGCATTCTAACAAACCCCTTGTTGCTGCATAGTGATTGCTGCATAAATGTAGAGATAACTTTGAGCCCTGTGCTCACGTTATGTAAATCAGTGGGTGACTAGTTTGGGGATGTTGATTTTCCCGGACTAATCCTACCTCTCAAAAAAGAGATAAAACTTCGGCACTCGAATGAAGATAATTTTGAATGCTTTATTAAACAAACTTTACCCCACTGGCGGAACAGAACATAGGTCCCTAAACCAACGTTTCGATCGTTTATCGGTCTTTATCAAGACATTCTCTAAACAGAAAAAATAATCAGTATACAGAAAATATAATTGTTAATGTACATAAAGGATAAGTAAAAACTAAATAATAAAATCAAGTAGAATTGCCTCGGGATAAGGAAATTATGGCTACAATCGTAGTATATAGCAATTGGCAGTTTCCTTAAAGGTGGATATGGCAAACCGAGGTAGGGTATCAGCGTGCATATAATATAACAGGATATATAAAGGTCCATCTGGGCTGTGTTATCCAATCAAAGAGATTATTATATTACCTAATATTGCAATATGGAATCCTGAGGTACTCAGAGTGAAAATCCAGAAGGTCAAGGAGGGAGCATTACAATGTCCTAGTATAAGACACATTCAGATTTATGTACCATCAAAAAGAAAAACATAATAGTGTGCATAAGAACCGGTATTGCGAACAAAATCCGATGTTATAGAAAAATAGGGAAGATAAAGAAAATGCATAATACAAAGTGGGGAGTCCATAGGCCTGTAAGGCCGTATAACCAGTACCTGAGTGTGTGGGGTGATTGCAGGATGGCCGTAATATACTTATATACTAAGCGGTGCAAGTCTTCATTTGTGGCTTCGATGGGTGCGCCGCGCGTGCGCGTCTAGTTAATGTGCACAGGACCTGCAGGTCGTGTGTGCCGGGCCTTCCGGTCATGTGCCCTAGTACTTCCGGCCTGTGGAACGCATGCAGTCCAAGTGATGCCGCTCAGTGGAAGATGGTGTCCCGCATACTGGAGTTTCTGGTCCGGTGGAATGCAAGTAGCCCCCAGACTGTTTAACTTGGGTTCCACAGGAAATTTATTCAGATAAGGTTGTCCGCAGGAAATTTATGCAGATTAGGTTGTCTCTCCCCACACGTAACGTATTTGATTATTATAGGTGGTGCTCCCAATAGGTGGTGCTAAAGAACTCTAGGGAAAAAGATATGCCGGTGTGCACACTTTATATTATTGAGTGACCTAAAATGAAGAGAGAGAAAAAATAAGACGTGTACTCTTAACAACAATTGTACCAATAATTCGGGTATATAGACAATAACAAAACACAATAAGACCCAATAAAAGAAGATCCCTAATTCTTAATTTAGAATTGCACCTAATGCTGTATCTCATTTTCCCTATTAAGGCCCTTTGGATGCAGGGTCTGGAGCATGTGTATCCAAAAGGACTCGCGCTCTTTTAACCTTTGGATTCGATTACCCCCTCTCTGATTCAATGGTACATGGTCAATGACCTGGTACCTCAACTGGGACACTGTATGGGACATGGCGCTCAAATGGGCTGGTATTGGTAACTTAGTGCGACCACATCTTATGGTGGACTTGTGCTGTGAAATGCGATCTAGGATATGCTGGGTGGTCTCCCCAACATATCCGAGACCGCAAGGGCATTTTATGAAATACATCACATAATTTGAGTCACAAGTGAAATATTCCCTAATTTGATACCGTTTGCCAGATAACGGGTGTGTGAAAGTGTCTCCTTTTGTAATGTTAGAACATTGTAGATGCCCTATACAGGGAAAGGTGTCACGGCGTGGTGTCACTAAAGTGCGTTGAGAGGCTACCTTCCTGACTGAACCTACATCTGCTCTGACCAAATGGTCACTGATATTTTGTGGACGTTTATTGCACAATAAGGGTTTATTCTGGAACTCAGGAATTGATGGATAGGATTGTGTCAATAGTGTCCAGTGTCGCTAAATACATTGGTGAATTGCTCCACTGAAAGGATGATAGGTGTTGACAAAGGCCAATCTTTCAGTTTTATCTTAAATAGGGGGACATTGGTCATTGAATTGTAAGGTATGACTTGGATAACCCCATTGATGAAATTTTTATCCATCCCTTTATGCCTTAGGTTTTTTTTTTCATTATCAGATACTGTAGCGCTGGCGTCCCTGCCCTCTGCTAGGCAGGGACGCTGCTCCCCTCACCGCTCTGCTGTCAGCGCGCGCTCCGTCCCGGCGTCCTCTCCCCGCTCCTTCCCGGCACCTGTGCTTAGGGCGCGCGCGCGCGCGCTCCCCTCCTCTTAAAGGGGCCGCGCGCGCCGTCCTAAGGAGTCCCCGGCCAATGGCCGGAGGACTTCATCATATATAAGGCACCTCCTCCAAAATGGAGGTGCCCGAGCAATGTTGTTTGCACCTGTGTCTCACCTGTGCTTCAGCCCTCAGGTCCCGTTGCCAGTTACCTGCCAGTTACCTGCCTGATTCCTGCCAGTTACCTGCCTGATTCCTGCCTGAATACTTGTTACCTGTCTGCCAGTTTGAGGTCCGACGGTCTGCCTTACTACTCCTGTCAGTCTGTCTAAGGACCAGCCTGCCCGCTCACCTGGGAGCGCATATCAGCTACCTGCCTGCTTGCCTGAGGTCCGACGGTCTGCCTTACTACTCCGGTCAGTCTGTCTATGGACCAGCTTGCCCGCTCACCTGGGAGCGCTTCTCCGTTACCTGCCTGCTTGCCAGCCCGGAGGCTCCGTTGTCACGTGCGGTGACCACCAGCTATTCCAGAGACTCTTGCCCGCTCACCTGGGAGCGCTTCTCCGTTACCTGCCTGCCTGCCAGCCCGGAGGCTCCGCCGTCACGTGCCGTGACCACCAGCTATTCCAGAGACTCTTGCCCGCTCACCTGGGAGCGCTTCTCCGTTACCTGCCTGCCTGCCAGCCCGGAGGCTCCGCCGTCACGTGCCGTGACCACCTGCTATTCCAGAGACTCTCGCTTGCTCACCTGGGAGCACCAATCTACCATCTGCCTGCTAGCCTACCCGGAGGCTCTGCCATCACAGGTCGTACCTACCCCTTACCCAGAGACTGCCCTGATCACTTGCCGTATCTCCCTGTCCGTTCACCCAGAGACTGCCCTGATCACTTGCCGTATCTCCCTGTCCGTTCATCCAGAGACTGCCACCCGCTCCCTTACAAGGGCCGCCCCCTTGTATAGTAGCTCAGAGGTTCCGCCTCCCGGACCCGTTACAGTTTGCTCGGGCCATGGAACCCGGTGGCACCCAAGCTCCCTCGCTCTCGGACCTCTGTCTTGAACTGTCCCGTCAGAAGTCCCAACAGGAGGCCATCCTGGGTCATCTGCGGAATGTTAATACTCGCCTGAACACCCTGTCTGATCCTGCAACTACGGCCAGTACCATGGTATCCTTTTCCGGACCCCGGCTCTCTGCACCTCCTCGCTTCGGAGGCGACTCCGTCCTGGCTCGGGGCTTCATAAATCAGTGCACCCTGCATTTTGAACTATTGTCCCACCAGTTTAACTCCGACCGAGCCAAAATTGCCTTTATCATGTCCCATCTCACCGGGGAGGCCCTGGCCTGGCTAAATCCTCTATGGGAGAGAGGAGACCCCCTAGTGTCCGACTTGCCTGCCTTTCTCATGGCTTTCCGGAAAGCCTTCGACGAACCCGGACGGAGGACCTCATCCGCATCTTCTCTGCTTCGCCTCCGTCAGGGAAGCCTCACCGTGGGCCAATATGCCATACGGTTCCGTACCCTTGCCTCGGAGCTGGCCTGGGATAACGAAGCCCTGGTATCCGTCTTCTGGGAGGGTCTGTCCGGCCGTATTAAAGATGAACTTGCTGGTCGGGACATTCCTACCACTCTCGATGATCTAATAACCCTTGCCACCCGGATTGACCTACGGTTCCAGGAGTGTGCCAAAGAGGTCACCCGTGAGGGAAGGATTCCACGTTTAGCTCCTACTTTCCAGGAACCCGTCATTCCTTCCGTTTCTCCCCAGGTACACTCTCCTGAGCCTATGCAGGTCGACCAGACCAAGATGGTCAAATCCCGTCAGGATTTCCGCCGTGCCGAGGGGAGCTGCTTCTACTGTGGCAGTAAGGAGCATCTGATCCGTGCCTGCCCGGAGAGGTCAGGAGAACGCCTGTATCTAGGTTCACTCAGAGGGGTCGATCTAGACAAAAATAAATCCTCTCCATCCCTGCTGTTGTCAGTCTCAATCATCTGCGGGGAGAATCGTTATTCCGAACTAGCCCAACTTGACTCTGGAGCAGCCGGAAATCTTATTTCACAGTCTCTGGTGGAGAAATTCCGCATCCCCACCAAACCTCTGGCTGTACCCTTGTCTGTTGTTGCCGTGGATGGGGGCCTCTTACCTCGCCCCATCCAATTCATCACCGAATCCATTACTCTGCAGGTGGGAATGCTGCATTCAGAGAGTATCTCCTTTCACGTTCTGCCTGGTCTCCCTCACGCCCTCTTGCTAGGTCTGCCTTGGCTCCAGAGACATGCACCCGTGCTTGACTGGCAAACCGGAGAAGTCCTTCACTGGGGACAGGCCTGTCATAAAACCTGCCTGGTTCCCGTCCATTCCGTCCGTCCCTCTCCTATCCCAGCTAATCTACCTGGACTTCCGATTCCTTATTGGTCTAGTGCTGATGTCTTTGTTAAGGAGGAGGCAGAGACATCACCACCTCATAGACCATGTGACTGCCCCATCGATCCCGCCAGAGTAATGCAGGTGGCTCCCGTGAGTCTAAATTGTCTCCCTCCTGGTAAGACGTTCGTATTGGTACCTGATCGGGAGAGAATCCTACACTGGGGTCATTCGTCTAAACTAGCTGACCACGCCGGTCGGAAAAAGACCCTCCAGCTCATTACCCGACACTACTGGTGGCCTAACCTGCACAAGGATGTTATGGACTTTGTTTCTGCCTGTGTGTCCTGCGCCCGCAACAAAGTTCCGAGACACCTGTCGGCCGGCCGCCTTCTTCCTCTGCCAGTACCTGCTGCCCCCTGGCAGCATTTAGCGATGGACCCTCCTCAATTCCGTCCTGGGGATAAAGTCTGGCTCTCGTCCAAATATGTCCGACTCAAGATCCCTTCCTATAAGTTAGGGTCTCGGTTCATCGGCCCACTGGTGGTCATCGGTCAGATCAACCCGGTAGCCTATAAATTGAAACTCCCGGCCAACTTACGGATCCCTAACTCCTTCCATGTATCTCTCCTCAAACCTGTGGTACTTAACTCTTTTTCTAAGTCTATAGGTACGCCTTCTGCTCTGGTTTCTGCTGAGGACAAGTTTGAGGTAGAGAACATTCTTGCCAGCAAAAGGGTAAGAGGAAAGACCTTTTTCTTGGTAGATTGGAGGGGGTTTGGTCCTGAGGAGAGAACGTGGGAGCCCCGGGAGAATATCCATGCCCCTCTCATCCTAGCTAAATTTCTGTCTGGCCTAAAAAAGGGGGGGCCTAAAGGGGGGGGTACTGTAGCGCTGGCGTCCCTGCCCTCTGCTAGGCAGGGACGCTGCTCCCCTCACCGCTCTGCTGTCAGCGCGCGCTCCGTCCCGGCGTCCTCTCCCCGCTCCTTCCCGGCACCTGTGCTTAGGGCGCGCGCGCGCGCGCTCCCCTCCTCTTAAAGGGGCCGCGCGCGCCGTCCTAAGGAGTCCCCGGCCAATGGCCGGAGGACTTCATCATATATAAGGCACCTCCTCCAAAATGGAGGTGCCCGAGCAATGTTGTTTGCACCTGTGTCTCACCTGTGCTTCAGCCCTCAGGTCCCGTTGCCAGTTACCTGCCAGTTACCTGCCTGATTCCTGCCAGTTACCTGCCTGATTCCTGCCTGAATACTTGTTACCTGTCTGCCAGTTTGAGGTCCGACGGTCTGCCTTACTACTCCTGTCAGTCTGTCTAAGGACCAGCCTGCCCGCTCACCTGGGAGCGCATATCAGCTACCTGCCTGCTTGCCTGAGGTCCGACGGTCTGCCTTACTACTCCGGTCAGTCTGTCTATGGACCAGCTTGCCCGCTCACCTGGGAGCGCTTCTCCGTTACCTGCCTGCTTGCCAGCCCGGAGGCTCCGTTGTCACGTGCGGTGACCACCAGCTATTCCAGAGACTCTTGCCCGCTCACCTGGGAGCGCTTCTCCGTTACCTGCCTGCCTGCCAGCCCGGAGGCTCCGCCGTCACGTGCCGTGACCACCAGCTATTCCAGAGACTCTTGCCCGCTCACCTGGGAGCGCTTCTCCGTTACCTGCCTGCCTGCCAGCCCGGAGGCTCCGCCGTCACGTGCCGTGACCACCTGCTATTCCAGAGACTCTCGCTTGCTCACCTGGGAGCACCAATCTACCATCTGCCTGCTAGCCTACCCGGAGGCTCTGCCATCACAGGTCGTACCTACCCCTTACCCAGAGACTGCCCTGATCACTTGCCGTATCTCCCTGTCCGTTCACCCAGAGACTGCCCTGATCACTTGCCGTATCTCCCTGTCCGTTCATCCAGAGACTGCCACCCGCTCCCTTACAAGGGCCGCCCCCTTGTATAGTAGCTCAGAGGTTCCGCCTCCCGGACCCGTTACAGATACAATACTGTCAACCCTACAGTGCTGTGACTTAGGAAGAGATCTTTTTATGTGTCGTGGATGGCAACTTGAATATAGCAGTAGGCTATTCTTGTCTGTCGGTTTGACATATAGATCACTTTCAAGAGAGCCCATCTCTGTGATTGTGATCAAGGTGTCCAAGAAATGGATAGAATGTTGGTTATAATGTATTGTGAAAGTAAGATTAGGGACACGTGTTAAGGTACTCAAAAAAAGCCAGGAGCTCATGGTCAGTACCCATCCAGATACAGAAGATATCGTCTATAAAATGTTTCCAATATAATCCGAATTTTTGGAAGAGAGTATGGGTATAGACAAAAACCTCCTCAAAGTCTGCCATGAAGATATTTGCATAGGGGGGCGCTACGTTCAAGCCCATTGCGTGCGGTTCCCCTCTTTTGTAAATAGAACTGATCCTCAAAGAGGAAATAATTCTTGGTAAGGATCAATGTTAAAATGTCAATACAGAATTGCATCTGTGCTGATGTTAGGTTAGTTTAAGTATGAAGAAAATTGGATGTTGCTTCAATTCCCTTGTTATGGTCTATGCTAGTATATAAATTATTTACATCTATTGTGACCAAAAGACTAGTAATAGGTATGGCACCCAGCCCCCGTATAGATGTTAAGAAATGACCAGTATCCTTGAGGTATGAAGACATTTTTGGGATGTGTGGCATCAGAATCTTTTCAAGTGTGATAGCCAGTGGTGATAGGACTGAGTCAGTGGAAGCAACAATTGGTCTGCCTGGAAGTGTTTGTAAATTTTTATGTATTTTTGGTAACATATAAAAAATAGGTATAATTGGATGTTTGTTAACCAGAAATTCACAGAGTTTAGAGTCGACTGGGCCCCTATGTGAATGGTGAGCCACCATTTTAGCAATGAGATCAGCTATCTCTGATATTGGATTGTAGGGGATGGCAAGGTAGGTTTCCTTGTCACTTAACTGTGTCTTGATCTCAGAAATGTAGTACGAGCGGTCCATCACGACCACCGCACCGCCCTTGTCGGCTGGTTTTATCATGAGGTCTCTCTTATTTTTGAGGGACAACATTGCTCTATGTTCATCTTTAGTTAAATTACTTTTATTATGGAACTGTCCTCTCTTAATTGCTTGTAACATATTATCTATGTCCCTTTAGGCTAAATCAATAAACGTTTCGACATAGTGGTAATAACGTGGGGGTTGGAAGTGACTAGGGACCCTAAGGTGTAGTTTGTGCAAAGAGAACTTATCATCATTCTGATCCTCTACCATACTGACAACATCACGCTGATCTCTTGAAAAGTGCACTTTAAGCCTAAGTGTCCTGTAAAATCTATGTAGTTCCTGTTCCAACAGGAAAGTATAAAAAGATGGTGTGGGGCAAAATGATAGTCCTTTCTGAAGCACAGTCAGTTCTGCTGGTGCTAAGTTGTACGTGGAGTTATTGTACACTATGTTCTCGTTCTCTGTCCTACCTGGAACCTTGTTGTCATGCGGGTGTTGTCCGGCTGATGTTCGTCTCCCCCTCCGCGTTTTGTTCTGTATGGACGGGTTCCGGGCTGTCCTAAAAAATAACTTGAGTGCTGGGTGCCACGTTCACTGTCGGTGGAGGAATTGCATCCTGATGAAGTATTGTAACCCCGTCTAGGGAATCTTCCACTTCTGTTGACGTCTGAGGTACGCCATCTATACACTTGATTATGTAAATAATCCTCCGTGTCACAAAGAAATTTTGACTTTTTCTTTACTTGTAAATCGTTACGGTAATCGCTGATGGTCTTGTTGTTGCTTGTCTTCAGGGCAGTGACCTCCTCGGATGGTACAGTGTTGAAGAGTTGTTGTTCAGTGGTAGATATCTTACAATTCAAATCTGTTATTTCCTTCTGTAAGAAATCAATCGTTAGGCGTATAATGTCCATAGAACATTTATTTAAGATCCCCTCGAATTTAGCACAATAGTCCTGATTATCACTGAATAGGGTTGGACGTAGTGAGACTCTAAAGCCCCGAGGGATCCGTTGAGTTTTATGATACTCAGCAAGAGTTGTGCAATGTACTGTATATCGAGTGCTGTGTATGGTTTCAGCTCTTTCTCCAGATCCCTTGTATGTATCTCCTCGACCGGAGTGTGGAGAATGAGTGGGTATGAGTGACAACATTTGTAAGACTTCAAATTTCGCGGCTGGCTGGGATCTGCTTGACTACCGCCTTCCTGGTCATATGCAGTGCCCCTATGAAGCAGAGAAGCTTATACTCAACTTTGTTGTGCATTCCCAGGGAAACAGAATGTTGCACTTATGCGCGATATTTGCAAAGGGCCGGCGGTGACGTCTGTCTTACAAATCATGTCACTCATGCCCACAGGGGCCTGCTCGCATGACAAGAGAGAGGATAAGTCTTGGGAAATCATTGTTCCCACAGCTAGTCACCCACTGACTTATATTACATTAATAAGGTATCTGTTGACAAAGCTGTGAATGTTTGTTTTTTTTATTTAATTTTTAGGAATGTAAAAACATAACTAGATATTGGTTATTTAGCAATAATCATGAGACACTGTATTTCCTAGGAATAAATCAGATATTCTATGATGTTTTAATATATGCATATCTCTTTGTAAATTATTTTATATTACACATTTTTTCTTCATTTTATCAGGTGTATTGACATTTTAGAGCTTTCCGAGCAGGAAGACTTGATGAAATTTCACTATCACACCCTGAAGTTGTATTGTGCTGTTTGTGCTCTGGGTAACAATCGTGTTGCCCATGCCTTATGCAGCCATGTGGATCAGTCCCAACTTCTGTATACCATCGATAACCAATACCTGCCTGGTCTCTTGAGATCTGGTTTTTATAACCTCCTCATCAGCATCTACCTGGAATCTGCAAAGGAGGGAAAACTAATGATGAACAATGAGTTTATTATTCCAATAACGGATGAGACGAGGCAAATCAGACTGTTCCCAGATGAGTCAAAAAGACACGGCTTACCTGGGGTAGGTCGTAGTACCTGCCTGAAATCCGATCTCCATTTCACAATACCTTGCTTTGTATTGACTGGGGAAGACAGGCAACAAAATGGCCCAGAGATTCCCGTTGACATCCTTAAGTCTAAAGCTATCGGCATGCTAACAGAGGCGGTGCAAAGCAGTGGAGACCATATCCGAGATCCTGTGGGAGGCAAAGTGGAATTCCAGTTTGTGCCAGTGCTAAAGCTCATTGCCACTCTTCTCATAATGGGGGTTTTTGAGGATGAGGATGTCCGTCAAATTCTGCTACTCATTGATCCAAATGTTTTTGGTGACCACAAAGAAGAAGACGCAGAAGAGAACTGTGAGAAGGAAGAAGTGGCAGAAGACGAGGAAAAAGATGTGGAAGCTGGAGAGAAAGCAACAAGGGAAGCCAAGGCTCCTGCGAAAGGTCTTCTGCAGACTCGGCTACCAGAATCTGTCAAACTTCAGGTAACTTAATTACCATAAGGTTGGTTTTATGAAACAAACATCCACTGAACTGCTCCCCTATTGTATATGGAATGATGACATTTTATGTGCAGGGTCCTATTCTCACATTTATCAATGTTTTTGCCTCTACTTTTATATGAGCCCTTCTTGCTGTGTGTTGATATGTTTTAGTCCTTGCCATGCAATTTAATGCCCTTTGTCCTCCTAATATTCATGTTGTAAAAATATTTCTACACAAAATATGATTATTTATCTGAAATTCTTTCAATTCAGTTGCAAGTAATAACAGTCTTTAAAGCGAATCTGTCAGAATTTTTAGTATAATCAAACTGAATAAATCATTTTGCCTGGAAATGTGACATAAAGTTTGTTGTTTCTCTATCAATCCATTGGTCAACACAGTAATAATGTACCATGGTTAGAACCCATGGTTGAGGTTTGAATTTGGTCCAGTTTGGAAATAGATAATACATTCCATGTTTGCTGGTCCTAATAGACTGTAATCAACTTCCAATAGTTGATTCCAATATGATTGGTACGGATCATTACATACAAGGTTATTTCTTAATGGTTATCTGTTAGAATGAATGATTAGTGCAGATAAACTGAATACATGGCTATGTAGGACATTGAAATAGAATTTCATGCCCACCTTTATAGCCCAAATCAATGTGTCAACACAGAGAAAACTTGGTTAAAATTAATATGCAAATTAGCCTGTAGTGTGCATATACCCACCTCGGTATTTCCCAACAGATTGACAGCACTTTTCCACTGCTATACAATGAGGGTATCGCATGTGAAATCTTGTACATGCTTGTTTGTACCTGGGCCGCATCACTCATGTGCTGTGTCAGTCACCAATAAAGCACAAGACTTCAGATTCCAGGCCTATTCACACATATTTTCTAAACGGGTTTTCTTTGCACTGGCACTTTGCTTTTTGGCCATGCATAAAGTTGTATTTCTATGATCTACATGGCCATACATTTGATTTAATTACGCTAAGGATCCTGGCAGATTTCCTTTAATGGGGTTATCCGGGACTAATTATTTTTTGCTACGGGCCTAAGATCTAGCAGGCAGGTAGTTGCTGCCTACCTGCCTGTTGTGCCCGAGGCTGATTTCTGCCATCACAGAACAGTCCCAGATCGCTCCTGCCGACGAGTCAGCGACTTCTTCTGATATCATGTCGACAAAGCAGTGACTTCTCTTCCACTCTGCTCTGTTGATGGGGCGTGACTCCTGACGTCATGCTGATTAATAGCTGGCTCCCAGTTGCCCAACTGCAGGGAGCTGGCTGTCAATCAGCTTGACGCTGGCAGTCACACCCTGTCGACAAAGCAGCCCGGAAGAAGAAGAGCTGCCCTGTTGATGCAGCTGAATGGCCGGCAGGAGAGGTCTATGACCACTCTGAGTCAGTGCCGGGTAAAACAATCAGTGGTTAACAACTACCTGCCTGTTAGTTTTTAGATCCATAGTAAGAAAAAAATAGTCCTGGATAACCCCTTTAAGGCTTAAAGGGGTTTTCCCATGAACAAAATACATTTTACTTAATAGATCTTGGAATAATAATAATTTCCACAATTGGATGTATTAAAAAAAATGTTGCTGTGCTGAGATAATCTTATAAATGTGCCCTTGCTGTGTACTGTGTAATGGCTGTGTCTGACCATGAAGGAACACGGTCTGATCATACCACATCTCCTGGGCTGGGGAGGAAGCAAAAGAGAGGATACAGATAGCACAGCATGGGATCACAGCCGATTAAAGTTAACTTTGTACATAGGAAACCCCTTTTATAGGGAGTCTGTCACACCTTGGGCGATATTAGACCTCTACTATGGGCATACAGGGTATAGAAAAGTAAATCTATACATACCTGTATGGCCCATAGTAGAGGTTTGATTGCAGAGAAATCTGTTTTTATAAACTCTGTTTTACACAGACTTGGCGTCTCCCAGACGCCAAGAAATCCCCGCCTAACTGTTTATTATTCCCCCCGAAATCCCGCCTATATGCTTAGTTATCATATTCCCCCCTTCCCTGCATGTCACAGGGCCCTTTGACGTGCACTGTGCTCCCTGACATCCCGGGCATGCGCAAAGCGCCACTCACATAGAGCGTGCTTTGCTTCACCCCGGCCCATCTCTCTCTGCACTGCGCTGCAGGGTTCTACTGCGCAGGCGCCGGGAAGTGAGTGACCCCCCAGCGCCTGCGCAATAGAACCCTGCGGCGCAGAGCACAGAGATTCGGGGCCGGGATGAAGCAAAGCGCGCTCTATGTGAGTGGCGCTTTGCGCATGCCCGGGATGTCAGGGAGCACAATGCACGTCAAAGGGCCCTGTGACATGCAGGGGAGGGGGGGGGGGGATATGATAACTAAGCATTTCAGGGAATAATAAACAGATAGGCGGGGATTTCTTGGCGTTCGGGGGACGCCAAGCCTGTGGTAGACGTAGGTTATGAAAACAGATTTCTCTGCAATCAAACCTCTACTACGGGCCATACAGGTATGTATAGAGTTACTTTTCTATACCCTGTATGCCCATAGTAGAGGTCTGAGTTCGCCTGGGGGGTGACAGATTCCCTTTAAGCCTAATGGAGATGATCTGTATCAATCATATATTGCTATTATAATTTGATTACGTTCATGGAAAATATCTCCATTTTCCAATTTATAGTAAACTAAACCTTTCCTATGTGACTCTTGCTGCTTGATCCACGGGCAGCATGTATGAGACACTGACTGCATGATTTCAGCCACGCTTCAACATTTCAAAGAAAAGCATACTTTGAGAGCCGGCCAGAGAACGAGCTGCACTGGAGACTAGTCGGAGAGGTGACCTCCCAGCGGCTTCTCTATGCCCCTTGCCAGTGACTGATGTGCCTCTCCCTATGCACACACGCAAGGAGACCTGTCAGTTACTGGCAGCTTTATGGCACTTTTCCAGGCAAAATATTTTATGCAGTAATGCAATAAACATTTCTAAATCATTATAGCATTATAGACCACCCAAGATGAGGGGTACTTAATATTAGTAACAGTTCACTTCCCAGGATGTTTGGTCTAGTAAATGTCCATGTTTATACAAGTAAACTGTTCTTTTGTAAGCCTCGTTTCCACTAGCTGAGTGTGGAAGTAATGAGTTACCCGTCCAGTAGTGAAGTCTCCCAACTTCTAGTTCTGAGCAACTTGTACACAGTGCACAGGGAAAAGGAAGGAAAGGATGGACACAAAGAGCAACTGGTCTGAGCGCCCATATAAAGCCTGGCAGCTGGCTGAAGTCATTAGAAGCCGGTTGGTGGTCCAGTGCTGATGGCTTAGCACCGTTCCATGCCTGAAGTGACATCTGTAAAGGCATTTTTACAATCTCTGCCTGCCATCCCAGATTCATTGAAGAAGACCCTGCCTTACTCCATTGCATCTATAAATGCAGGTCTGCTGCATCAGTGTCCCCAGGCAGCATTTGGACCTCAGTCCAGCAGCTGTTTATCCCTGCCTTATACACTTTAGTTTGGTGGTACAATTCATTAACAAATTTACATCAAACATCTCAAATGTAGATTAGAAATGCTTGTTACCGCTTCGATCCTGTATAGAGTAATTAAGCAAAAAGACTCATGTGGACCACATAATGTGGCATTGAGTTACTTTCTCTTGTTTTTATTTTTTAGATGTGTGAGCTACTTCATTACTTCTGTGACTGTGAGCTGAAACATCGCGTGGAGTCCATCGTCTCCTTCTCCGATAACTTTGTGTCAAAGCTCCAGTACAATCAGAAGTTTCGTTACAATGAACTGATGCAGGCACTGAACATGTCCGCTGCCCTGACGGCCAAGAAGACCAGGGAGTTCCGCTCTCCTCCACAGGAACAGGTAATATGGCCAAAATAGTCTTTTATTTTTTTTTTTTATTTAATAGCAGTTAAAATCACTATATATATATATTTTCCCCTATTTTCAGATTAACATGCTTCTGAATTTCCAACTACATGAAGATAGCCCTTGTCCTGAAGATATACGGGATGAGCTGTATGAGTTCCACGAGGATCTTCTAATGCACTGTGGTAATGATATATATACATATATAAATGTGGCTCCACAGGTGGAGATTGCTTACGATACGGTTTTGCACAATTTACATAATTCTTAAAACTTGGCACCAGGATTGAAGCCATGTGGCTTGGCTTACAACATGCACTAGAGACGACAATAGGTTTCATAAAATTAGATTGTGCACCAGTTCAGTATTGCCGGCGCTAGACATCGTTTTACATTGAAATGTTTCACTTCGGTTGGTTCATTGTTACCAGTCTTTAAGGGTTAGGCTACAGATTAATATGTGGCCACATTAGAGAACATCAATCAGACTTTACCATTTTATTTGTTTCTGAAATATGTTCCTTACATAGCCTGACACTGGGCAATCAATAGAGCACATGCCCTATAGACAATGAAAAGGGTGACACCAAGTGCTAAATGCAGATTCTCCAGCAATATTATATCATGGGGGATACAAACTATCTCTGTGACAGGCATGACTTTGTTTGGTTTTTTAACTCCCCTCCAGCAAAATCGCAAAACCTGTATTTTTCTTTATAGCTCAAGCAAAAGTGACATGCCAGCAGCTCCAGTGTTTCAAGGAGCAGCGTGGAAGTCACTTTTCAATACAAGTCTATGAGAACCTCTTTCTGGCTCTCATTGTCTTGCATTGAGAGCTTGTGACTTAGCTTTTGACTTCCGGCCAGTCAGAAGATATGCTCACAAAATGGCACCGAAGCGGTGCTAATAAACGGTGAAGACGCCGGAGGGTGAGTATATGACTGACCAAGTGCTGAAAAAAAAACCTGCTGGAGTGCCGTTTGCTGACAGAATGCAGAGAGGTATAAAATAAAAAATTCCCTTGACCCTGAATGTAAAATTGCAAGGTCCTTAAAGAGGTTATCCCACTAAAGTAAGTGGATAGATTATACAGTAAATGCATGACGGGTGGGAGCTCTGCCTCTGGGATCTTTACTGATTTGTCTCCCTTAGCCATATATTTTTTTATTAACATTGATGTCTATGGATCCTGTAAAATGCCCTACATTTTACTTCCTTTTGAAGTAACCTGTTTTTTTGCTTACTAGATCCATTTTAAACAGATGATTATTGAATATGTGAACTTCAGTCAGATAAAAAACTTGTGCAAACACAACTTTTTTGTCCAGCGAAAAAAAAAACTGATTGCAGATGGATCCTTTTGGTAAATCAAGTTAATGTGAATTTATCACATTTAAAGTAGATCAGTTTTTCTATTGATTTGAAACTGATCCAATTTTTTATGTTTAGTGGATACGTTTGAAGTGGATGATTACTGAACATGTGAACTCATCCTATGTGTGGTATATGCTAGCTATCACATAGGAAAATCTATTTGGACTAGCGAATGTCTTAAAGGCTGATACTCAGATAACCCCTTCTGAATACCGCCCCCAGTAAAATATTAGCACTCATACTCGCCTCCAATGCTGGCACCGTTCCAGCGGTGTTAGCACTGGCTTTCCTGGGGATCGCATGACATTGTCACGCGATTGCTGCAGCCATTCAGCGCTGGCTTCACTCCACTCTCCTACGGATGAATCACGACATCCAGAGGAACTGAGAGGGCAGCAGCTCTCATTTCCTCTGGATGTCTATTACATCTGAAGGAAGGGAAAGTGAAGCCAGTGCCACAGAGATTGCGTGACATAATAATGTCACGCGATTAACAGGAGAGCCAGTGCTAACACAGCTCGAATGGCGCCCGCACCAGAGTGGAGTATAAGTGTAATTATTTTACTGGTGGTAAATATGGGGATTCAGAAGGGGTTGTTCAAGTAATGGACAAGCCCTTTGAAATGTCCCTCTAGACTCTGCAGAATCTGCAGTTGAACGGTAATCGTACAGCTCCAGGAAAGGAAAGCTGGCCACCAGAATCTGTTTTCTCTTCTTTCTCTATGTTGCATCATAGAGGAAGCAGAGATGTTTTTGTGGCTTTTTTATCCATCCCTACCATACCTCCCATCCCGACCACTGTATACTTGGTAATCAAGGAGGCCCACATTTATGCAGTTCATTAAATGATGTTGATGCGACTTAATGCTATAGTCTGAAAAAAGTTCATAGAAATAAAGCCTCATGTGTCATGAAAAAAAGTGAATAACTGAGAAAGAAAAACCAATACAACTTTTAAACAAAATATATGTCATTGTTTAATATTCAACTTTTTAAATAAAGGAATTCCACTTGAAGAAGAAGAAGAGGAGGAAGAAGATACATCATGGACAGGTCGTCTTCGATCACTGGTGTACAAAATCAAAGGAAGGCCAAAGACTGAGGAGCAGGATCCAGCAGAGGAGGAGGAGAAATCTCCTAGTAAGTATTAAATACATTTCATAGTAGAATGGATGGTGCAAAAAGTATGACAGGTTTAATAATAAATTACATTGTAACCAGAGAGAGTTAATCAGATGGAAGGTGGTGAGAGTGCTGTAAGCCCCTTCGCATAGCATCTCCTAATGCCGGAGATTATTGACGCTATGTCCCTGGATCCGGCAGGTTTAGAAGACATCTGATGCAGCAAGTTAATCCTTTCCAATCTCTGCTAATATCTGATGGTAAACTGAAATTAAAATGATAGGATCTTATTAGAGTGCCGGAAAGCTTTCCCTAACACAGACCTTTCCAGATCATGGTCAGGAGTCAGCTACCAGGACTAATTTTAAGCGCGGTCAGAGGCATCAGATTTCAATGACGTTAGACATTCAGTGAGAAAAAATAACTACTTGTTTATAGCTGAGGAGGGGACAGTACCACCTGTCGGTACCCCTGAAGCATCTGCACACTCAGATGACTTGGATTCCTTGGGCCACATAATTCACATGCTCATAGTCATTTCTTACTGAAGAAGTTGTGCTGGTGTAAGCAAAATGCTACTGGACATCGATACTGCTGCAGTATCTGTAAGCAGTCGTAAATCTTTACTATCACCATATCAAATTTTGAGCTTGATGGACATATGGAAAAGTTGTCTGCCATCCAAATACCCTTTCCAACCAGACAACTTTCTGTGAACTTCTCACCTGCAGTGATTTCCAGATATGCACCGTAATATTATCCCATTGCTTGACAGCTGATTGGGAAGGAAGAATCATTATCTCCGACATTCTCCTTTTTTCTGAGATCTCATCTACAAAAGGATTACAGTGAATATGAGAAGTGTTCATGTTGGTTAGTCTACTACTGCTAGTATTTATGAGATCCATTTCTACAGTCTGATACTTCACTCACACCTCTTCTCCTAAAAATCCACTTGCTTTATATTGTTACTGTTTCTGATTAAGTATTCTCCTACAGACAACCATCGAAAATCTCGTTCCTCCAGTATTGTGACAAGGTAGATAGTGACATCTAGTGGCAAGCAGCTTTGTCTACAGGGTACAATTGTACCAATACATCGAACATAGTATGTAAAGAGCTCAGGGACCAGTGTGTATCCTGGTGAGGACCACCATCGGGAAGGTGTAATCTGTAGATCATCTGAATATAAAGGTGAAATATCATGATGGGAAATATGCACTACGTATTTTTTAAAATTGACGTAAATTCATTTATGCCTAAAAAAGACAAAAGTATTCTAGGAGTGATACCTTTACTGGCTAACCAGAAAAAAATATATTTGCAAGCTTTCAGAGCACAGAGGCTCATTCATCAGGCAGATTTACAAATGAGTGAGTTAAGAGCACAACATTTAAGAGAGGCTACAACAGGACATTTTTGTATAGGAAAGATGGGGTGATGCTTCCTAAAGATAACCAAGGTAATCAAATTAATTTTTTTGTTACAAATTGAGAGGTAGTTTGCACATGTAATTTTTCTGGTTAGTCAATAAAGGTATTTACATCGATTTTTCTGGCTAACAATATAATTTTTATCAGATAAATATCATCCGAACCGATAACATAGAATGAAAAAATTGAAAGGCCATGTTCCAAAAAAAATGGCCAACCTATATAAGGGGGAGGGGGCCACGACTCCCTTCTAGAGCTAATAATGAATTCTACAAAAACATGGAGTCAATAGTCTACCAAAATTAATAGACAAAAGAGTATTAATAGTATTCAATCTGTAGCAAAGACTCAGGTGAAAAAGGCACAAGGTGTACACATATAATATAAGGGGTGCAGTATTAGTAAACACATATAAAGGTTATATGAATTACAAAGCTGATAGACTGATGTAAGCATAGATACTGTACATTTGAAAGGTCAGTAAATAGATTATCAGAGAAGTAGTATCTTACCCATTACTCCCTATGCGAGATCATATGCCGGCAGCCCCAGATGTGAGTTTCACATGGGCTTTCTCGGGGGGCTTCATATGTTTGTAGTAATACTGCACCCCTTATATTATATGTGTAGATTTTGTGCCTTTTTCACCTGAGTCTTCGCTACAGATTTATTATTATTAATGTTTGTTTTATGCCATTTCTTTTTTATATTCTCAATAAACTTTTTTGTTCATTAAGTTTGGTGAACTATTGACTCCATGTTTTTGTAGGTTTCAATATAATTTTGATCATACATTTGCTCTACTTACATTTATTACTTTTACAATAACACTTTACATTATATAAATTACTGTATTTTCATTTTTTTTGTACATCATATGTTCTAAAAAGGAATATATCATAAATTTCAGCAGTTTATTACTGGAAAGAATAAAAATGAATACAGTATATATATGAGAAAATACATTTCACATATTCTGACTTCATAACTAGGCTGGGAATGTGGGGCTCTTGAGACACCGTTTCTTTGGATGTCTGTATTTACCATTACTCACAAGAAGTGATTTCATCAGATAGCTTAACTCGACTGCAGAGGCACGTATAAAGATTCCAGAAGGTTTATTTTCAACCTGAATTCTTGTAGTTATGAACAATTGCAGTAGATAAAAAGACAGTTCTGAACCTGAGCTGTATAGATATGATGCTAGCAAGATGGATGAAAAATACTGACTGGGGAAGAAGGAAGAAGGGAGGGGTTACTGACATCAGAGCTGGGGAGGCAGACCTGGAGAGAGGTAGGACCAACCTCTTAAAACCTGGTTACATAACAGTGAAACAGCAGCAATGCAATGAAAATGCAATACCATATGATTCCCAAGTCGTGGGACATTGCATCATAGTTTTGCATTAAATGACAAAACCCTGGGCAAAACCATATTTGCATTCAGTCCTAATTTTGTCAGCACAGTCACCAGAACCAGGGATTACATTAATAAATAACCTTACAGGAGTCTGGATAAACTCAGTGACCTGTCACATAATATATTAACGTTGGGTTTCTTTACTTCCATCCAGCCACACTTAAAGAGCTCATCTCACAAACTATGGTGCGGTGGGCTCAGGAGGACCACATTCAAGATCCTGAGCTTGTGCGTATAATGTTCAGCCTCCTGCGCAGGCAGTATGACAGCATTGGGGAGTTGTTGCAGGCTATGAGGAAAACCTATACAATCAGTGCTGCCTCTGTGGAAGATACTATAAACCTGCTGGCATCTCTGGGACAGATTCGCTCACTGTTAAGTGTGAGAATGGGCAAGGAAGAGGAGATGCTAATGATTGATGGATTGGGGTAGGTGTTTTGCAATTATAAAAGTTATCCATCTTTTATCATAACTTCTAGACAAATGACTGTGTTACTTCATTTCTGAGAATCTTTTTAGAGTTTCATTTTTCTTATACAGAGGTTAAAATTCCCTGCATGGACATAAATTTAAAGGGGTAGTCTCAATTTTGGAAGTTACCCCCTATCCATGAGATATGTAATTACTTCCCAGTCGCTGGGAATCCGACCACTTGGACCCCCACCAATCCTGAAAACCAGTGCTCTGAAGAGCCTCATTTGAATGGAGCAGTGGTCAATCCATTAATTCTTATGGAAGTGCTGAAGACCAGCCAAGCGCAGAGGTCTACTATCTCCGGCTGTTCAATAAAGAATAGATGGATTGGCAGTGCTCATGATCGACCACCTTTCCTTTAATGCAGGGATTCTCGTGATCAGTATGGTTCCCAATAGTCAGACCCCTAGCGATCAGGATGTTATTCCCTATCCAAAGGATAGGGGATAAATTCCAAACTTGAGAATACCGCTTTAAAGGGAATCCATCAGTAGGACTTAAGCCGTCTATATGGGTATGTAGGTCTTAGAAAGTTGAATTAAATTATAACTTGATATCTGCAATCCAATGTCTTATTTCAGAAAAATCCACGTTTCTCGGTAAATCTATGGGCTGGATATAAGTCTCCTGGAGAACCTGCCTCCGGAGCTTATTATAAATAAAAGAGGCCATTACCAGTGTGAGGCATGTAATGACTGACAGTCTGCTCTCCTGATCTACATGTCTCACACTGGTAACACCTTTCATTTAAAACAACCTCTAGAGGCAGATTATAACAGCTCATTTACACATTAAGGAAAATGTGGCTTTCTCTGGAACAAGACATCGGATTTCTGATATCAAGGTATAATTTTATTCAACTTTTTATGGCCTGTTTACCCATATAGATGGCTTAGGAGAGTTGATCCTATTGACAGATTCCCTTCAATGGATAACACACATCACATCTGCAGCTGCTACCAAGGGGGCGCTCTCTGCATTATTTTATTACTTAGTTCAATATATAAAGCTTAAGCTCTTATGCTCCCTCTAGTGGTGACTGCCGGTATGCATGTTTCCCAGTGTGTTATGTTATTAATCTGAAGCGCTGTATCAGTAAAAAAAAAAAAAAGAGCTTCAGAAATTATAAAGACATATTAAAATGAATCACAACACCATTTTGAACCTCTGCTGATTAAGCAAAAAACATCCTTAATAAACAATAAAGTTTTTCCATAAAGCTCTCAATGGTGCAGACTTCATTCCCTGATTTTGATAGCAATGTAAGGGCTCTAATTGTATATTCTAAGCATTTCCATTCATTTTAGTGATATCATGAACAACAAAGTTTTCTATCAGCATCCAAACCTAATGCGAGTTCTAGGGATGCATGAAACTGTTATGGAAGTCATGGTCAATGTCCTGGGAGGAGACAAATCTCAGGTAGGTTGGTCATTGTGTTTGAGTACAAATCTTCAAAGATGCCTGAAACCTGATCAAACAGATTAAATATTTTTGTTTTCTATATAATTACAGCAGATTGCGTTCCCAAAAATGGTGGCAAGTTGCTGTAGGTTCCTTTGCTATTTCTGCAGAATCAGTCGACAAAATCAAAAAGCCATGTTTGAGCATCTCGGCTACTTGTTGGAAAACAGCAGTGTTGGCCTAGGTTAGTATTTGCAGAAAACCGCATGCCTAATGTCATTTCTTTTGAATGTGTCAAACTACAGGACATTGGTGAAATCACTTATCTGCTTATAGTGTGAGCTGCTTTATTACAAAGTAAATAGCCACAAACTTACATATCTAGATATAAATTATATATATTATAATATAATATATGTAAATATATATAAATCAATATACTATTAATATACTTATGTATTAGTAATAATAATATAAAATATATCATTTATTATATTAATGTATATTATATTATAATGTAGAATATATAATTAAAATTAATGATATTAATATTGATATACTTATATATTAATATACTCATTTTTTATATATATATATATATATATATATATATATATATATGTGCGTGTGTATGTATGTATATATATACAGTTGTGCTCAAAAATTTACATACCCCGGCAGAATTTTTCCTTTCTTGGCCTTGTTTCAGAGAATATGAATGATAACAAAAAACCTTTTTCTCCACTCATGGTTATTGGTTGGGTGAAGCCATTTATTGTCAAACTACTGTGTTTTCTCTTTTTAAATCTTAATGACAACCAAAAACACCCAAATGACCCTGATCAAAAGTTCACATACCCCAGTTCTTAATACCGTGTATTGCCCCCTCCAACATCAATGACAGCTTGAAGTCTTTTGTGGTAGTTGTGGATGAGATTCTTTATTTTCTCAGATGGTAAAGCTGCCCATTCTTCTTGGCAAAAAGCCTCCAGTTTCTGTAAATTCCTGGGCTGTCTAGCATGAACTACGCGCTTGAGATCTCCCCAGAGTGAATCAATGATATTGAGGTCAGGAGACTGAGATGGCCACTCCAGAGCGTTCACTTTGTTCTACTGTAGCCAATGACAGGTCGACTTGGCCTTGTGTTTTGGATCGTTGTCATGTTAGGGCTGTTGAGTGCAAATTTGCCTCGAGTATTTGCTGATAACGTGCTGCATTCATCTTTCCTTCAACTTTTACCAAGTTTCCTGTGCCTTTGTAGCTCACACATCCTCAAAACATCAGCGATCCACCTCCATGCTTTACTGTAGGAATGGTGTTCCTTTCATCATACCTCTCTCCAAATGTAATGTTTATGGTAGTGGCCAAAAAGTTCAATTTTGGTCTCATCACTCCAAATTACCTTGTTCCAGAAGTTTGGAGGCTCGTCTCTGTGCTGTTTGGCATTGTAGGCAAGATACTTTGTGGCATTTGCGTAGTAATGGCTTTCTTCTGGTGACTCAACAATACAGCCCATTTTTCTTCAAGTGCCTCCTTATGGTGCATCTTGAAACAGCCACATCGCTAGTTTTCAGAGAGTCCTGAATTTCAGCTGATGTTATTTGTGGGTTTTTCTTTGCATCCTGAAAAATTTTCCTGGCAGTTGTGGCCGAAATTTTTGTTGGTCTATCTGACCGTGGTTTGGTTTTTAGAGCGCTCATGATTTTCCATTTGTTAATTACATTTTGAACGCTGCTAACTGGCATTATCAATTCCTTGGATATCTTTTTGTATCCCTTTCCTGTGTTATACAGTTCCACTACCTTTTCCCGTAGATCCGTTGACAATTCTTTTGCTTTCTCCATGATTCACAAATCAAAAACTTGAGTGGCTGGATGAGAGGTGCAAGAGTCTGTCTGGATCCCAGAAACTCACTCAGCTTTTATGCACACACACTGATTACAAGCAAACAGGTCACAGGTGAGTATGTTACCTTTAGTAGCCATTCAAACCCATTTGTGTCAAATTCTGTGCATGTTATCAGGCTAAAATCACCAGGGTATGTGAACTTTTGATCTGGGTCATTTGGATGTTTTTGGTTGTCATTAAGATTTAAAAAAGAGAAAACGCAGTAGTTTGACAATAAATGGCTTCACCCAACCAATAACCATGAGTGGAGAAAAAGTTTTTTGTTATTATTCATATTCTCTGAAACAAGGCCAAAAAAAGGAAAAATTCTGCCAGTGTATGTAAATATTATATATATATATACACCGGTAGTAGTGTACTGCAATTGAGCTGGACTTACATTTTGGCATATCCAATCTGAAGTCCATTGAAAAGAGGACTTTATAAATTACTGTTTATGCAATAATAGAACCCATGGTTAATCAACTAGAGAGCGTTCAACTCAGACTGGCAAGAAAATTGAATGAGGTTCTTTGCAGATGACTTGATAAGAGACCTGGAGTATCAACCCATTGACCCTAATTTTTTTCTTTGATTTAGGCCTAACTCAGATGTACATGCTCTATTTGTGATTTTCAGTGATAGTACACATACCCATTAAAGTCTTTGGTGAAATTTGCATGTGTGTTTTTTTTTGTCAGACTGTATGTCCACAATGGTATCAAGGAGAAACATCTCTGTTTTTGATTCAAGTCTAAGAGCAAAATTACCCATGCAAGACTGTCCTTGAAACATGGACAGCACACATGGCTATATCTGTACTGTCCGTTTTTTAACATTTTAGTGACCAGGAAAAGCTTTGCAATTTAATTTTTTTCATTTCATATGAGAAAATCACTGATGAAACACTGACAGTAAAGTCTGACACACAGACCAAACACTGATAAAAATCTGATGAAAAACACTGATGAAGAATGTTCCATATTTTTATGTACGAGAAAAATCACGGACATCTGAATGAGGCCTTAGAATCAGCTTGTCTCTAATGACCGGCTCCCCTTTACAACCGAATATTCAATCTAGCATTGTATTCAGTTATGGTTGAGGAGGCCAGTGGAATACGAAGCCCATCAATCAGTTTCCTAGATTGGTCCTATAAGAGTCACATTCTTTATCAACAGGCACAACAAGCTTAATATAGGATGGTCTGAGATACGGAAGCCAATACATCTTTTCCAAAAAGGTCCCAGATTCATACACTACCAAAACATATGTGTAAAAATCACATCTTCAATATGACATCCTGGATAGCTTTCAGCCGTGAGAAAAAAACTGGGAGGTTTATAATCTTGATTCAGAAGGAATAGGTATAATATACTGTATAACCCTGACATGGACTTGAGTAGCGTGTCTTTTTTTTTTCATTATTATTATTTTTTAACATGGAGTAAAAAAAACTCCAAAAAATTTTCCGGAAATACCCAGTCCCTCCCCGACTCCTCAACTTCGCTCATTTTGGTGGAGCTGCTACAAACTGTAAACGCTAAAAGTCACAACGTTTCTGCACAGTTATGCATTGTACAAAAATATTGCAACTTTTCAAATCCTTTTACAGCATTTTTTTTGCCATATGTTTCAACAATTGAAAAGCAGTGTATTTTTATCCACCAAAAAGTAATAGATATTAATCAATAAGTCATATGTAGCCCAAAGTTACTGACAAGTTATGCATCTCATAATGCAGTGATGCATAAATTAAACAATAAATCAACAAATGCCACCTAAAGTCTTAAAACAGGCTGTGTCCTTATAGTATGGTCGGGGGGGGGGGGGGGGGGGTGTGGATTAAAGTTGTTTTTTTTTTTGTATTTTTGTTTTTGTTCTTTTTAGATTTTACTGTTTAGCCATTGTATGAAAAAAAAATACTTTAAACCCAATAAATGTAGTCATGCAGACACAATCTACATACAAGAGTAGCAAAAATATTAGCTGTGAGAAGTTATGATGGGTTCGCAAGTTCTGTATATTTTAGAAACAAGAATGTTTTCGTCATCATCTGTGTAGCGGAGCTATTGAGCACAGTGAGCAATTGAAACACAAAGTAGAAAGATAAGTTGCAAAATTTCTTATTATAAATGTTCAAGTTTTATTTATGTAAAAACAAGAAACCCTACTTCTTTCCATTTGTGCGTGTTTTACACTGGTGTCCCTCTCTACAGCATCTCCCTCTATGAGAGGATCTACCCCTCTAGATGTCGCTGCTGCATCTGTGATGGATAACAACGAACTCGCTTTGGCTTTGCAAGAACCAGATCTGGAGAAGGTAATTACGTGTGAAGGATTGCAGAATTGATGAGCCATTATTCTGTCAGAAAGCATAATAGCACAGATAAGTGAAAATTGCACACATCCTAATGACAACAGATCATCTAATGGTGAAATGCAGATAGTACATACAAAGGGAGTGATCTCCTTTAGTAAGTTATACATATAGGGGCGATATTTGTCATGTATAGGGGAAACAGTTGGTTAGAAAAATAAAATCTGATAATGATTTGCATATTTGATAACATATTCTGTCCAGAAATGACAATCCATAAAGATTGCATGCACATTTTTTTACAAAATTTTTAAAATAAAATCACAGAAAAAAAACTAAACAGTGGTTTAAGCGCTCAGTTATTGGTATCAGCCCTTGTTGGCTGCAGTGAAAAACAGAAATATATTGAAATTTATTAAAAAAATATATTAGAAAGTTGTAAAATTCTTAATTTCTGTTGTATAGAGGCAACATATTCTGCAGTGCGGTAGAAATGTTGTCATCACTCTGTCAGTATGCTCATGGAGTAGCGGAGGAAACCAGACTCCTCCAAATGAAACCCACGCAAACACAGCCACTCCATGCAGATGTTGCCCTTTGTAGATTTTGAACCTAGGTTTGCAATGCAACACTGCTAACCACTGAGCCACCATGCTGTCCTTCAGCTACTAATAAATATAGAGATTAAAGGGGTTGTCTGGTACTTTTATATTGATGGTCTATGCATTTGGCCATATTTTCGGTCTGAGTCCAATGTTAATGTATGGGGCCGTGCACATGTCAATTTTTTTCCTCTGACCAAGATGATCCGTGGTAAAAAAAATTGCTGCTTACCCGAGTTTGATCAAAGTCTATAAGTCAGTGGAAACCATCAGACTGCACTTGAATGTCATCTGAGTGCGGTCCGATTTCCACTAACTGACAGAATGAATAAGATAGAGACTTTTTTTTTCTCCATTTTCTCCTCATCCGAGAGAATTGGATCACATTATCATCGCAATCTGATCAAACTTTATCAGTGTTTGATCAGATTGTGATTTGCATAATGAACCCAATTCTCTCGGATGAGACAATACACTGTCTGCACCTACCCTTAGAATAAGTAATTAATATGAGATCAATATCAGATTGGTGGGGGTGTGATTGTAGATAACCATAATTCAAATGAACCGGGGTACACCTGCAGTACCACACTGTGGCCACTGTGCAGTTGACGCAGCTGTGCTTTTCTTCTCCACAACTAAGCACATCCAGCCACCGCTAGCACCTGGAGCAGCTGATGGGCGGGAGTGCTGAGTTTCGCACCCCCACCAATCTGGTATTGATGACCTATCCTAAGGATAGGCCATCAGTATTAATGTACCAGACAACCCCTTTTCATTTATTTTTCCTTTAAGAATGAAGTATATAACACCAGGGACTTCTTGAAGTATAAATGTTTATAGACCGGCTGCAGCTCTACCATATAAAATCAGCAAATGTTTTGAAACACGAAGCCTCTGGGATTGAAGGATGGCGCACTGTTGGTCGGTTTCTGACAGGTCTATCAGACATCTGAACACGCTTCCCTCCAAAGCCTCCACTAAGTTAAGAAGCGCTCTCATTTTTAAACCTGTCAGCAGCTTAAGTTGATCCAGACATGTGAACAAAGGAAAACCATTTAGAAAGAAAACAACTTAGAGTGTTACTGTCATTCAGTTGTGTCCTCTCAGGGCTGCTATTCTAACTTGTTGGATGGTCACTTTAGAGACTTGTCTGCTTTTCCACAGGTTGTGACATACTTGGCAGGTTGTGGGCTGCAGAGTTGTCCAATGTTAATATCCAAAGGATATCCAGATATTGGATGGAATCCCATAGAGGGCGAGCGCTACCTGTCATTCTTGCGTTTTGCAGTCTTTGTGAACTGTAAGTACAATTTTTCAGGACATAGTTAATAGAAATTTTGAATAAAATAAAGTTTGGAAATGTATTACAAGAAATGCACTAAATAACGACAAAAAAAACCATAATTAAAATGAAAAATTATAGTAAAAAGAGATCAATCTAGCACCTCGAATTACAATTTTTAAATAATGAGCAAACTGTACATAGGCATTAAGCTGCATTTACACTGGCCAATTATCATGAACAATCGTTCCTAGGAACATACATTTCCAGATAATCTGGCAGTGTAAACAGGCTGCCAATCACCCGACGAACTGTGGAAGACACGATCCTAGGGTGAAATTATTTTTGAGTAGACTTAAAAATCATCTCAGCTCATATCGTCATGTGTAAAGAGAGCATGTGCTGGCGAGAATGATGGCAATCTAAGTGCACAAAACAATCTATTACTAATCATTCAGTGTACATAGGAAATGCAGTCGACCCGTCTAAATAGACTATTAAACGACCACCGATCAGCAAACATCATCAGCCATTTAACGCCTTAAGTTGATGTAAAGCCATCTTTACTGTGGCTAGTGCCCTGTGCAATACCTTCTCTTGCCCCAGACATGTATTGAGCATTACCCCTGAGATGCCACAAACAACTGGTCACCATATTGAGATCCAGTTCCACATCAAATCTATCTGATGCCATATTATCTTGCACCATAGTATACATTTTATGTTCAATATAATTTTTTATTGACCATATAACAAGTATAACAAATAGAGTCATTGAGATGAGCATAGAGCTGAAGGGAAAGTCTCCGAGCCCAATACAGAGTCAAAATAATGGTATGTTTAGTGTTGTATTGAAAATTGTAATAATGCCATTTGACCACTTTTATTGCATGGAACATATCAAGTCATAATTGTAAGTATCAGATACAAAGAAAGAAAAATTAGAAAAAGAATAGAATAGGAGAGGGATGTCACGGACTTCCCCATCTTAACGATATACGTACCTTTAAAAGAAACCTAGTTTGTAAATTTACCTTAAGTTAGCAAAGACTGAAACTGTTGAGAATCCTTAAACTGGATCCAGGGATACCATGTAGCGAACCACAAAGAGTCCGAACTGTTATATCAAAGGCCCTGGTTTCCTCTAAAAGTTGAAGCGAGTTCACCGCCTTCTCCTCCAGAGTCTTGGAATAATCTGGTGGGCAGCTAAAACTAAATGTATTAAAAGGTCTTTCTTGATTTAAGAAACGGACCACGGTAAGATAGATACTAGAGCTATTTCTGGAGACGGCTCAACCTGGGTGTTGTATAGGTGATTGAAAAGAGAAAATATATTGTTCTAGCGAGGTCTAATTCCTTGACCGCTGTACCAAATATGTAGCATTGACCCAGTAATACCAGAGCACCTCCAGCATAAATCTGAAACAGATGGGTGTATTCTACGTAGTTTAACAGCCGTCCTATACCACTGAGTCAATATTTAATAATTTAGTGCCTGGAGTCTTCAGGATATACACTAGTTAGTTTGTGAGTAAGAATAAAGGATTTTATCCACATTTCGTAAGGGATGTCATAACCCAGTTCTCTATGTCATTGAATCACATAGTTGGGAGGTTTGCTCTCTGCCTCTCCTGACATTATTATCTTGTATATCAAGGATATAGCATGTGTTGGTGTTTTCTGGGTAAGGCATAGCTGTTAAAAGGAGGTAAGTGAATGAAGTAGCCTAGATCCAGGACTCAGGGAATTGATATAGGTGCGAAGTTGAAAATACTTTAACCAATGGCTAGGGGCCTTCCTCTTACCCTCTAAAATAGGGTCTCAAACTCAGCTGGGCATATGGGCCGCACACGGAAAAACATTTAATTTTGGGGTGCCGCATTATTTGCATGACAAAGTGACATTTTTAGTGATACCATTTTATTTTCTATACAATTTTTGAACTGGTCCTCATCTTGCAGACATGGTCTCCCCTCCAGGTCCCCCATATTGCAGACATGGTCTCCCCTCCAGGTCCCCCATATTGCAGACATGGTCTCCCCTCCAGGTCCCCCATATTGCAGACATGGTCTCCCCTCCAGATCCCCCATATTGCAGACATGGTCTCCCCTCCAGGTCCCCCATATTGCAGACATGGTCTCCCCTCCAGGTCCCCCATATTCCGGACATGGTCTCCCCTCCAGGTCCCCCATATTGCAGACATGGTCTCCCATCCAGGTCCCCCATATTGCAGACATGGTCTTTATATTGCAGACATGGTCCCCATATTGCAGACATGGTCCCCCATCCAGGTCCCCCATATTGCAGACATGGTCCCCCATCCAGGTCCCCCATATTGCAGACATGGTCCCCCATCCAGGTCCCCATGTTGCAGACATGTCCCCTATCCAGGTCCCCCCCCCATACTGCACACAGGGTCCTCGTCCCCCCATACAGCGCTCAGGGTCCCCGTCCCCCCCACACTGCACTCAGGGTCCCCATCCCCCCCCACACTGCGCTCAGGGTCCCCATCCCCCCCCACACTGCGCTCAGGGTCCCCATCCCCCCCAAACTGCGCTCAGGGTCCCCCCCCCCCATACTGCGCTCAGGGTCCCCGTGCCCCCCCATACTGCGCTCAGGGTCCCCGTGCCCCCCCATACTGTGCTCAGGGTCCCCGTGCCCCCCCATACTGCCCTCAGGGTCCCCATCACCCCCCATACTGCGCTCAGGGTTCCCGCCTCCCCCCCATACTGCGCTCAGGGTCCCCGCCCCCCCATACTGCGCTCAGGGTCCCCATCACCCCCCATACTGCGCTCAGGGTCCCCGCCTCCCCCCCATACTGCACTCAGGGTCCCCGCCCCTCCATACTGCGCTCAGGGTCCCCGTCCCCCCATACTGCGCTCAGGGTCCCTGTCACCCCCCCCATACTGCGCTCAGGGTCCCCATCACCCCCCATACTGCACTCAGGGTCCCCGCCCCCCCCCATACTGTGCTCAGGGTCCCCGCCCCCCCCATACTGCGCTCAGGGTCCTCGTCCCCCCATACTGCTCACAGTGCCCCCCCCCCCCCCCCCCATACTGAGCACAGGTCACCTGTGCTGTATTTCACATGACAGAGAAGAAAAAAAAAGATTCTCACCTGTCCTCCGTTCCCTCGGCATCCTTTCTGCACCTGTGACCCGCATGCGCAGACCCCGTAACGATCGCGGCTCTCTCCAGCAGCCGCCAACATCAGCGCTATAGTGCGGTATATTGCCGCGCAGAGACCGGCTCTCTGCACAGCAATACCAGTGTCAGCCGCCGGCCTATCAGAGGCCAGCAGCTGACATCTGCTTATGGCAGTGACGTCATACGCCGCTGTGCTGGGACGCAGATGTCAGCTGCTGGGGTCTGATAAGCCGGCGGCTGACACTGGTATTGATGTGCAGAGAGCCGGTCTCTGCACGGCAATATACTGCACTACAGCGCTGATATCGTCGGCTGCTGGATGGGGCCGCGATAGTTACGGGGTCTATGTGCCTGCGGGCCGTAAGAAGCAGCCGGAGGGGCCGCATGCGGCCCGCGGGCCTCGTGTTTGAGACCCCTGCTCTAAAATAAGCCTCCAAAGATTTAAAGCCTGCTTGGTTAACTCCATCTTGAATACAGGGTATAGAGCCCTATAATAAGGTAAGTAATAAGGGTGCAGAATCATGTAATGTGCTGGAGGATTGGGGATTACCAAATAAGAGACTGAGAGGTCTCAGGATAGTAGCCATGCAATAGTGCCTGGCAAATCTCCTCCAGGTAATAGCTATATTATAGTGAGTTAGGGGTAATATTATACATTTTAACTAAAGGTGATGTTCAATCACCTAGGCCACTGCCACAGTCCCTGATTCTGATACAGCCACCTCTTTCCCTGAAACGAATCATCATCAGGGAGCAGTGAAAGAAGCAGGGTGAGTGACACCAGCGCAGCCCCACATCTTCTATCACCACCCTCAAATGAATAGTCATCAGGGGAGAAGTGCTGCTGTCTGTTGTCACTCACACTGCCTCCCGAAGACGATTCTAAAAGACATTGTAGGTCAGGTCAATCCCCTTTAACACTGTAAACTTAAATGTTATTTATTCTTATCTTAAAGGGCTTGTCTCCTCTTCTCAAATGGGTAAAATTGCAAAGTTCTTGCAAAAACAAGCAACTTTGCATTTTATCTCTAATTAATAATCCTCTCCGTTTTCAAGTATGGACGGGTCTTTAATACTACGGTTTCCTACTCGTTACCTAGGTAACTAATTTACCACCTGTTAAAAAAATTTTCCGTTCTCAAGAACTGTGTGCATTTTTTCTATAATTGTAATCTCTATTGAAACATTTTTTAAATTTTTAACCAAAAAAAAGCAAAGCATCACATAGTCAAAAATTGTTTAATATCAGTTATAAATTAAGACAGAGAAGAATGGAGTGCATTTTTAATTCTATAGTTTATTGCACTCTGCATAGGTTACCGGACACCTCTGCAGTCTATCAGCGGTGGCCGGTCTCCTAGACAAGGAGTGTTGTACTTGCAAGCTCTTTTCTATAGAGCTTGCAAGCGCTGCTGTGAGGCTGGCTGGAACAGCAAAACAACACTCATTAGGAAAATTGATGTACTGCAAAACGGATCAAAAATGAAACAGAGACTATGATTGACTGATTATAATTTGGTCCATCAGGTTTCTGTTTTGTGTCCGTATCTTTAACGCAGCAAAAAGCGCAGTATGCAGAACTTTTTGTTCTATTCAAATAGGAACAGAAAACATAAACCAGGTCCAATTTTAACCAATAAGGCCCTTCTGCTTCAGTTTGGATACATTTTGTAACCATCCATTTTCCTAATGATTTATTTTTCTCTGTTTACCAATATAAAATGACCTATGCTAAAAGTCTTAAATGAAGATTTATTATAAATAGTTCTCTTTTCTTAGTGTTGACTACAGTATTGTCATTATTTTGCCCAACCTGAAAATCTTCATTACGAAAAAAAAAATTATCATAACTGATCTTTAAACATGTCTGATGGTTATCTAAACAATGTGTTCCTGCCGGTTAAATATTCCCCATTCACCTTTCAAACAGGCATCAGAGTGAAACACAAAAGCCCAGCTGGCCTTTATATGACAAAATATGGAGAATAACTACTAGTAATAATTGCTTTACTTAGAGAAAGGCTTGTATTGAAACAGCAAACAAGAGATGTTAATGTATTCAGAGGTGACATTCACCAAATAATGTCAATTATTTCATTATGAGCGTGTGTTGTGACCATTAACTATTGGTCATTTTGAACAGGGAAAAATCAAAATCTAACTATATAAATAACCTAATGTGTACATAAAGATCATTGAAATTTTCTGTACATTTTAAGCTATTGATTTGTTTTTCATTTTTTTTTTTATACACTTTTTTTGTTACCTATGTCTGTTTTAAAGCAACTGGTGCTATATTTTTGTCCAGTAAGGAACTGCAATTTAGATATATAGCGGGTGAAATAAGTATTGAGAACATCACCAATTTTCTAAGTAAATATATTTCTAAACATGCCATTGATATGAAATTCTCCCAAGATCTCGGTAACAACCCACCAATCCACGCAGGAAAAGAAATCAAACTATAGATGTCCATAAATTAAGTTATGTGTAATAATGAGAAATTACACAGGGAAAAAGTATTGAACATTTGAAGAAAGAGAGATGCAAAACGCCATGGAAGATCATGACACCAGCTGAAATCTATCAGTAATTAGAAAGCAATCCTGCCACTTAGTTAAAACTAATATCAGCTAGTTTAACTTATAGCCTATTAAAAGGTATCTCATTACCAAGGTGGCACACAAGAAACATCTCATGATGGATAAAACCAGAGAGCAGTCTCAAGACCTTCGCAACCTTATTGCTGCAAAACATACTGATGACATTGGTTACAGAAGAATTTCTAAACTACTGAAGGTTCCAGTGAGCACTGTTGGGGCCATAATACAGAGTGGAAAAAACATAATTTCACCATAAACCGGCCAGAACCAGGTGCTCTCCGCAAGATTTCAGACTGAGGAATGAAAATAATTATCAGAAGAGTTGTTCAAGAGCCTAGAACCACCTGTGGAGAGCTACAAAAAAAGACCTGGAATCAGCAGGTACAGTTGTTTCAAAGAAAGCAATAAGTAATGCAATCAACCTCCATGGCCTGTGCAAACTGTTGCGGATCCGAGTGATGGAACCTCTGTGTTGCGATGCAAGGAGGCACCAGAGGAGGGGCTTGACTAAGTGTCTACTCGGCCTGACCAAGGTCGCACGGCGGCTCAATCGACTCCGTGAACCAGGGAGGGACCGAGCAGAGGGACCAGGTGCCACTCTGGAACCGACCTTGTATGAGAGCAGGTGACTCCCATGGGTCAGATGGCAGGAACTGACCAGTACAGCGGATGAGCACTCCAGGCAAGCTGACGGGTGGTCCGGGTAGACAAGCAGGCTGATTCGGCTGATAGCCAGACGGGTGCTCCGGGTAGGCAAGCAGGCGGGCACAACGGGAAACTGGCAGATGCTTCCAGGTAAGTAGGCAAGCGGGCACGGCAGGTAACAGGCAGGTGCCTCCAGGTAAGCAGGCAAGCGGGCACGGCAGGTAACAGGCAGGTGCTTCCAGGTAAGCAGGCTGGCGGGCACAGCAGGAAACAGGCAGGTGCTTCCAGGTAAGTGGAAGAGCCCATAGCCAGACTGGCGGACTGGACTGTAGACAGACTGTCGGGCTGGATAGTAGTCAGACTGGCGGACTGGACTGAAGAACAGACTGGCGGACAGGACTGACTTGCAGAGGGACCTGAGGGCTGAAGCAAAGTAAGAATCACAGAGCAACAACCTTGCACGGGCACCTCCATATTGGAGGAGGTGCTTTTTATAGGGAAAGTCCTCTGGCCATTGGCCGGGGACTTTTTAGGATGGCGCGCATGGCCCCTTTAAGAGGGAGTGAGCTCGCTCGCGCGGCCTAAGCACAGTGCCCGGGAAGCTGCGTGCACCAGCAGAAGCAGCAGGGAGGCCGGAAGACGCCGAAGCAGGGCCGCGGCGGTAAGGGGGATGGCGTCTCTGCCTGGCAGGGGGCAGATACGCCGATGCTACAGCCTGTATGCACATTCACCACGCAAGACTCCATTGCTGAACAAAAAGCATGTTGAAGCGCGTTTACAGTTTGCTCAACAACATCTAGACAAGCCTGTGAAATACTGGGAAAATATAGACTTTGGATACCATGATACATAACATGTTTGGAGGCCAAAAGGCACTGCATATCACCTCAAAAACACCATACCAACAGTGAAGTTTGGAAGCGTGGACATCGTGGTGTGCGTCTGTTTTTCAGCATATGGCACTGGAAAACTTAATACGATTGAAGGAAGGATGAATGGACAAATGTACTCTGCTGCCATCTATCAGGATGATTAATATGAAACGAGAGTGGACATTTCAGCAAGATAATTATCCCAAACATAAAGCCAAACGCTTAATTGGATTCAGAGAAAGAAAATAAAGCTGATAGAATGGCCCAACCAATCACCGGACCTGAATCCAATAGTAGCTAAAGCTCAGACTTCAGAGAAGGAGCCCATGGAACCTTCAGGATTTGAAAAGTGTTTGTGCAGAAGAATGGGTCAAAGTCACACCTGATCAATGCCTGCGACTAGTTTCTCCATACAGGAGGTGTGTTGAATCTGTCATCACCAACAATGGCTGTTGTATGAAGTATTAAATAAATTTCAAGAAGTGTGTTCAATACTTTTTCCCTGTGTCATTCCTCATTATTACACATAATTTAATTTATAGACATTTATAGTTTAATTTCTTTGCCTGAGTGGATTGGATGGGTTGTTACCGACATCTGGTGAGAATTTCATGTCAATAGCACATTTAGTAATATATTTACTTAGAAAATTGGTGACATGTTCAATATTTATTTCACCCACAGTATATATGCCCTATTGGAAAAATAGAAAAGGGCATGTCACAATGAGAAAACTGCTCCCCCCCCCCCCTCCCTTACTTTTATAATGTGATTTTGAGAGGTTGTCCCCTTTCAGAAAACTTTTCCTGTTATGCATATTTTGTTAGAAAAAAAAAACAAGAGAAGAGAGTCACAGAGAATATGTCAGAAGACTCGGTGACAAGTAGCCTACAGAACTCCAGAGTCACTAGAAACCGCAGACAAGTAGGAAGAGGCACTAGCAGCTGCTGGTGTACAGCAGATGTCCTGCCGCCCACAGCCAGGCTGCTGTGCACACACTAACTGCAAGTCTAGTCACAGATTCAAGGCCTGGGTGTGTGTCTTAGAAGCCCTATGGGCCCAGGCAGCTGATCACATGGAAGCACACCAGGCCACCTGAAAAGCCCAATGTGGAACACCAGAAAGTTCAACGGACCAGGGCAGATGGAGCAGAGCAATAGACCAGGGACAGGTGTGTAACAGTAGCATGTCCCCTTAAAGGGCTCCTCTCTAAAATGTCCATAACCCTTGGAAACTGTGTTGTCGCTGCTGTACCTTTGGGATCCATGGCCTTGGTATACTGCTACCAGAAATTAAAGGGGCTTACTGGGTGCGGTGGATCCTCTAAACCCAAGGTCCAGGTGGGCACATGGGCCGCAGGCATCGGAGTAGCAGGTTGATGAGTAGAGGGACTGGAAAGCCGTAGCTAGACAGGTGGAGTGCAGGGTACCGCAGGCAGGCGGAGGACGTCAGGAATCCGCAGGCAGGCAGCAGATAACACTCGGAAGTAATGGGAAAGTCTGCAACCAAGGAACCTGCTCACAGCCGGGAAGACATCCTAAAAACCGCAGGCAGACACAGAGAAGAGGTCCAGGAGGCCCGGGAACAGGTAACCGACAGAACTCCAGAGTCACTAGAATCCGCAAACAAGTAAGAAGAAGCACTAGAAGCTGCTGGTGTACAGGAGACCACCTGCAGTCCACAGCCAGGTTGCTGTGCACACACAAACTGTAAGCCAGTCATAGATTCAATGCCAAAGCCTGGGTGTGTGTCTTAGAAGCCCATAAATAGGTCCAGGCAGTTCCTCATATGGAAGCACATCAGGCCACCTGAAAAGCCCAACGTGGAGCACCAGAAAGTTCTTCAGACTGGGGTAGATGAAGAAGAGCCCTAGACCAGGGACAGATGTATAACAATAACAGTGTCTACATCATCGCCCAAGTCTCCAGTATTTGGCTGCAATGGTGATGTCACGCCAATATCGCTGCAGCCAATCACTGAGCTCAGCGGCTCCTCCCTTGTAGATGGCACAAGACGCTAAGTTCATTGATTGGCTGCAGTGATGTGAACGTGACCACTACAGCCAAACAAAACAGACTGAGGCAGCGGTAAGCAAAGCACACTTTGTATATTTTTGGGGTTTTTTTTACAGCGAACTGTGCATATAGAGAAAAGTTTTCTGAAAAAGGACCAACCCCTTATATGCTAACAGCAATAATATTTCATTGAAGAGATTAAACGAATATACAGTGGAAACCTCGATTTAGACGAATGAGAGACACATATATAACGAGTAAAGGTCTCATTCTTCACCTTTGTAATGAAATGTATAACATTACCTTATGCTCTATATGTTTACAATTGTGATGCTCAGTATTCATTGAACCTGCTGTGCAAAGTCCTATGGTATACTACTGTGCATATCCGCCTCCCAATTATCGTAAGTCTGAAGGCCTTGTCCACAGGGATATGAGCCTGTGCTTTAATGTGCTTCTGATGATGAATCCCTAGAGACTTTCGGCAGGTAACCAAGAGCTGCATTTTGTGTCCTTTGTTTTCCAGGTGAGAGCGTTGAAGAAAACGCCAGTGTAGTGGTGAAGCTTCTTATCCGGCGCCCTGAGTGTTTTGGACCTTCCCTAAGAGGAGAGGGGGGAAATGGTTTGCTGGCGGCAATGCAAGAGGCTATTAACATCTCTGAGAACCCAGCTCTGGACCTTCCTTCTCAGGGGTATCAGAGGGAAGTGTAAGTTTATATTAAACATGTGGCAAAAAAAAGAGATTATGTTGAGAATTTACTGTTTAGGATTAGCGATCTTAAAAACATGTATCTTTAGAGAGAATATGCAGTGGATTAATAGTAACATTTAAGTGTAAGTTTGAATGTTGTTGCTTTGTTATGAACAGGTGCAATAGCCGAATATATTGTTAAACTGAAGAAATTAAGGACCTTGTCCAGAAGTGAGATATAGTCTATTCCTATGACATCAATGGGGTCTGACACCTGGGACCCCCATAATTAGCTGATACCTGGTGCAGTGGCCACCAGATGTACACTTGGAGCTGGAATACTACAGCTCGATATACTTATGTTACAGCTCAACCCTCTCAAAGTGAATAGGAACTAGGCTGCAGTATATTATATTCCTGACTGTCTGCAAATGGTAATTATGTTTGTTATGTGTTAATTTAGGGTCGAGGAAGACGAAGAAGAAGAGATCGTACACATGGGAAATGCTATAATGTCTTTTTATTCTGCCCTTATTGACCTTCTGGGACGCTGCGCACCTGAACCACATGTATGTGACATTCATGAACATACAGAAACGCACACAATTTAGAAGCAGAATACAACCATGCAAATATTGCAAACATTTTATTTAATTCAACATGAATGGAAAACAAAAACATCTGAATTATATATAATGCCAGACTATCAGATAGACATCAACGCCCTGTCATGTGATCTCGGGGCCCTTATGGGTTAGTATGGCCGCAGGTCTGCTACAAGCCTCTGTCCATTAGGCCATTATTGCTGAAGGGCAGTAATTGTTCAAAATATGTATTTATTTATTATGCATTATTAAAGTGATTAAATGATCGCAAAAAATTAGCATTGAGTTTAAAGGGGTTTTGCGGTTTTAGAAACCCTTGTCCCCAGGTGCAGTTTGTTTAAAAAAAAAAAAAAGACTGTCATTTACTCACCCTCTTTGGGTCCATTGCTAAGTCGACACCACTGCTTCCAGTGTCTACTATTGTCTGCGGCACAGACATCACACTGACGGTGCTGCAGTCAATCAGTGATCTCAGCGGCTCTGTGCAACTCATGCCATCTACCTACCTGGGCAGAGCTGCTCTGTTCATTTATTGGCTGCAATGCTGTTGATGTGACCTCAGCACTGCAGACAATAACAGACACCAGCAACTGCATTGTACCAGGGGAGGCCGAACAAAGCACAGTTTTATTTTTTAAAAGCAAACTGCACCAAAACCAGAAAACGCTTGAATTAATTTTTGTATAAAAAAAAGCCCTTTCCTCCAGAATAATGTTTTGTTTTTTTTCAAATAACTTACTATAAAAAAATGTATTCTTATTCGGAACAGCTGTATTCATATTGACAGTCTGCTGTCTGTCCTATACAGGTAACCAAATGGCATGCAGTCGCAAACCGGCCAGCGGCCGAAAGAATACACTGATGAATGGTCGTTGTGACGATTTTACAGTATATGTCCAGAAAAGCTCCCGACCCATACTGTAGGCAAGGTGCAACCACTCAGTGTTCACCTTGCCTATTTTATTGTTTATCCTGCATTTCAAATAACATAAAAAATTATTTTTTTTTTCATCCTTCCCCAAAAATTATATATAATGGTACAAATAAGAACTACAGTATAAGCTGCTCCTCATAAAATAAGTCCTCCAGTTAAAAAATATTAAAATAGTTATGACTTTGCCAGACCAGATTTTTATTGTCTGAAAACTAAACATATCTGATATCACAATAGAATAAAAACTATAAAAAATGTGCTTGGTCCACATGCACTGTTATTGGTTATAGTAATTAAGTGCATTTAACCCATTGTTTGTTAAACATTTAATAGAACTAGATAGGTGGCACTTATAATTTATATAAATACAAGCGGGGGTCATAAATAGCCTTACTCTGTAGCATGTAGACACAATAGAAGCTGCAATTACTCTTTCCTTTAATGGATGCTTAATTATAAATATTGCGTGTAAGTACATAACTATGTGCTCCCATGTTAAGTGCTGGATTCCTGTTGTGTCTGTAGTTGATCCAAGCTGGTAAAGGTGAAGCTATAAGAATTCGCTCCATCCTCCGATCCCTGGTGCCCACAGAAGATCTTGTTGGGATTATTAGCATCCCCTTAAAACTACCTGCTTTTAACAAAGGTAAAGTGTGATAGGACCTAATGTAATTTTATCTTGGTCATTTCTATCAACGGGCTGAACAACTGTCTAGTCTATTTTGATTTACTGAAGGATTAACATGACCTAATGAAAAATCAGTGTGACTTCAGTGCCAAAATAGATCAAATTCAATAGAACTAATGATGGGAACAGGATCTGATTCTGGTATGAGCCAAGGTTATATGCCATTTGTTAGGGCTTACCAGGTGAGGTGGATCTGCTAAGACTTTGCTCCAAGTGGGACCCCAGGCGTTGGTGTAACTTTCAAAGGACACGTGGAATCGTGGAGAATAGGACTAACTAGAAACTCAGGAGCAGACAGACAGATGGATGGGAACCCAGCAGAGATAGATGCGAGTTGAAACACCATAGTACAGATATTGGAGCATACAAAACAAGGAACACAAGAGTCTCAATCCCAAGACATTGGTGTGTGTCAATGGGTGTTAATAGGTTTAGGGAGATGATCCATGCCGGTCAAATTGCAAAACCCGACGTGGAGCACAACAGAGGGCAGTGGACCCAGGAAAAGGGAGCAGAGCCCAGGATGCATGACACGTGTGTAACAACATTTATATTAGCTATTCTTGGGCCATGTGAGTGAGGCCTTTTCAGTTAGCTCTTTGTTTGTGACCTGTGATTACTCACAAAGTTAAGGCGCTTGTTCAAACTCAAGTCATGTACACCCTAATGTATGTGTTATCTAGTGCCCAAACATCAGTTATTAATACAGTTATCTCATTGTGTTTCCAAGATAAATGGATAATTTGCCCACACTTTTTTAGGACAGTACTTTACATCCGTATTTATAAGCTAATAAGAGGAATAGAATCTAAATCACAAAAAAAATAATGGAAAGATTTGATTGCCATCCAGATTTTGAAATTATTCCTGGTTTTAGCTTAGTGACGGAAAATATTGACCTAAACATGAAAATGTGGAAAATAGCGTAGTTACATAAATAAGAACTTTCATGGTTTAGGGCATCTGACTGCAATACTTTTTATTCTTTATCACATGAAGTCTATGGCCTCTATACAGTATATTCCTGGAAAAACCCCAGATGTATATGGTAAAGAGGTTGTCTGGTGAAATCAAGTTATCACCTATCCACTGGATAGATGATAATTTACCGATTTGTGGGAATCCGACCATTGGAACCCACGCCAATCTGCAGAACAGGGAATTTTTACCCAACAGGGTACTTTTATCCTGTAACAAAATGGTGATGCCCAACCGACATTCTGTTCTCATTCTCAACAGAATTTCATCAAGATTTTTATCCTCTTAATATATTGCAGTCATCTTATTATATGGCACTGTGTACTTACAATTGCTCATTTTGCCTTCCTACCCAGATAATTCTTTTTTCATTAGGTCTATGACACCAGGTGATTAAAAAAGAGTAGCTGAATCCTTATAAGCACTTATTAGAAACAGGAAGCATCTTCCCTGCAAGAGTCCTCACTGCAAAAAGTGCGGAGCAGATGGGTCAGTAGCAGTGTAGCAGTAGAGCTTAGAAGGATTCGGCTAGTCAGTTTTTAATAATGTGATGTCATACATGTAGTGGAAAAGAGAAGAATTAACTGGTATAAGGTACAAAATGAGCAATTTTAAGAACAGTACACAATGCTATATAATATGATGATTGCAATATATTAAGAGAAAAAAAATTTGATGGGAGTGCTTCTTTAAACAAAGATGAATCAGAGGTTTTAATTTATTTGGAAATGGCTTTCAAGAAAATAGAAAAAAATATTAAGTGTACGTTTGATTTAATCAATATAGATATCATGTTTACGTGCAGCAAAATTTTTGCAGAAATTTCTGCAGCTGTTGTTATATCTGAAAGGTGAAGCAGCCCCAAGCTGATGTATGGAATAGATTTTTTTCTCCTTAATTAATTTTGTATTTATATATCTGTCTGCTTGTAAGAAATGTGAATAAAGAGCAGCAAAGTAATAGAATGTGTTTCCTTTTTTCAGATGGCACAGTGTTTGAACCTGACATGCCAGCCAGCTTCTGCCCTGATCACAAGGCTCCCATGGTGCTTTTCCTGGATCGTGTCTATGGAATTAAGGACCAAGGCTTCCTCCTCCATTTACTGGAGGTGGCCTTCTTACCTGATCTTAGAGCATCAGCGTCTCTTGACACAGTAAGTGGTCTAAGTTTTTCTTACATTGTGCTCCAGCAAATAATTATGAAAGCTTATAAACTAATCCGTTCCTCCTACTGGAGCAGTCTGTTGTCATTTATAACTATCTCTGTCCGAAAAGCATCATATAATTCAACTACTGCAAAACTGAATCCAACTTAATTGTCTCAGCAGATTCTGCTAGAACACATTCTGGATTGAACTCAAATCCAAATCTGTGTTCTCATTTCTGTTTTTCTATTTAATCTTAGGAGCGGAAAACAGAAAATAGTAGATAGCCAAATCTATTACACAATGGATACCAATGGTTCCCAACAAACCCCATTGTTTTATAATCAGTTCTATCAGGGCCTGTTGTCCATCATGTTGAAAAGATCATAATGCTGCATGCTATGCTGCTGTCCTTATAAAATATGGAGCCTTTGACACCGATGTGAACAGAGCTGTAGGCCCCCCATGCGCCTTAGATGGCTGTTGGCTGAACAATGGTTTAGCCATCAGTTATCTGAGTTTGGCTCTCCCATATATAGGAGAGCTCGCTCACTTCCAGAGCTGCAGTTACTATTTTGATGTTACATACTGTCTCATTTTTATTATTGTTATTATTATTAATTCCTTTTAATGCACCATTGATTCCAGCGTGCTGCACTTGTGAAGAGTGTTTGCATACTTATAATACATCTATAAAATACAGTAAACTAACAATGACTGACTGATACCGAGGTGCAGAGTACCCTGCCCTCACGAGCTTACAATCTACGGTTATTGGGGAGGGAGACAGTAGGTCAGGGGGTTTGAGTAGCTCCAGTGGTGGGGAGGTGGCAGCGAAGTTATTGCAGGCTGTAGGCTTTTCTGAAGAGATGTGTTTTCAGATGTCTCATCCTCCAGTCATATCCAAGGCAGCATTCCCCATCACGTCTTTTACTCCCTTCATAGTCAGAGGTGCAGTCACCATTCTGCTGTTACATCACGGCTTTTACCTCCTGCACATTCAGACCTGCAGTCACAACGTCTATAATCACAGTATACCTCACAATGAATGCATTGTCCTAACACTAAATCTAATATATCTTTCCTTTATCCTTTCCATTATGTTGACATGTATGCATAGTTTTTAAAAAGGGCATAGTTTATGTTCATAAAAATTTGGCACAGTGTGTGATTTTTTTATTCAATTGCCTAGAAAAAAATGTAAGAGTAGGTTATCAACCCTACAAAACTTGCCATTGTTTGGCTTGGTCTGCTGGAGCCGACAAATTTGGTGCAAGGTTCTCCAGGTTGTTTTCCTTCTCTCATTTATCCTCTAGTGCAGGAGTGGGCAATTAATGAGAGACTGTGACTGTTGTGGAACCGAAGCAATAGGCTGAAATTAATTCTGCTGAAGAATAAATAATATTAACATATTAATTATAATTTTTATTTTATATTAATATTATCACTTAATATTGAGCATATTTAAGTATGCTGACACCCCCTTATATACAGTATGAGCCCCCACACAGCATCCTCCATACAGTATGAGCCCCACACAGCTCCTGTACATACAGTATGAGACCCCACATAAGCCTCTATATACAGTATGAGCCCCCACATATCCCCCTATATGCAGTGTGAGCCCCCACATAGCTCCTGTATATACAGTATGAGACCCTACATAAGCCTCTATATACAGTATGAGCCCCCACATAGCCCCCTATATGCAGTGTGAGCCCCCACATAGCCCCCTATATGCAGTGTAAGCCCCCACATAGCCCCCTATATACAGTGTGAGCCATCACATAGCCCCGATATACAGTATGAGCAAGCCACATAGCTTCCTAAATACAGTATTAGCCCCACATAGCCCCTGCATATACAGTATCAGACCCCACATCTCCCCTGTATATAGAGTATGAGACCCCACATAACCCCCTATATACAGTGTGAGTCCCCACATAGACTCCTATATACAGTATGAGCCCCCACATAGCCCCTATATACAGTATTAGTAAGCCACATAGTTTCCTAAATACAGTATGAGCCCCCACATAGCCTCCTAAATACAATATGAGCCCCCACATAGTCTCCTAGATACATGCAAACATCCCATACAGATATGAGAAAAAAAACAACAACACATACTCGCCTCACTCTTGTCCCTCCGGCGCTCTGCTCCGGTGCACTGACTCTCCTCTGTACAGCAGACGCAATGTTATGACGTCATCTCGTCTGCTGTCTCACTCGGCCTCTCCTCCACCAATGCATTTACTGTTGTCTGCATCCTAAGGATGCGGACGAGCGGCAGGCAATGGCAAAGTGCAGCCCATGGGCCACTGTTTTCAGCCCTTTGGCTGTCTCGGTCCGCACGGAGGTCTCTCTCCTTAGCTGTGTGGTTGTGAAATCAAGAAAATCAAATGATCAGATGTAAGCTTCTAATCCTGGGCAGCAAAAGCAACAAAGATTTCTAAACAGTAATGTTTTGATGCAAATTAAGTCATAGCCTTTCGAACTTTCATGGTTCTCTTGTCGCAAATGTGCATTAATCCTTTTCTTATTTCTTTTTATTCCACCTAACAGTTTCTCAATATATTGCATGTTTTTATGTTGATTGTTTTGTTCCAAAGTACCTTAAATCCCCTTAGCCTATCTATGTTTCTATGATTGCATGAACTAATGCTTCCCTTTCCTCTATTTTTCAGGCTTCCCTGAGTGTCACAGAGATGGCTCTTGCCTTAAATCGATATATTTGCTCGGCAGTACTCCCATTGCTCACTCGCTGTGCCCCCCTCTTTTCGGGCACTGAGCACTATGCAGCACTAATTGATTCCACCCTGCATACAATATACAGACTGTCCAAGGGGCGCTCTCTAACCAAAGCTCAGAGAGACACAATTGAAGAATGTCTGCTTTCAATATGCCAGTAAGATATTAATTTATTGTCATTTTATTACTGCACAACACATTCAGGTCATATAGCTAAAAGATATGTGTGAAAAGGATCTAAAAAGATGTATTTTTAGACATAGACTAACATTTTGTATGGTCCGGTAAAACAAATGAACCAAAAATGATTAAAGAAGTATTCTTATGTTGTTATATTATTTTATTTAGTAAAGATCCGTTTTCATGGACCGACCGATGGCATGATATAACGTCTAAATTCCTGTTTACGCAGCAGCCCAAAGTATAAGATACGCAATGAACGATTTATATTTGATTGCTCAGTGCTCATTGGCTGCTATAGTTTTCAGGAGTGCAAGTCCTGTTTACACAGGATGATGCACCGACGACAGCAATTATCTCCTTTGCTTCAGAAAAAATCATTTCACCCGATGAATGAGCATTTTGCACAGGTGACCTGTTTACATGGCAAGATGATTGTAAACTGAGCATTTTTAACAATGTTCATTCACAAATATCTTGCAGTGTAAATGCTTCTTTACACAGCCTGAAAGTAAGCAAGTTTGCAATATAATACTTTTTACTATCTGCTGTGAGATTTTTTATCTTACATAGTGTACAGCTCGTTTCCATGGGGCTCGGCCAGTAGAGCCTGGCCCAGTGTGCAACAGCAGTTACATTCCAGTAGAGAAGTTAACTCCTAAAGCCCCCATCTCACATAGCGAGATCGCTACTGAGTCACGGTTTTGGTGACGCAACAGCGACCTCACTAGCGATGTCATTATGTGTGACACTTTGCAGCGATCAGGCCCCTGCTGTGAGGTCGCTGATTGCTGCAAAGTGTCCTGGACCATTTTTTGGTCATTGCCCTCCCGCTGGTCAGCATACATCGCTGTGTGTGACCAGCGGGACCAGCGATCAGGCTGGTAACCATGATAAACAGCGGGTTACTAGGGGCACATAACCTGCTGTTTATCATGGTTACCACTGTGCTACGGTGAGCGGTAACCTCCCGCTCACCGTAGCAGAGTGGTAACCATGATAAACAGCGGGTTACTAAGTGCGCGTGTGCCCCTAGTAACCCGCTGTTTATCATGGTTACCAGGCTGCTCCCCTGATCGCTGGTGAGCCTGCCTGTTTGACAGCTCACCAGCGATCACTTAGCGACGCACCAGCGATATCGGCCAGGTCACATCGTTGTCGGGATCGCTGGTGCGTCGTTATGTGAGACGGTACCTTTACATCCAGCCAGCTCTCTCCAGTTAGCTGCTCACCTCCCTCCCTCTCAACTTTCACATGGCTTTTAACAGTCCTGCATAATCACAATCCCTCAACTCCAGCATTTGCAGTTTCCATAGCAGTTCCCCTAATCATGCCTCTCTCTTTCCTGAGCCTTGTGCGTGTTCATATGCCCTGTTATGTCTTTGTGTACATTTAGTGATAACAGTGTAGACTCAAAACAAACACTGGTACACCATGTAATAGCAGAACAGAGCTCTTGTCCAAAACTGTCACTCAAGGAGGAGTGCATGCCCACAAGCAAACCAAGAAAGAAGGAGACTGCAGAGCTATGAGCTTCTCAAGAGACAACTTGTGAAATGCCCCTTTAAGATGCACAGGGGATGAACAATTAATCAAAATATACTGTTGGGATTCACTCGCTTCCTGGCAGAGCTTCAAGTATACAAAGGCAATGAAGTTGAGTCCAAACAGCTGAAGTTTATTGTTGTTGTTAACTCCAGACAAAACAGAATATCCTTTTCTCAGCATAAAAAGAAAAAATAATCAGTTAAACAGTTCACATAACAACACAGGCTCACCCATTTAGATAATAGTCCTGCTCTCACAGATTCTGGCAGAGACTGTTCAACTTACAAGGTGGTCTTTCCACCTCCATACATAGACAAATTCTGACAAAGCTCAGTTGCTTTAAATAGGCCCTTCAAAATCCCTGAGTTGAGATATGGGAACCGCCAGCCGCACCCAGTTTTTCTGGACGCTCCTAAAACCCAGACCCAAAATCTGGGCCCATTAAAAAAAACCTCTCAGCAACTAATGGTTCTGGGGCCTTCTTTTTCGAGTCTCATATCACCGAGGCTAGCCACCTCAGTAACACATACTTCTCATCCGGGACCTTGCCAGCTGCTTCTCTACAACACCTATAGTAAATTGTGCAAAAATACACTCATTAAACATGTAAATAGTCTCTTATGGAGAAAATCCTCAAAGAAAAGTAACATTAAATGTTGGACCACTCAAAACAAAAGATAATTCAGATATCAGTATCCTTACACGACCACAGTCAGATGTTCTTATATTCTGTTGAGGGGTTTCGTAAGATAGATCTCTCCATTTAAACCACCATGGATCAGTGTCCGCTTCCAAAATGCACAGCATTCTGTGTAAAAATCCACCAACGCTACTTTTATGGGACAAACAGACATCCATCCAGAGTGTAAAACAATAAGGATTTATTTATTAAGCCCAATGTATTTTACTCGCTTAGCCCTGAACGAAGCGAAAAGGGTGAAACTTTGGGTCAGGCAAGTTACATGAGGCGTGCTGTTTTATGGACTTTAAAATGAATTTAAAGTTGTGTTTTATCTATGTGAGTAAAATACATCGGACCTAAAGAAACACTCCTGACTGTTTTACACTGTGTTTGGATGTCTGTTAGTCCTATAAAAGTAGCGCTGCAGGATTATTTCACTGGATGCTGTGTATTGTGGAGGAGCGGATGTCGATGGTGGTTTAAATGGAGACATCTATCTTATGAGACTCCTGAATAGACAATAAGAACACCTGACTGTGGTTGTGAGTGGATTCTAGAATCTGACCTATTGTATTCAGAGCAGTCCGATATTATATTTAAAATGAACAAAAAAAAGTATATGGCTACTATAAATTAGTTCCTTGATTTTTTGCCATAACAGTCCAGACTATTGACTTCTCTTGTGCAAATAAGGTACCACGGCATGTATTTTTTTTACCACCATTTGGTCCTCTTCTTTCTGTCGTGGCACACTGCATCTCTGGCCTCTTCACTATAGGCCAGCATTTCTGGCCTTATCCAGCCCTCCAAGGTCACTACGTGTTGTTGTGTCATGACATCAAAACGTGCGCCACTATCGTATGCTACACAGTGACCTTTCGGAGATGGACATGGCTGAAAGTGCTATCACATAGTGAAGAGTAAAAAGGTGATGCCAGGAAGAGAACATGGTGGCGTACAGAGAGCAACAGGGCAGCCTGTAGAGGTGTTTATTATTTTATTTTTATATATTTGTTTTACCAATACTCGCCTCATCGCTGACCTTCTTGGTCGCCTCAATGTCCTTTCTGTTTCTCTTCTCTTTGCTGTTGTGCACCACATCTCTGGCCTTGGGGGTCACTGCACATCATAAGGTAGCAGCACATGTCTTGGCATCACAAAGTCGCAAACTTACAATAGCCAGTGACCTCTGAGGACCGGACATGGCTGGTAGTTCTGCACTATAGTGAAGAAGCTAGAGATGCGGTGCACAACGGTGGTGGAAAAAGAAGAGCGGGCAGCGGGGCAGCTGGAGAAGTGAGCACTTAGGTGAGAATTATGTGGGTTTTTTTTAACATGTTATGTTCGGAACTAGGAGTAATACATAAGTCGGATGTTTATAAGTCAGGGACTGCCTGTACACAATGTATGGAACTTAGTCCTAGTCTTTATATCAACATACTCCATGAGCTTAAAACTTCCTGTTCTAATGTGAGGTGAAGAATAGAAAAAAGTGGTTTGTTTCTGCTTATGTCCTCTCTTTTTTTTAACCATACAATTGTACAAAAACATTTTTTATATCCCGGATATGATATAAACAAAATCAGTTTTTGCTGGCAGTAATGCATATCCATTTTGTTTGTTTGTTTTTTAAACTTTCTAGTGCTTTATGCCTACTATGTATCTGTGTCACTATTCTGTTGTCAGACTACCTGGGGCCAGAGGCTCCTTCCCTGTCCCTAACGCTAGGAGCGCCCCAGCTATCCCTGCTCCCCAGATTACTTCTGATGGTGAAGATGCTGGGGCCACGTACCTTGCTGAACTCCTGAATCACCCTAAATCTGTCCCCCTCTCCCACCCAGGGAAGTTGGGAGGAATAGTGTATGTATATACACAAATCAGACAAACAAGGATGGATGTACAGAAATTAATAAAAATGCCAATGATACAAATATTCACTCACAGACAACAGAGAGGCACGCTGGGGAGGAAAGGTAGGGAAACTAAATTTGATAGGATGAGGATTTGCACACGGCCGAAACACTTATCAACAGTCAGAGATAAACACTCCAGACTCCTCTACCAACAACCGACTCCTCCACTCCTCACTAGGCAGTGCAAGACTTAACACTGACAATGCAGATTTAAAGAGTCGAGTATATATAGGAGAGGGGAGTGGTCAATACTGAACAGCTGAGAGCATCCAAGCTGGGAAGCTTCAGAGACTCCAAGCTGAGCAGATTAACACTTGCACTTCTAACAGAAACCTGCACCGTTTAATATGAAGGAGAAGTGCTTCTGATCAGTGCAGGAGTACGTGAAATCAGATGCTGCGGTCTTCTGGCCCCTCTCTGTTTCAGTAAACACGTGACAATCCGTTTATTTTTCTGTACATTGTAAACTTTTACAACTGATGTAGTTTTGTGGATTGCGTACACAACACCTTTCCAAACTTCCAGACAATGGCCACGTTAATGCAGGTATCCACGAAAACATGAATGACAATGGTTGTCTGATCGGCTTCTGCCGTTGGCATGGAAATCTTTTGTCTTTTGAGTTTCTTATTTATGTATAGGTAAAGTGAAATATTATATGTGGAGATTCGCATAAGTGCAAAAGGATAAGGTCTATCCATTAACCTGCAGTCTGAATAATAGCAATGTGTAATTATTACTAGATAGGAAGATTTTATTTTTATTTTTTTGTTGCAGATCCTTTTGGAAACCCAAGTTCCTGCTATTATGAGAATTTTAATACAAGTACAGATACTAATAATATAATACTTTTACATGAAAAAAACACAACATTTTATTTCAGTCTTACAAATATTTACCTTTTTTTTCTGCAGTCATATGCGGCCTTCCATGCTTCAACAGCTCCTGCGACGTCTGGTTTTTGATGTCCCATTGCTCAACGAATACTGCAAAATGCCTCTGAAGGTAGCTGATAATTGTAATTTATAATACCTTGTAAACAAAGTAGCTTTCCTTATTGTATCTTATGTGCTAAAATACCTGCCAGGTTCTGTATATGTGATACAAAAACAGATATAATGTATGCAGTGAAAACAGTATGTCCCATGCAAATATCATAGGTATCTGCCTGGTTCTTCCTTTAACGTGCCAGTCACAACACTCATTATATTTTCAGCCATTCCTAGTCCATCATACTAGCCATAAAGTGCTGTGGAATATGTTGGCGCTATAAAAAAAAATACTATTATTATTACTGATAAAAGGAGGCACAGAAGCAAGAACTCTCACTAATGTGGGACGATATTGTGGCCCTTCTGGAACAGCATAGTATTGCTGGCAATTAAAAACGTTCTCATTGCCTAAATGACTCCTGAGGGGTCTGTACTGAATGGGTTGAAATGGGTTTTTCAGAATCGAAAAAGGGTCTTTTGTTTCCACAAGGGCACCACCACTCTTGTACTTTGACTGTGTCTGGTGTTTCAGGTCTGTGGTTCAGTACTATACACAGACCATGGACAAGAGAGCTTAGCATTGTACAGTATATACAGTTGTGCTCAAAAGTTTACATACCTCGGTAGAATTTTTCTTTTCTTGGGCTTGTTTCAGAGAATATGAATGATAACAAAAAAACTTTTTCTCCACTCATGGTTATTGGTTGGGTGAAGCCATTTATTGTCAAACTACTGTGTTTTCTCATTTTAAATCTTAATGACAACCAAAAACATCCAAATGACCCTGATCAAAAGTTTGCATACACTGGTGATTTTGGCCTGATAACATGCACAGAATTTGACACAAATAGGTTTGAATGGCTACTAAAGGAAACATCCTCACCTGTGATCTGTTTGCTTCTAATCAGTGTGTGTGCATAAAAGCTGAGTGAGTTTCTGGGATCCAGACAGACTCTTTCATCCAGCCACTGACGTTTCTGGATTGTGAGTCATGGGGAAAGCGAAAGAATTGTCAACAGATCTACGGGAAAAGGTAGTTGAACTTCATAACACACGAAAGGGATATAAAAAAAATATCCAAGGAATTGATAATGCCAGTAAGCAGCATTCAAACTGTGATTAACAAATGGAAAATCAGGGGCTCTGTAAAAACCAAACCACGGTCAGGTAGACCAACAAGAATTTCGACCACAACTGCTAGTAAAATTGTTCAGGATGCAAAGAAAAACCCACAAATAACATCAGCTGAAATTCAGGACTCTCTGAAAACTAGCAGTGTGGCTGTTTCAAGCTACACAATAAGGAGGCACTTGAAGAAAAATGGGCTGCATGGTTGAGCCACCAGAAGAAAGCCATTACTGCGCAAATGCCACAAAGTATCTCGCCTACAATACGCCAAACAGCACAGATACGAGCCTCAAAACTTCTGGAACAAGGTAATTTTGGAGTGATGAGGCCGAAATTGAACTTTTTGGCCACTACCATAAACATTACATTTGGAGAGAGGTCAGCAAGGCCTATGATGAAAGGAACACCATTCCTACAGTAAAGCACAGAGGTGGATCGCTTATGTTTTGGGGATGTGTCAGCTACAAAGGCACAGGAAACTTGGTAAAAGTTGAAGGAAAGATGAATGCACCATGTTATCAGCAAATTCTCGAGGCAAATTTGCACTCATCAGCCCCAACATGACAACGATCCAAAACACAAGGCCAAGTCGACCTGTCATTGGCTACAGCAGAACAAAGTGAAGGTTCGGGAGTGGCCATCTCAGTCTCCTGACCTCAATATCATTGAGTCACTCTGGGTAGATCTCAAGCCCGCAGTTCATGCTAGACAGCCCAGGAATTTACAGGAACTGGAGGCTTTTTGCCAAGAAGAATGGGCAGCTTTACCATCTGAGAAATTAAAGAACCTCATCCACAACTACCACAAAAGACTTCAATCTGTCATTGATGTTAGAGGGGGCAATACACAGTATTAAGAACTGAGGTATGTGAACTTTTGATCAGGGTCATTTGGATGTTTTTGGTTGTCATTAAGATTTAAAAAGAGAAAACACAGTAGTTTGACAATAAATGGCTTCACCCAACCAATAACCATGAGTGGAGAAATTTTTTTTTTGTTATCATTCATATTCTCTGAAACAAGGCCAAGAAAGCAAAAATTCTGCCGGGGTATGTAAACTTTTGAGAACAACTGTATAGCATATCATTATTATGTAAATTCTTCCTCCTCCACTTAATAGCCAGCTATCATACGCCCAAATCACATACATCTGGAGGAAGTTAGAGATGCTGCTCTCTCACTTTTCTTAAATGTATGTGATACGTCCAAAAGGGGGGAGCAGGGCTGGTTTTAGGCAAAATAGGGACCAGGAAAAAAGTTGAAAGTAGTGCCCCAAATGCCCCAACATATTCCACCATCACAAAGAAACGTTTAGGTTGCATTTTTAGGAGCTGAATTTAGGCTGTTAAACGAGCGTGATCAACAATACTGAAGTCGTTCGGTGCTTATTTCCCGGCCTCTCTACACAAGCTTACAAAGAATGATGGGCACAGAATGATCACTAGTAGATCAATCTGTCTCTTACAGTTTCCTGCTATCAGCATCACATCTGCAGTTTACATCAGGCAATGTTAATGCTGAAAAATAATGATTTTTGTTCCACCATAAACAATCCAATAACCTGATGAATGAGTAAAATTTTGCTCGTTAGTTGGGTGATTGCCAATGTTTACATCTATGACCTCTTGTCTGCGCTGCTGGTATTTATAAATGTGGATGCTACAGACACAATATGTGGCACAAGCATTGTGTTATGCACACGCCCGGGCTAAGCGGCGTGTGCGTGTGATTGGTAGTGATTCCACTGGACCGTGCCGGAGAGTGTATGCCTGGAGGGGCGTAACTAAGTATCCACCCGATCCGACCAAGGTGGCACGACGGCATACGACGCCAGAGCACCAAGGAGGAACCGAGCAGAGGGACCAGGTGCTACTCCAGGACAGACCCCGGACACGGCTGTTGACCCACACAGGGGAATACAGGAACAGGCTGGTAGGCTGGCACACAGACTGGAGGGTATAGGCAGGCACGACTGGTATGCAGGCAGGCGGGTATGCAGGCAGGGGGGTAAAGGCAAGCACAGCTAGAGTGCAGACAGGGAGGCACTAGCAAGTAGGAACACAGGCGGGATAGGACCCAGTACACACCGGGATTCAGGAACAATACAGGCAGGATAGGGCCCAGTACACACTGGGACTCAGGAACAATACAGGCAGGATAGGGCCCAGTACACACTGGGACTCAGGAACAATACAGGCAGGATAGGGCTGCCGGAGCAGCGGGCAGAAGCAGGGCAGGACAGGACTCTGTTCACACGGAACAGACAGGAAGGGAAAGACAGAGCCAGACACCCACAGGGTACTTGCAGTGAAGTAGCGAGTGGACCACAAACTCACAAACGGGAGTACAGAGACAACAGGCAGGAGTTAGGTACGAGTTCAGACTCTGCAGAAAAAGGAAGGGAACGGACATAGAGGCAAAACAGGTAAAGGATAGGAGAGAGTTCAGACTGGAACTGAGTGTACGGAGGAGACCGACACTGCAGCGGGATACAGGAGCGGGTCTGGGAATACTGCCCCCAGAGAGGCGGGACGAACAGGCTAGGAGCGTGTTCAGACAGGACAGACAAGAGAACACAGAAAGGACTCAGTTCAGACACGGGAACAAATACCGCAAAGCAGGAGACATACAGGACACAGTTCAGACACGGGAGCTGACACCGCAAGGCAGGAGAAATACAGGACTTAGTTCAGACACGGGAACTAATACCGTAAAGCAGGAGACATACAGGACACAGTTCAGACACGGGAGCTGACACCGCAAGGCAGGAGAAATACAGGACTTAGTTCAGACACGGGAACTAATACCGTAAAGCAGGAGACATACAGGACTTAGTTCAGACACGGGAACTAATACCGTAAAGCAGGAGACAAACAGGACTTAGTTCAGAAACGGGAACTAATACCGTAAAGCAGGAGACATACAGGACACAGTTCAGACACGGGAGCTGACACCGCAAGGCAGGAGAAATACAGGACTTAGTTCAGACAGGCCTGGAAATACAGCCTCCAGGAAAGGCGGACAGGGAAACAGGAACGGGACCTGGCAACTTCAGAGTGCAAGCACACACTGAAAGAAACACATATGCACAGGCAGGGATAGAAGGGAGCTGCTGAGCTATATACCAAGTGTCAGACAGCAATAGGCTGAGGACGCACAAGGGGTGTGACCCACAGCAGGTACAAAAAGCAGGAAGTGATCGGGCGCCGCCCTTAAGCAGCAGAGACAGACACAAACAGACAGCATGGAGGGAAGCCAGAGAGACATTCTGGACAGGAGATCAAGTGCGCTCTCTTGCATAGTGGGAGATGGACCACCATGCAAGGACGCCGCCAGGTATGTTACACATTGCATGTTAAACACACATATGTATATACACATGGCACACACGTGTACACAGAGCACATACACACATATATGTATACTCAGACCACATACAAACAGATACAAGCTTACACAGAGCAAGTGCATACAGATACATGTATTCAGATTGCATACATACATACACATGTATGCAAATGAGACATGCATACAGTGAGCACATACATACAGACACACGCATGCACAGAGCACATACATAGAGACATATGCATATGTGGAGAACCTACATATAGACACATGCATACATGAAGCAAATACATATAAATATACACACACTATAGAATACTTACCAGTCTGTCTCTTCTTCTTCAGTTCTTTTAGTACTGGACCTGTGGTGACATCATCACGGTCACATGACTGTGATGTCACCAAAGGTCCTTAAGCAGTCTCAACATCAGAAATTACATTGATAATGCACAGCTATTATAAATTTAATTTCTACTGTAGATTCTGGGGGCCCCTGGAGGAGTGGGGGCCTTGGGCAATTGCACAGTTTGCCACCCCTAACGCCAGCCATGACTGGGACACCAGTGGAGAGTATAAATGTTATTATTTTACAAGGGGAAAACTTATGGATTAAAAAAGGGTTTTCCAAGTATTGGACAACTCCTTTAAAGAGCTGATGAAATTGTCTGGGGTTTTTCAGCTGATGTTGACAAATGAAAGCCCCATAAATAAGGCCTGGTGGATTACTGAAATGACTGTGTAGTTCACCTATGCTGCTTCCAGTATTTGGAGATTGAACGGTCTGGAGTTGTACCTGGATGTTACATCGCTATAAGAAAAAAATTATTACATGAGAACAGTAGCCATGCCAATGCTAATGAAGTGTTATTAGACATACGAGGTTATCATAGTGATTGCTGATCGAACCAGATGCTCTTTCTCTGTCAAGAACAAAAATATTAAGGACAACTTGTTAAAAATGTTGCTAAGTTTGATAACTTTCATGAAAGGAATATTAGTGCCATAGTCTCAGCCCAGTAAAGTAGCGAAGGGGCAGGTCAGGCTCAGTTTTTAGTTATTTAAATGAAAAAAATAAATATTAAAACACATTTTTTAAAAGCATATATTTGTTTTTTTTATACTGAAATATTTAATAACACGCTATAGAATTTACTGTAGGGTAAATTAGTATTAACATGACAGTTAAACACATAATGTGCAAGCAATATGACTAATACAATGTACTGACCCTTTTAAAGGGATTATATCAGCACAAACTAAAAGTATAAACTATGCAGATAGCCTTGTAGAGAATCCAGCCCTTATAAAATTTCACTGTGTGGTGTAAGCACAGCCTCCATTATGCAGAAAATAAAGTATAATCTAATATGCTAATTAGGGTGCTCAGTGCACCCTTGGTGTGGCTGAACAAGCTCACTGCATTGTTCTACTCAATAGTTTTGCATGCTCGGCCTCCCTCACTGATGATTGACAGCACTAACTTGTCTAGCTTTCCAGCACTGTCAATCACCAATGAAGGAGGCGAGAACATGCAAATCCAGAAATCGGAATGGTACCCTGATCCTCTTGACCACACCATGTGTACACCAAGCTACCTACTTATCACATCTGACTAACATTCAGTTCAGCATCTTGGGAACAATGAAGCCTGGTGTCCCAATGTATTTGGTGGCTTCCCTGTCTCTATAGATGTTCTCAAGTGCAAGACCAAAGTCATCAATCTTTGTATAACCAATTGCTTTCACAAAGAAATCTGAAAGCCTGAGATCTCTGTGAAGAAAAAGAAATATAGATTCTCAACACTGTCCACTCTATAATTGTCAGTGTATAATGTTCTATTTGGTTATTACCATGTCTGGTATAGGAAGAATTTGGGCTCTTTCACATGTTGTGTTTTAGTTGCATTTTTTCCCTGCACGTTTTTGCAGTGGAAAAAAATGAACGTTTAGTTGTTCCAGCAGGGCGATTCAGATTTCTGAAATCTGCTTACTTTTTTCTTTGCAGATTTGAGCCACGAAAGTGTTCTTTCAAATCAGCAACATGTTAATTCTTTCAGTTTTTTTGCAGTGTTTTTCACTCATTCAAATAATTGGACAAAATGCGCATTTAAAATGTGCTTATTTTATGCAGCGTTATTTCTCACAACAAAATCTGCTGCAATAATAATCTTTATTTTTATATAGCGCTAACATATTCTGCAGTGCTTTACTTACCTTATCATCACTGTACCCATTGGGGCTTACAATCTAGATTCCCTATCAGTATGTCATTGGAGTGTGAGAGGAAAGCGGAGAACCCGGAGGAAACCCAAGCAAACACGGGGAGAACATAAAAGCTCCTTGCAGATGTTGTCCTTGGTGGGACTTGAACCCAGGACCCCAGCACTGCAAAACAACAGTGCTAACCACTGAGCCACCGTGCTGCACCTGCAAATACTAAAGTTGTGCATATACCCTTAGATATATAATTGGAATGGCATGTTTCCGGGACCACACCTTAGATGCCGCTGTCAGAGATTGACGCAACATTTCAAGGATTATATGCAGATGCCAACTTTGTAACACAGCCAGCATCTGCTGGGTGCAGTGCAGGCTCAGCTTCTGAGCCTGATACATTCACCCACACTCGCTGCACAACGTAATGTTATGCAATGTATCCAGAAGGGATTAAGTTCCTTCTAGCTGCTGTAAAAAATGCCATTATCACGAACAATATCAATATCGAATGACCAAGATACTGAACAATAACAACATCAAGAAATAATAATAATAATACTGCAATATAACAGACAAATATCACCAGCATAAACCATAGTGATAATATCACTAAACTGATCATTAATCACAGTCACTGTACTAGGACTGATATTATCACTTTCCAGTGACTATATACTGATAATATTAGTTTTACTCCAGTGCTCTACAGACCGTATAAGGTCATACCATACAGGTTCTCCCCAGTGATGGTCTTAACCATCAAAGTCATTCATTTTCCCTTTTCTTTTACATTTGTCCCAGACTGCTATGATCAATTCTTCCATCCAAAACTTGTCCTTGCAAAATGTAGCAGAGACATCTTTTTAAGTACTACTTCACCAACACCCTCCTGAAATCCCCCATCTCTACACAAACCATATTGTGCTATACACCCTGCCCTAGACAGTAACAATGCCCCCTCTATGCTCTGGAAAGTGATCGTACCATCCTTCTGTGCCTCACACAATGACAGTGCCAAGGGCGGACACAGACTGTAGTGGGCCCCTGTGCAAGAATTTTTTGGGCCCCCCCCCCCTGCCCTTTATAGGGGACATGAATGGCCCCCCCGCTCCCCGTGCAGCTCTCATCCCCCCGTGCATCTCTGATTCCCCCCACTCCTAGTTAATTAATTGTATTTAAAAAAAATAAAACCTGTTATACTTACCCCCAGGGATGGCTCCAGGTTTTTGTGGGCCCTGGGCGACAGAGTTTCAGTGGGCCCCTTTAACACATACTGTACCATGATTCATGATGCACAGATACCACAGAGAAATATATATATATATAGTACAAGGCCAAGGATTTCACTTACTACATGACATGAGCGATATCTACTGTAAATTCTACAATAGCTCAGAAACCGGCGAATCCTCACAGCGCACAGTGCAGACCGGACAGTATAGTCTTTCATACAGTATTATGGGCACCATATAATGCTCCATACAGGATACTGACCCCCTTATAATGCTCCATACAGGATACTGGTCCCCATATAATGCTCCATACAGGATACTGGCCCCCATATAACGCTCCATGCAGAATACTGGCCCCCATATAACGCTCCATACAGAATACTGGCCCCCATATAACGCTCCATACAGAATACTGACCCCCATATAACGCTCCATACAGAATACTGTCCCCCATATAACGCTCCATACAGAATACTGACCCCCATATAACGCTCCATACAGAATATTGGCTCCCATATAACGCTCCATGCAGGCTGTTCCCCCCTTATAATGCCCCATTACACGAGCGATATCTATTGTAAATTCTACAATAGCTCAGAAACCGGCGAATCCTCACAGCGCACAGTGCAGACCGGACAGTATAGTCTTCCATACAGTATTATGGGCACCATATAATGCTCTATACAGGATACTGACCCCCTTATAATGCTCCATACAGGATACTGGTCCCCATATAATGCTCCAAACAGGATACTGTCCCCCATATAACACTCCATAGAGAATATTGGCCCCCATGTAACGCTCCATGCTGGCTGTTCCCCCCTTATAATGCCCCATGCAGGATGACACCCCCCTTTTAATGCCCCATGCAGGATGTCACCTCTACCCCCCATAAAATGCCCCATGCAGGATGTCACCCCCCCCATATAATGCCCCTTGCAGGATGTCACTTCCCCCCTTTTCAATGCCCCATGCAGTATGTCAGACCACCCCCTCCCTTATAATGCCCCATGCAGGAGGTCACACCCCCCCTCCTTATAATGCCCCATGCAGTATGTCACACACACACCCTCCTTATAATGCCCCATGCAGGATGTCAATTCCCCCCTCCCCCTCTTATAATGCCCCACCCACTCTCCCCCCACCATATAATGCCCCATGCAGGACGTCACACCCACTCTCCCCCCACCATATAATGCCCCATGCCCCCATACATAAAAAAAAAAAAATCAAATACTCACCTCACTTCTTACCTGATGCTGATCCGGACTCCACAGCGTCGCCCGCGTCTTCCCGCTGTGACAGCTCAGGAGAGATCGCGCGCGCTGTAAACATATCACCGCGCCCTCTGACCTGAGACGTTACAGTCAGAGGACGCGGAAGACGCTGCGGAGGCACGGGGAGGGGTAAGTATTGTGCTGGCGCCGTCACATGACCGGAGATGTCCCCGCGCTCAGCATGGGGCCGGGGGCCCATGCTGAGCGCAGGGACATCTCCGGTCATGTGACGGCGGGGGGTCCTGCGGGGGGCCCCATGAGGAGACGCACAAGACGGGGGCCCCAACGGGGCTCCGAGGGGGCCCCGACAGCCCAGGCCCCATGCTGGAGTCAGGGCAGTCATGCCCTGATGGCGGCCCTGCTGGAGGCTGGAGGGGCCCCCTCTCCCTCGGGGCCCCCGTTCAATGAACCGGCTGCACGGGCGGTAGGTCCGCCCCTGAACAGTGCCCCCTCTGTTCCCCTACTCTGTAATAATGTTCCCTATGCACTTCCTCCTAGTAGTGATGCTCCCTGTTCCTCCTTACCGCTATACAGCACCTTATAGTACCCAAGTAACTTATAATAATCCCCCTTGAGCACTTAGAATAATAATGACCCTGTACCTCCTTGTAAAAACAAAAACACTCCCTGTGCTTTCTTATAATACTGTAATAATAATGTGTCCTGTGCTTACTGAAAAGAAAAAAAGTGGTTTGGTACCGTGTTAGCCAGTTGAAAAAAGATTGCTCTCAGTGGGAAAAACAAGATAATCGTGTAGTTATGATACCTTTTAATGGCTAACAGAAATAAAATAAATGATGTTGCCTTGCCTTGTAACTTTATTTTAATTTTGTTAGCCATTAAAAGGTATCATAACTACACGATTATCTTGTTTTTCCCACTGAGAGCAATCTGTGCTTACTTATAATGGTAACAATCCCCCTGTGTGCCTCCTTATAATGATGACCTTCAGTGCCTTTTTATTGTAATAATGCCACTTAGCAGGGGCTTATATACGAATCACGGCACCCTTTAGCAACAGTCCTATGTCAGCATTGAGGTACAGTCATAGAAGGATACCTTCTACCTTTTCAAGACATGAAGAATTATATTCACTTACACAGTTATTTTACCCCTACTGAAGCCCCTTAGTGTTTTCACCTCCTTCCATGGTGGCTATAAAGTATGTTTCCCCTAAAAATGCCCCTCACATAGTTTGATGTCCTCACATTACTATAGCTTATGATGGCCCCACAAACCCCAATGAACCACAGCACCCCACATAGTAAGATGGTCACCACAGTCCCCACACAGTATGATGGTCATCATAGCTCCCAATATAGTGTGATGCCCACCACATTCCACCATAGAGTATGAAGGTCCCAACACACTCCCCTCATAGTATGATGGTCCTCACATAGCCCCCCATACAGTAAGATGGTCCCCCACACATTCCCCCATAGAGTAAGATGATCTCCACACAGCCCACCATAGAGTAAGATGGTCTCCACACAGCCCCAATATAGTACGATGGTCTCCACACAGCCCCAATATAGTATGATGGTCTCCACACAAATCCCCATAGAGTAAGATGGTCTCCACACAAATCCCCATAGAGTAAGATGGTCTCCACACAGCCCCCCCACAGAGTATGATGGTCTCCACACAGCCCCCCACAGAGTTTGATGGTCTCCACACAGCCCCCATAGAGTATGATAGTCTCCACACAGCCCGCATAGAGTAAGATGGTCTCCACACAGCCCCCATAGAGTATGATGGTCTCCACACAGCCCCAATATACTATGATGGTCTCCACACAGCCCCAATATAGTATGATGGTCTCCACACAGCCCCTATAGAGTTAGATGATCTCCACACAGCCCGCATAGAGTAAGATGGTCTCCACACAGCCCCAATATAGTATGATGGTCTCCACACAGCCCCCCATAGAATAAGATGGTCTCCACACAGCCCCAATATAGTAAAATAGTCTCCACACAGCCCCCATAGAGTAAGATAGTCTCCAGACAGTACCCATAGCGTAAGATGGTCTCCACACAGCCCCCCATAGAGTAAGATGGTTTCCACACAGCCCCAATATAATAAGATGGTCTCCACACAGCCCCCATAGAGTAAGATGGTCTCCAAACAGCCCCAATATAGTATGATGGTCTCCACACAGCCACAATAGAGTATAATGGTCTCCACACAAACCCCCATACTGTATGATGGGACGTAAATGCTGCAATTTCCTAGGGTTGACAACAGTATGAACATTTCTGGAATCCATAACAAAGGACACTTTTTTTCTATTGTATGTAAATAATAACAAAATATGAAGCTGGGGAAGGTTTTGCAAGTTATTGTTATTGTAATTTCTATCATTTTATAGTTCAGTTAATGCTACTAATATCTTAATACCAATATTATGGGTTGTGAATATATGTCAGATATGGTATAACATTTATAGTCAAAGTTGACCAATGGTCCTTGATCAAACACACAGAGCCCAAAAATGGAGATGGACCTATGATCGAACACACAGAGCCCAAAAAGTTCATATATGTGCTACAAACTGCCTGTAATATTTTCTGGTGCATGTAAACAACTTATACAGCATTTCAGCCACAATAGTAACATTGTGAAATACTTTCATAGATATCACAAAGCACATTTTACCTTTATACTGGAAGTCATGTGGTTCCACAGTGTTTTTTTATTCTAAGAGACAGGTACAGAACACATCATGAAAAAGCATGGAGTCAACTATCTCCAGTTGTCAGTTTATTATATTACTGTATTTCTTTTATATTCTCAGTGAATGATGTGCACTCACAGTTACCTGAAACATCATGGACAGTATCAAAGGCCAAAGAACAGATTCAAAGGAAGGAAAACATATATTGCTTTCTTTGAATCCACATTAATGTTTTTCATTTAAGAAGAGAGTCCACCAGAGAAATCACATTATCTTAGTAATACCAACTTTGTTGTTTTACAATCACAGTATACCTATATCCTTACCTCTAAATCATGTGTAGCTAATGTAAGATATGTATATTATCTTTTATTACAACATCGCTGCTTCAAGACAAGGATTATCCGGAAATTCCAGAGTGCCTTGTAGCAATCAGGTAGAGGGAAATCTATCTCGCTCGGTCGACAATATTGCCACTCTCTCTTAGATGTTTTCAACTTTTTAATGAAAATCAGTTATTCAGCAAAATGGCAGTGTCCCAAAGGAATGACAGAAGCTAAGTAATCAAACGTTTCTAAAAAAGAAAAAAAAAAAAACTCCATTATTCCAGTATTTTTATTTTTAAATATCCAATTCAATTGCATCACTCATGCAAGTAATGATTTATTTGTTATTCAGTGGTAGGTGTTAAGGAAAATTTTAATATTTTGCTTATGGTGACGAATTGTGTGTTTTACATTTTCTCACCCCCAAGTTCTTTGATATTTATAGTCTGAAGTATGGGATTTGTCCATAGAATACATATTCTAATGTTGCAAAACTAAATTAGTCACTGTTGATCTTGTAAGCCTTTAAAATGTGCTTGAGGTTACTTGCTATCCTTTGGTAAATCATAGCTTACTCTTAGTGATAGAACTGAACATTAATGAACTCAGCGTTGTTAAATGTACAGGTATTTTAAATTCCACAAAATAATTGGAGTAGAGTGCTTATATTATGAGTTTTTTTTATGTTGCCTTTCTTAACCAGATATCGACCAAGTGCCATAAATTTACGATGCTTGGTCCTGGGCTTTAAGCCTGTGTAAATTTGTCAGACAAAGCCAGGGACCCCAGGAAGAAGACATAAGCGGTTTATTTCCACTTCTATTTTCTTTTATGCCAGCTTCATAGTGCTCAGTAAGCACTATATAGTGAACAGAATCATTGGCACTGACAATCACACAATTGTTGGTTCTCTGCCAGTATAGACCCAAACCAATGAAACCAGGCTCAGCAGGGGGCTTTTTTTCCCTGTAACCTGAACTCCTATGGATGTCCTAGTTACAGTGTCAAAAAAATCAAAAGTGAAATAAAAATAATTGTTCCCTATTTTTATGATCTCTTGGGGGACAAGTTCTATGAAAAATAAAAACATGTGTAAAGCATCTGGAAAAAAATATATCAAGTTCCCATGATAAAAAATACTAAGCAAAAACCATTTTCTGTATAAAATTTATTTTTTATATACATATTTAAAAAAAATAAAAGAAAATACACATATTAGTTATCCATGTGAAGGTCATACCCTAAAGAATTCAATCAACAGGATATTTGGGAGACTAAAATGAATTCAGCACATCCATCTGGTAATGTATAAAAAAAAATGTTCATCTTTATTTTTAATCCATTAAAACACAAATGTCCATGGTAGCATTAAAAATAACTGATGCGTTTCTGGCCAACCCGCCCTTAATCATAGTATCTAGATATTAGATATTTGGTATGAAACCCAAACAGTAAAAATTATAAACAAAAAAAAACCTAAACAAATAGCTTTTTTTCTATATTTAACCCCTTAATGACCGCAGATACACCTTTTCACAGTGGTCGTTAAGGGTACTTATTCCTCAGCTCTGCTCTTTCACGGCTCTGAGGAATAAGTGTGTAGCGCTGCCCCGCGCCGAATTTCCGACGGGGACAAGTGACACCCTGCAGTATCTGCCCCGGACGGTTTTGAAGCCGATTGGGGCAGATTAACCCCTTAAATACTGCTGAGAATTGCGGTTCCCGATGGTTACCATGGTATCCTGAAATCATGTGATGACCTCAGGTTACGGTGGCCTGTGAGATCCAGCAATAGGCTGAGTCAGTGACTCGCTGACTGCTCTCATTCACTGCAGTACATGAGACAAAATAAAAATTATACATGTCCCACAGACAAAAGAAGTGAAATAAAATATGTAAAGGGCAGCACGGTGGCTCAGTGGTTAGCACTGCAGCCCTGCAACGCTGGGGTACTGGGTTCAAATCCCACCAAGGACAACATCTGCAAGGAGTTTCTATGTTCTCCCCGTGTTTGTGTGGGTTTCTTCCAGGTTCTCCAGTTTCCTCCCACACTCCAAAGACATACTGATAGGGAATGTAGATTGTGAACCCCAATGGGGGACAGTGCCCATAATGTCTGTAAATTGTGAATTAATGGCGCTATATAAGTGAGTGAAATAAATAAATAAAAAATGTAAAAAAGTAAAAAAAAAACTTCACACAAATCACTAAAATCCATTTCACTACACAAAACGCAGCGTTTGCAATAAAACAGAAATAAACAAAATGTACACATAATTGGTATCACCGCTTCCAAAACAACCTGCTGTATAAAACTACATTATTTATTCCATATGGCGAATGCCGTTAAAAAAAAATGCCCAAAATTATGTTTTTTAATCATATTGACTCACAAAAAAGTGACTAAGGCTATGTGCCCACGATGCAGAATTGAAGCAGAAAATTTCTGCAGCGTTTCTGCATGTTCTTGGCAGTAAAAATGCTTGTGGATTTTACACCCGTTTTTGACGCGTTTTTACATTCGGATTTGACTTGCGTTTTTCAAATGCATTGGGACCTCAAATCCGCATGCAGAAATGCACAAATAATGGACATGCTGCGGATTTTTCCGCAAGGAAAATCCGCTGCGGAAAATTCCGCCGCATGGGCACAGAACATGCAGATTTTCATTGGGGATCATGGGGCACGGATTACCAAGCGTTTTGCAAGCGTTTACGCTGCAGAAATTCCACAGCAAAAACGCTTGAAAAACGCATAGTGGGCACGCAGCCTTAAAAGCGATGAAAAAGTCTAATATAAAAAAAAATTGTAAAAATAAAAATGCCAAACTGTCCCGGAAAACAAGCCCTAATATGGCTCACTTGGCAAAAAAAATAGAAAAGTTCCAGCTCTCAGAGTATAACGATGCAAAATCTAAAATATTGTTTTTAGTCTGTAAAAATAGCAAAGCATAAAACAAACAATATAAATTTGGTATTGCAGTAATCGTATCAACCTGACAAACAAACCTGTCTTATCACTTTTACCGCACGGTGAACAGCGCAAAAAATAAAAAATAAAAACAGTAACTGAATTTCTTGTTTTGTTTCATTCTGTGTCTGAAAAATCTGAATAAAAAGCAATCAAAAATGATGTGCCCCAAAATGGTACCAAAAACATCTGCAACTCATCGCGCAAACAAATAAGCCATCATACAGCGCTGTTCGCCAAAAAATAAAAAACTTACAGCTCTCAGATTATGACTACGAAAAAAAGTACTTTTTATAAAAAAGCATTTTTACTGTGTGACAGCAGCAAAACCTAAAATGGCAGCGACCCAAAGAATAAACCTGCCTTATCACTTATACCGCACGGTGAACCCCGCAAAATTAAAAGTAAGGAATATTCTTGCAATGGTGTCTATTTGTTCATTCTGCCTCCCATAAATCAGAACAAGGTTCGGCTCACATTTATCCTGCTATCTCCGCTGAGTGCTAACATCTGGGTTTCTGTGTAAATTCCCCAAAACCGCGATTCAGACAAAACCCCGGACAGAACCACTCACTTGTGAGCAGATTGAGTCACTTTGGACTGGTATCCAGTTCCAGCGGTGTCCCATCATTTTAGGTGTCTTTTTAGCGCACAAGTGTGGGCAGCCACAGATCTGTGCACGCCTAAAAAGATGGCTACCACCAGAGCAGACGCCAAACGGACTCCAAAGTGTCTCCATCTGCCACATTATGGTGGGTGGTTCCATTGGGGGTTTCATCTGAATCGTATTTTTGTAGGATTTACACGGAAACCCTGATGTAAATGCTCAGCGTAGAACACAAGAAGGCGATCCAGCCTTATAAAAATTTTATGGACCCCAAAATGTTACCAATAAAAACCCTAATTTATCCCACACAAAACCAGCCCCCACTCAGGTCCGTCACCTGTCACTGGAACTATAGGGGGTCCCACGTTACTGGTATAACAAAGACTCTGGAAAAGCAACATGGCACTCACCCCCTCAAATAAAATCCAGTGCATTCTGCGCTTCCAAATCCAAATACCTCCACCTTCTGAGCCACACTGTGCTTAAGCCACAGTAAGCGGCCACATGTTTGGCATTATTGTAGTGGTGAGAATGCACTTAACAATTTACAGGGTGCGTGTCACCAAAAGTACAAGCTGGGCACAATGTATGGGGGCACTGCAATATATAGAGGCACAATGTATGGGCACTAAACTGGCATATTTGCAATTCTCCAGAAAAAAAAAACTGGCATGGATGTTACAAAATAGTCACTGCAGCCATAGATGAATTCATTGACAGTTGCAATATCTACAATGGGGTAACTTTGGGGCTTTTTCTGCTCTTCTGGCATCCTTTGGGGATCCACAAATGTCGCCCACAAACTATTCTATCAAAATCTGTGCTCCAAAAGCCAAATAGTGCACTGTCCTTCTCAGCCCTGACATGTGACCTAACATTAATTTCTGTCGACATAAAGGGCAGCACCGCGTTTGGGAGCAATTGCGCAGTAAATTATGGGGTCCAGTTTTGCCTATTAACCCTTGTGTACTTGACAAGTTTGCAGCAAATACAAAAATTACATTTTTTACCACAAAAATGTAACATTTTCACATCTCAATGTTATAAAATTCTGTGAGGTACCTATGGGTTCAAAATACTCACTACACCCCTAGATGAATTCCTTAGGCAGTGGAATTTCCAATAGGGTGTCATCTGGGTTTTTTTCTGCTGTTCTGGCACCTCAGGGGCTCAGCTAATGGAGCCCACCACAATCTATTCAAACAAAATCTGCATTCTAAAAGCCAAATAGCGCTCCTTAACATTAGAGCAACAACTAAATGAGCCTGGTGTCAATGTTTGGGGTGGTATTTCAAGTTTTGGTGTTTTAGGACCAATATTTTTGATGGAACAGTCACAAGAGATAAGTGTCTCGAAATTCTAATGAATCAAGTTGTTCCCCTGTTACAGCAACAGCCTAATTCAAATGACCTTTATTTCCAACAAGATGGGGCCCCTCCACATTATTCAAGAGTAGTGTGCGAGTATCTTGATGAAACATTTCCTAATAAATGGATTGGCCGAAGAGGCCCACTTGATTGGCCGGCACGTTCACCAGACTTGACCCCAATGGATTTTTTCTTTTGGGGAGTACTCAAGGACAAAGTTTATAGTCGAAAACCAAAAAGTGTCAGTGATTTGAAAAATTACATAAGAGATGCATTTCAAGAAATTAATACCCAAAGAGACTTGTGCAAAAAAGTTTGTCGAAGCGTAAGAGGCGACTTCAAAGCTATGCAAATCGTAATGGAAAACAGTTTGAGCCCCTGCGCTGATAAAATTTAAGGGCTTCTGTATTATTGTTCAGAATAAAACTTAATTGATAATGTTATGCTTGTGTTAGTAAATATAATTTTATATATAAATCAAAATAAATGTTATTTTCTGTCCACCTACTTTTGGACCACCCTGTATTTTAAAATATCTTTAGAGATCTTGTAAAACTACTTTAGAATCTGTAATATTGCAGGAGTAAAATATATCACATTGTCACAAGTAGAAGTAAAATAATTCACATTATCTGTTACTTTTTTCTTTTATCTTTGTAGCTCCTGACAAACCATTATGAGCAGAGCTGGAAATATTATTGTCTCCCTTCTGGATGGGGGAGCTTTGGTTTGGCATCAGAGGAGGAATTACACTTGACTGAGAAGTTGTTCTGGGGGATTTTTGACTCTCTTTCTCATAAGGTATTTCCACTTTCTTGTATACCATGTAACATTACCTACGAAGGATTTGTACTTGACTTTGTATGTGACTGTGTCACATTCGGCTGCTGTTTATCAACTCCGGACCTAGCTATTCTCCTGTATTGGAGATGTATTAAAATTGCGGCCAAAGATTTTCATTAAATTCACTGAAGCCAAACAGAATAAAAAAAAGATTACTCTTTAATATTTGAGGCATTAAGGCTTACCGTACATTTCTGGCTGGGATAATAAAACACAAGCAGCTACAAAGTGGCTTCACTATCCTGGAGGCTGCATTGAACAAAATAGCACGTAAACCATGTAAAAAATTGAAAGGTAGTCTATAGCAGTAGTACAAAACTCCATCTATGATCATTCCATTACCTTCATAGTTGGGCATTCTAAGCCGTTCTTGCTGCGTAATCACTTTTTCCTTGAATTGCTTTCTGCAAACTAATACATTTTAACCAGTTCTTTAAAAGCGTGTTTGATGTTTATAACGAAATTGCAAATTTTTAAAATGTGCATGAAATATGTAATTTTCAGAAAGTCTTGTCACAGATGAGTCACTCGCGTGTGGCATATTCATGACAAGATATGACAGGTGTTAAGGAGACGATGTGGTGGAGTGACAGACATTCTGATGGTGGATTAGAATAACATACATCTGGCGTCCTTGCCCGGTGTGCTCACGATGACTTTGGTGTCCTCCACGTAAATGAAACTGTTAATATTTAATTCCTTTTCATAATACTCAGTTTTATTGCTGAGATCTTGCTCAGAGACATATTTACTTGAGCTGTGCAGGCCTCGAAGGAATTCTCTGGCATGGATCGCTGACAGGAGATAATGAAATCATTATTCTCTATGTTCAGTTATTTTTAAGAAAAAAAACCATAGCTTGCTCCGGTAAGGCATCCATGATCTCTTGGAATAATTGAACAAGGTTTGGTTGTATATAGAGAGTTGCAGACTGCCTTTAGGCGGAAGATTAGGATAAATTGCTGCTGTAATACCGGAATTTTTACAGCTCCCAAAATAAGATGGAGACTGCCCTTTGAGCAACACATGGGAATGTATTTGTGCATGATTTCTTTGTTTGTGCTGTGTATGTATAATAGCATGGAGATCTAGATGTCAAGCCAGCTTTTTGTATTAATTACATTATACCTGTCATGCGTCTGGGTTCGGACCCTTGAACCTGTGCTTTGTGGTCGGCTTCTCTGTCTGCTGAACCACAGCAGATATACCTTTTCGCTGTTATCCATCTGTAGTCTTTTTAAGATAACAGGTGTTTTCATTTAAGCATTTGTCTGCCCTATCCCCTTTCGGGTGCAGCTTTATATACTTCCCTTCCTGCTGGTATTTCCTGCTGGTGATGGTCTCTTTTTGATGTCCAGCCATACTGCTGTAGTTTAAGGCAGTCAGTGAAAGATCAGCTAGGGTTTATCCCTTTGCTGTTTTTATTGTTTTCCCTGTATCTATTTTCTGTTTCTTGCAATCACACTTTCCCTTCTGTAGGTAATTTGCACTCTGCTCTGCCCTCTGGTTCTTTAGGAGGTACGTGAAGTGCTTGACGGCCTTTCAGGCAGCATAGGTTCAAGTTGCCATTGTCTATTCTGTGGTTAGGGCTATCCCAGCTCATGCAGGAACCACTAGGGGCTGCGGGGTCAGGATTTCTAGTACAGTACAGCAGTGTCAGTGGCAGTTTTTAGTGTGCTACCTGTATTTTCGAGTGAGTGGCTACACTATTATAACAATACCCTGATTTAAAAACAAAGACTAACAAAGTTACATGGCCATGAAAGAGTTCCATTGTTTTGTGATCACATTAAAGAAGCACTCCCATTAAAAAATATTTTGCCTAAACATGTGTATATGTGTGTGTACTGTAGTGTCAGTGTGTTAATATACTCACCTATTGCAGTCTTCTCCGGTATCTAGTGTCGTTGTGCCCCTCTTCTGAGTGACGTCACCGCACTTTAGACTATCCAGGTCACATTACACCCTATGCGTGAGCTGATAGTCTCTTTTACAATGAAAACCTATGGAGCCTTGTTCTGGCCCTCTATACACTTACATTGTAAAAGGCTCTTCTGGGTCACACAGAGCACAGTGTGACCCCGAGAATCTGAAGAACGATGAAATCACTGAGAAGTGGAGTAGAACGACGATGGATCCAGGAGAAGGCAGCGGTAGGTAAGTATATTAACACACTGACACTATACTACACTTGTTTAGGGCAAAAAGGTCATAGGAGGACTTCTTTAAAGGTGTTGTCTCATGAAAAACATTTCTTCAAAAGACAGCTGCCCTAAGGTCCCACTCCTGTAACTCTCAAAAATCAGCTATGGCCATGGGAAGCTCCTCCTGGCCAAACATTTCATCAGAAGCTGTTTCTCCTGGTGAAATTCAATGTCTGCATATGCTAGGTCTGGCTCATAGCAGTGGTTCTAAGCCGAGTGTAACGCATTCTTTATGGTGTTCCTATACTCATTTTTAGAAATATTGAAGAGGGTTGTCTGCATCAAGTCAGTAAATCATTTGTATTTAAGCGACATTTATTGCCATTTGTCACAAGTTCTTTTTTTTACTTTTGTCCAATTGGCAATCTCCGGCAGTCTCATACAGAATAAAAAGAGTGGTGGTATGCATGTGCACCCACCACTTTATTCCAGTGGGGCATTCTAGAACCCCATTCTAGGGGTTGGTGATGTTCCCAGCAATATAAGAACCTTGAACTCCATATTTTGTAAAGGTGATAACTTTTAATGTTGGAAATATCCCTCTGTGATAGAGTTTCCAGTATGTAGCTCCACCTTTCTATGCCCTTACATACATTATTTTTATTGCACCATTGATTTCATGGTGCTGTACATGTGTAAAAGGGTTACATACAAAATACAAATTTAAATTACAATGAATAAACTAACAATGACAGACTGGTACAGAAGAGAGAGGGCTCTGCTCTTGCAGGCTTATAGTCTACAAGGTAATCGGGAAGGAGACAGTAGGTTGGGGCACAGAATTCCAGAGTATGGGGGATGTTTGGAAGAAGTATTGGAGGCGATTGGGGGAGGAACGTACAAGTGTGGAGGAGAGAAGGAGATCTTGGAAGGATCGGCGATTACTTATGGGCAGATTTCGGTAGATTAGTTTGGAGATGTATTAGAATATAATATGGTCAGCTTTGTAAATTATTATTAGTAGTTTTAACTGGATACGTTGGGGAATTAGGAGCCAATGAAGGGATTTGCAGAGTGGAGAAGCGGAGGAGTCATTAAGAGAGAGATGGATTAGTTGAGCAGCAGAGTTAAGGACGGACTGGAGAGGTGCGAGTGTTAGCTGGGAGCCCACAAATATTGCAGTAGTCGAGGCGGGAGATGATCAGTGTATACACTAACATTTTAGTAGATTCTGGGTTAAGGAAAGGACAGATTCTGGAAACATGTTTGAGTTTGAGGTGGCAGGAGGTGACAAGAGCTTGGATGTGCAGTATGAAGGACAGGGCCAAGTCAGTTGTTACTCCGAGGCCGCGGACTTCTGATAAAGGAGAAAGCATGATGTAATTTAGTGTGATAGGGTAGGGACGTTAGGTGAGACTAAGGAAAGATGATTAGTTACATTTTTTCCACATTGAGCTTTTAAGGAAGCGAGAAGAGAAGGAGGGTATGGCTGATAGACACTCTGAGATACTGGACAGCAGACAGGTGACGTCAGGGCCAGAGAGGTAAATCGGAGTATCATCAGCGTATAGTTGGTACTTGAAGCCATGGGACTTTATGGGACATACACATATACAAGAGTTTTGCATTATTTATATTTAAAATGTAGTCCCCTAATATATTAAAATAGCTACAAAAGTGGAGTTAATCACCAAAAATAACATCCTTAGCCTATATGGGAAGATTTTATTTGCATAAATTTTATTAATTACAGTAATAGTCTATCAACTTGTAGTTGTACAACTGGGGCAACATACCAACACTCGGCCATAGGCTATAAAAACTGGTTTGCCATAGGTTGGAGTCCACTGAGTAGTGATAACCAATATTGTGTGAGAAATTAAATACATAAGTAAAATCTTTTTATTGTTTCTTACAATTTTTATTTTATAAAATTGACAATATATTGTACATTTTACCTGGTTTTAAAATTCTTCTGAATAAATTGAAAATACATTAAAAGTTAGGAAAGAAAGTAGCTAAAGTGCATGAAAATGAGACTTTTCCGTTATGAAGTTTTCCTTCTATTTGTTAACAATTGCATTCTTGTATATTGATTGTTTGGAAAACCGAAATACTACAATGTTGAATTTATGATGCATGAATTTACAGTGGATTGTTAGAGACTTGAAGTGCAATCTATGTGGTCTTGTAATTGTACTAATTGTCTTCTCCATTTGCTGCTGTGGTCTGGCTGTGTTGCTTTCACTAACGATTTTGCATGTTTTTCTGTGGGACTTTCCAACCAGTTCCTATCTCTCCTGCAGAAGTATGAGGCTGAGCTCTTCAAAATGTCTATGCCATGTCTCAGTGCAATAGCTGGTGCTTTGCCTCCCGATTATGTTGACACAAGAATTAAAGAAACACCTGAGAAGCAAATGTCGGTAGACGCTGAAGGAAATTTTGACCCAAAGCCGATCAATACTGCTAAGTAAGTAACTAACGTAACTCACTAGAGAGAATGACAGAACAGCTCTGGACTGTTGTAGTACTATGGGACTGATAAAATATATGTTTCTATCATTCCCATAGAAGCGAAAGGAGTGATGGTTAGACAGGAATACATTTTTATTTTCACTAACCGCTAGTTGAAATTTGACATATCTTCAGTTTCTGAAAGTACACAACAAACATCAGTAGCATTGTTGCAGGTAGCTAAGAACATAGCTTACATATGTCATCACTCATTGGGAGTACTTCGTTGTACAGATCGTTTGGAATTCCTCCTACATTTGAAAAGAAACTAGAAACCTTTATCGCATTACTGTTTTCCTTAAAAGTGTTGTCTACTATTTGGACATCCCCCTCTTAAATAAAACAAGGGCCCATCTGGGTTGTCAACTGTCCAGAAATTCCAGGACAGTCCGTAAAAACAGGGCACTTTTTTGCCCTTTCTGTAAAAAAAAATGAGTTAAGGTTTTCCATTTTGTCCGTAACAAATATTGTATGTTTGTGATTTTTTGATGAGCTTTCCAGAAAAAAAAGTCAAGTTGGCAACTCTGGGGCATATTGACAATAAAAACACCATATACTCGATTCCTGGGCTGGCGCATTTCCAGCCACTTTAGCGCTGTGTCTACATGGCTCTCATGTGACATTGGTCCAGGAAGTGAGTATATAGTGATTTTTATTTTCAATGAGGACCTGACTCATTTAAGAAAAGGTTATCCAAGTAGTGGATAACCATTTTCCATGTCTTTTAATGCTTCCTTCAATAGGCGTAGAGTTAGACAACATAATAACATATAGATGTAGAAAAAGCAGATAACCGTTTTTTCTATCTTTATCAGTAGAGGAGGTGAAGAATTTACAAAATAATATTTTAGTGTCTAGCTTAAATACAGTGTCCACAACTTTTATATTTAAGTTATCAATATAAGTGAAGTAGGGGTCCCATACCAGGTTCCCGTAACCAGTCATCAGTTATTGCCTCCATCACAACTCCATAAACACTAAGGCCTCATTCAGACGTCCAATTTTTTGCATACGAGTGCTTGTGTGCTTTTAATGGATTGCACTCGTCCTTTTATAGTCTGGCAGTGAAAATGGCGGTGAAAATCGCGGAGACAAGTTAGATTTTGATCTGAGGGTTAAATCAAAATCAGCAATGCAAGTCAATGTGTCCGTAAAAAAATCAGACCGCACTCAGATGACATCCAAGTGTGGTGTGATTTTCACGGACTGTCAGAATGAAGAAAGTGGAGAATTTTTTTTTTTATTTCTTTATTTCTCCATGTATGAGAAAAACGGATGACACTTAGACCAAACTCTGATCAGAGTCTAACCAGAATAATCGCTTCGTTTTTTTCATACATGGAAAAATCTAACGTGTGAATGAGCCCGTAGTGTTCTTTCCTGGATACTTGATCATCTCCTATTGAGTAGAATAGGAGCTGACCTACAGTACGCGACAGCAGTGACTAAACAGTGTACGGACCTGTTGTGTTTCACTCCATACACTGTTTATATCCGAATACTGATGGAGGTGATAACAGTTGATCAGCGGGGGAGTGCTGGGTGTAGGACCCCCAAGATTTTATATTGTTGAGCTGTCCTTAGGATAGTTCATCAGGTACGAGTTCAGAAATATATATGAAATAATGTTAAGAAAATAATCAGTACATAATGCTGGTTTTTCTATAGGTAAAACAAAATGAAAAATGTACTCTTCCATGCAGTGCCTACTGAAGGGGTTAATGTTGTGTCCCTGGATGTCTTATAGGATTACATGATGAAATAAAATGATGTTATGCTAATCTTGAGTTCAGAAAAAGATACCAATCACGATGAAGCAGCTTTTTCATTTCCGGCCAACAAAAGAGATTATTTTTTGTTTTACAGCCTGACATTACCTGAAAAGCTGGAATATATTGTCAATAAGAACGCCGAGCACTCCCATGATAAATGGGCCTATGACAAGGTACAAAGTGTGTCCTGCTTGTGTGTAATTTATCTTCAATCAATGGAATACAAAATGCTTGTTTTATAAGGACACTAGATCACAATAAGGCTGTGTGCCCACTATGCGTTTGTAAGTGTTTCCGCAGCGGCAATTCCGCTGCAGAAATGTTTAAAAAACGCTTGGTTGAAGGCCTGCCATGTTCCCCAATGATAATCCGCATGTGCTGTGCACATGCTGCGGAAATTTCCGCTGCGGATTATCATTGCGGAAAAATCCGCAGCACTACCAATTATTTTGTGTAATCGCGGCGTTTTCGCCGCCATTAACTTGACTTGCATTGAATCGCAAAATATCCGCATCACTACATGTTCACATGCGGATATTAAGCGATCCAATGTGCGGATGGTACCCAGGTTTGGAGAAGAGGAGACTCTCCTCCAGACCCGGGTACCATAGAACCTGTTTGAAAAAAAGAATAAAATAAATAATATACATTATACTTACCTTCTGATGGCCCCCGGTCTCCATAGCGATCCGTCCTGGCTTCCCGGCAGCTTTCGATAGTCTAAAAGGACCTGTCATGACGTCATTTAGTCATGTGACAGGTCACGCGACCGCAGACGTTAGCGGTCAGGTGACCCGTCACATGACTAAATGACGTCATGGCAGGTCCTTTTACACAACCGCGAGACATCGGGAAGACCGGATAAGGAGACCGGGGGCCATGAGAAGGTAAGTATAATATTTATTTTTTATTTTTTTACCATTCTTTTACGGTCACACTATATAAATCCATAACGGTTGCATGGATTTATATAGTGTGACCAAGTTGTCAATCACTTTCCAAGTGATGCAAAAATCGCTTGGAAAGCACTTGACAACCCGCATGCGGAATCGCATGTGCAAAACCCTTCACTTACGATTGTCCCTGGCAGGAAAAACGCATGTAAAATCCACATTTCTGCATCGTGGGCACTTGGCCTAAGAGAAGTAATAATACTTGAGCTTCTTAGACACAGCTTAACCCCAATGTTAAAACGATCAGATGTGAACCGGAAAGTAGTACATTGGTACACTGCAAATCTGACGTCCCTGTGCAGCTCCACACCACTAATCACAACTACATGCATAGATCTCTGGAGGAATATGATACATGTCATAGATTGCAGCCATTTCAGTTACTGTCACATCATTTACCACACCAATGCTGTTGTTTCAATACAATAAGTGTTTTATCAGCAGGAGATTATCACTGCTTGTATTAGTGCACACGTGAGTCCTGGTTCAACCCTGCCCCTTGCACTGATTAGCATGGCCCCATTATCAGTATTTGCTCAGTATTCGGTCAATATTTTTTCTCAGGAGTGGGAGCCAAAACCAGGTGAGGAACAATCAGAGAAAAGATATAATAGAAACAAGTCACCAATTCTGCATTTATCACCCACTCCTGAGAAAAAATAGTGACCAAATATTGATAGTGGGGCCGTGGCCTTACTGTCAATATACAATGTACACAGAAAATTGTGGTGTGGGAAGGATTAGCTTTCTGAGCTCTGCTACATGCAGCATCTAAAAACTCTGATTGTGTCACAACTTCTGCACCCAGTACACTAAGTGACACATCGCTGAAATCATGGTATCTTTCTCTACATTATGCTGCTCTCAGATGATGTATAAAAAACCTGGTGACAGATATCTTTTAATGAAGTTTTACCCCCAAGGCTGTTGCTCCACTGTATGGTGTTGTCACAGTAAAATCACATAAAAAAAGGATGAAATAATAGGGATTATATCAGATCTCCAGTGATTTCTGCACTTTTACCAGGTTATGCTCTGACAGCAGGTTTTGCAGTGCTCTAAATTTCATGGATTTGCTAGGAGCAACACCTTTTTTTCCTTTGAGTATTATTCATGAATAGGTCCCAACATAATCTAGAGTAGCTCATGATTAGTTTTCTATTTGACAATGCATAGTTGTATAGCTGACAAGATAACCAGATATGTACACATTGTTGATTTTTTTATGTCATTAATATTGACTTTTCTTTCTTTTCCATTTCCCTTGGTGTTTTCTTAGCTGCACAGTGGTTGGAAGTATGGAGCAACTCTTGATGAGAATGCAAAGACACATCCACTACTCAGACCCTTCAAGACACTATCTGAAAAGGTGCCATAATTAAAAATATCTGCTAATAGACTTTTGACGCTTGGCATTTCACTCACCGTTAAATGGATTTTTGAGCTTTTTCAGTTTATTACATCATTCAAGAATTCAGAATAAAAGCTACTGTTGCATTCTTGTTCTTGGAAAGTTATCATTGTGAAAGTGGACCTTTCATGCTGACTATTCCAATAGGAAATAGTGTCAAAATGCTGCACATGTCCAGTATTGTGTTTCTGAAAGAAGAAGAGATTATATCTGAATCACATAGTCTATAGATACCTTCTGTATCGTAGGTCAGCTGAACCCTGTCACTTTTATAAAGTTAACTTCATTTGCACAACTAAAGTTTACAGCTAAACAGGGCCATATTTGCCACTGGGCACTCTGTGACTGGTGCCTCGGGCGGCAGGTTGTGGGGGCAGCACCACCATGAAGAAAGATTAAAAAAAAAAAAGATTTTCTTTTAAATCTCCCTCTTTTCCTTACCTCCTCTGGCCTGGAGAGGAAAACCGCCATCTTTATTTTTTTATTCCGTGAGGGGGGGGGTGCATAGGCAGAGGAGCACCGAACAGCTCTCTGCCCCGACAGAAGAAAAAAATCATAGTGGTGAAGGACCTGTGATGACATCATGCCCATGCGACTTATGGGCGGAGCCATGCTTCCGATTACAAGAGACACTGGTGTCAGGTAATTAGGGAACAGGTACATGAGGTGCAGGGTACATATGAGGATGCTGGCTACATATGGGGATACATATACTGGTGCAGAGTACATATAGTGGTGCAGGGTACATATGGGGGTGAATACTCTATATGTGGGAGAGAAAGCCATATGGGGGGTGCAAGCTACATAACTCCCAACTTTTGAAGAATAGAAAGAGGGAAAGATGATGCTGCGTGTGTAGCTTGCCACGGCAGATTTTGTCCACACCCCAATTCACGCCCATTTACCACTTCTTTCTACCCTGGCAGGAGGAGTTGTCAGAGGGGCGGTGGTAGTGAGGAAAATTCTGCAGACGCCCGAGACTGCAGGACGTAGATACAAATCCAGGACTGTCCACTGTATCTGGGACATTTGGGACTAGAGATGAGCGGATCAATTCATAGGTCTCTTTTTCAGCGTGCAAGTCAGTGCTACCTGGCGGCTTGATGGGAGGCCACAAATTTCTAACATTGCGGCGTTCCCGGCGCAGCTTTTGATTATCCAGGACAGCACGATGTCATCTGTGCGTCCTGCTCATCTCTAGTTGGGACCTGTGGATTATTTTTTGTTCCTTTATTCACAGTCGGAGCCTCCAGAACTTTCTCATCTTTATCTAGCTTCACTATACAACATCTGGCTTTTTTGTGTCTGTAAGGTTGTGTTCACACATTGCAGAAATACTGTGTTTTTTGTTTTCTGCAGGATCCACACCAAACTACATAATAACAATATCCTCCCCCTTATTTGATGCGGTTTTTATACAGATGTGAAGCTGCGTTTTAATGTGTTTTTCATAGTACAGAAAAGCTATGATTCTGCACTTAAAAAAGTACCTGCAGTTTTTTACATTTGTTTTTTAGGCTCCACATAGAAGACAAGAGAGAAAAAAATCACCAAAACCGCACATTTCAGTAGCGTGTTTAGACTACAGGGGGCGCGGTTTTCATGAAATCAGATCCACTTTACTTGGACAGTTATTTGCTGATTTGTGATTTTTTAATACGGTTTATTTTTTAAATAATGAACATGACATTTTTTTCATTAACAAGTGTTTTTCATTATTATTTTTTAGTAATTTTATAGGATGAAAAAATGTTATTCTCCCTCTAGAATACAAATACATAGAAATAAAGATCTTTTTCTTCACCTCAGTATACAGGAACTATAGAAATACATTGTTATATACAATGTATCTCTATGGATATATTCTGCTTCTGGGTTCATTGCCTGAAATACAGGTCAAGATTACCAAATTCTCCTATGTGCATCATTATAAGCTGTGGCTCATTGGTAGAGCAACGACTTGCGAAGAGAGAGACACGAGTTCGAGTCCCAGGAAGTTCTGATCACAGACGAAGGAGTGAATATATAATTAAAATGTAAGCACTTAGCAGAGAGGTGAGTATAGATGTCCTGCTGAAACTGGGATGGTTGGGAGCTATGAAGCCATATATGAGGGTGTGGGATACATATGGGCATGCCGGCTATATGTGGGATGGCTACATTTGGGGCTAAATAGATATGAGGGTGCAAGCTACATATGTTGGTGCAGGTTATATGTGGGGATTGATACATACATACTGTACATATGGGTGAGCTGGCTTCATATGGGGGTGCAGGCTACATATATGGGTGTGCAGGCTATATGAGGGGTTATATGTCGGTGTGCAGGTTATATGTGAGGATAAATGAAATATGAGGGTGCAGCCTATGTGAGGCTATATGGGGGGTGCTGGCTATATGGGGATAAATACATATGGGGTGCAGGCTATATGTGGGGATAAATAAATATAGGGCAGGGGAATGCTACATGGCTGGCTACATGATGGGGGGGCAGCCTATATGGGGTTAAATACATATGGGATAATACATGCAGGCTATATGTGGGAATAAATAGATACGGTGGGGCAGGCATTTATATGGGAGGGCAGGCTATATGTGGGGGTTAAATGTATATATAATATATCTTATCAGATAATTTTGATTCTTTCTTCACATATGAGCCACTTCTTCACACCCCCAAACCCACCACTCACTCTGCCAAAGTCAATTTAATTCCTTTTTGACAGTGTTAGGTTATAGGTTCCTATGGAGAGGAGAGCGGGATGAGTGAAGAGCAGAGTGAGAAAACAGAATGACACACAGAAAGATCACGTTGAAACTTCAATAAATCTTTTACTTCACCCCAGAGCTGGATTCACATTTATCCAGCTCAGTACTGCTGTATAATGTCACCCATGCTGCAGCTGCTTCTATCTGTGTGCTAGTAAAGGTAAAAAAAGAGCTGGACTACCTCTTTGTGTACTCTGTTTATAAGACATCATAGCAGCTAGTCTCCACCCTCTAGCTCAGAGTCAATTGTAAATTAGAGATAAGGCTTGCAGAAAAGAAAACTGGTGAAAAATGCAAGACACATAATGGCTATAAACATGGTGCTATTCTTCATATACACACAGGACAATTAATTCTGAAAAGTTACTTGCATGTAAAGTAACCCTTTAAACAAAGTGCTTTTGACAGATAAAACTAATAGCATTTGTTTTTCACAGCATTGTAACTTTGATTTCAGAATATGCAGTCAAATGTAAACATTTGTAGCCATAATATGACTTGTATCTTGCAATTTTTACTTGTTTTCTCTTGTGCAGACTTCTTTAATTTTCAATTCTCTCTAAGTAAGTAGATGGGCAAAATGCACACACAAAAAGACATGCACAACATACATAGAAAGAGGTATTCCTGACCTTTCTTCTGGATAGTTCCCATACTGAATTAGAAGCAGCACTGGGTACATTACACATTAGTACTGAGCTGTGTTGCTGTGAGTCCTGCACAAAAGTGAAATAAATTCCCTAGAGGTTGCAGCTTGATCTGAGATCAAGCTGCAACCTAATGATCTGCCTCCTGTCTGCCTTGTTTTTCACTGTTCTGAATGTTCCTCCTTGCCACTCAACACCTTACCCCCACACACATACTTTTTTCAATAGACTTCAATATGTTCTGTAACTTGACACCTCACCATACTGTTAGTATTTTGACCAAGACTGACTTGAGCTGTTTTTCACATGAGTAAAGTATATTTGACTAATTCCTTTTTTAAAGGTTCATGTAAATAGTTACATAGTTACATAGTTAGTAAAGCCGAATAAAGACTTGCGTCCATCAAGTTCGACCTGTTAGTTCTGTAATTGCTAAAGTTGATCCAGAGGAGGGCAAAAACCCCAAATGATTTAGCCAATCTTCACCTGAGGAAAAATTCCCTCCCGACTCTGAAACCAGCAGTCAGAATAAATCCCTGTATCAACCTACTATTTTATTCTATTTTTAAGTATATGCAGAAATCTGCCTGGTATCTAGAAAAGCATCCAGTCCCCGCTTGAACTGGTTTAGTGAATCCGACATTACCGTCTCCTCACTCAGTGAATTCCATATTCTCACTGCTCTTACCGTAAAGAACCCCTTCCTATGCTGGTGCTGAAACCTTTTCTCTTCCAGTCTTAGTGAGTGCCTTCTTGTTACCGTAATATCCCTCCTTTTGATCAAATCCCGGGAACGGTCTCTATACTGTCCCCTAACATATTTGTACACATTTATTATGTCCCCCCTCAACCTTCTCTTTTCCAGGCTGAATAGTCCTAGTTTTGCCAACCTCTCTGGGTATTGCAGTCCCTCCATTCCCTTTATTAATTTTGTTGCCCTCCTTGGTACCTTTTCAAGCTCATTTATATCCTTTCTATATATTGGGGCCCATAACTGAGCACAGTATTCCAAGTGTGGTCTGACCAGTGCTTTGTACAGTGGAAGAACAATGTTCTCATCCTTTGCAGCTATACCTCTTCTGATACATCCCATTACCCTGTTTGCCCTTACAGCAGCGGCCTGACTTTGGGCACTCCAATTTAGTTTGCTATCAATCAAGATGCCCAAGTCCTTCTCCATCTCTGAATTCCCCAATGGTTTCCCATTCAGTGAGTACTGGTGACTTCCATTTTTCCTTCCCATATGTATGACCTTACATTTCTCCTCGTTAAACCTCATTTGCCATTTAATGCTCCACCTACCCAGCTTATCCAAATCCCTCTGTAGGTCTTCACTATCCTCTTTTGTATTAATTGTTTTACATAACTTTGTGTCATCTGCAAATATTGATATTTTACTATTTATCCCGTTGACTATGTCGTTAATAAAGATATTAAATAACATTGGGCCTAGTACAGACCCCTGTGGTACCCCACTAGTGACGCTTACCCAATCTGAGTATATTCCATTTATAACCACCCTCTGCCTTCTATCCTTTAGCCAGTTAGCTACCCACTTGCAGACATTTTCCCCCAGCCCCATCATTCTCATTTTGTATACCAACCTATTATGTGGCACGCTATCGAACGCTTTTGAGAAGTCGAGATACACGACATCCACTGGTTCCCCCTGATCTACTCGAGAGCTAACCTCCTCGTAGAAGTCAATCAGGTTTGTTTGGCAGGAGCGATTCCTCATGAATCCATGTTGGTTCGGGGTTAATAGATTATTAGCATCAAGATGCTCCATGATTGCCTCATTAATAAAGCCTTCAAAAATTTTGCCCACAACGGACGTCAGACTCACCGGCCGATAGTTTCCGGCGTTACTTTTTGCTCCCTTTTTGAATATTGGCACTACATTCGCCTGTCGCCAATCAAGTGGTACAGACCCAGTCTCAACAGAGTCCTTAAATATAAGATATAATGGTCTGTCTATCACATTACTTAGTTCCCTTAGTACCCGTGGGTGTATGCCATCAGGTCCTGGTGATTTGTTTATTTTAATGTTACTGAGGCGTTTCTGTACCCCAGCTTGGGTTAGATTTGTCATACTTAGTGGAGGATTAAGTTTGTCACTTCTCATTTCGCCTGTTAGTTCTTTTTCCTTTGTGAAAGTTGACGAAAAAAATTTATTTAATAGATTAGCTTTATCCTCATCTTTCTCTATGATTTTGCCTTCATCACTTTTTATCGGTCCAATATTATTCGATTTAATCCTTTTACTATTTATATACGTAAAGAACAGTTTGGGATTTGATCTACTTTCCCTAGCAATAAGTCTCTCTGTTTCCTCCTTTGCTATTTTTATTTGTTTTTTGCAGGTTCTCGTTTTTTCCTTGTAACACATTAGTGCCTCCTTGCTGTTTTCCTGTTTTAATCTCTTGAATGCCTCTTTTTTGCTATTTAACGCCCCTTTTACGTTCTTATTCAACCATATTGGTTTCCTCTTATTTCTGGCCCTTTTATTCCCATACGGTATATACCTCTCGCACTGAGTATTCAGAATTCTTTTGAAGGTTTCCCATTTACTATTCGTATTTCCTTGATTAAGAACTTTGTCCCAGTCTATAAGTTGAAGGTTTTCTTTCAGCTGATCAAACTTCGCCCTCCTAAAGTTTAATGTTTTTGTTGTTCCCTTATTGATAACCCTACTGAAGGGCATTTTGAAATTGATAATATTATGATCGCTATTACCTAGGTGCCCCCCTATCTGTACCTCAGTTATTCTATCAGGCCTATTAGTCAATATTAAGTCCAACACTGCCTTCCCTCTCGTTGGTTCCTGCACTAGTTGGGAGAGATAATTATCCTTGATATTTGTCAAGAACCTTTTTCCTTTCTGCGATCTACAGGTTTCTGTTTCCCAGTCAATATCCGGGTAGTTGAAGTCCCCCATTACAATCACCTCATTATGTTTTGCTACTTTGTCTGTTTGTCCTAATAGCAGTTTCTCATTCTCCTCTGTTATATTAGGTGGCTTATAGCAGACCCCCAGTAATATTTTATTATTATTTTTTGCCCCCTCTATCTCTACCCACATGGACTCGACCCCCTCTTCTCCCTCTCCTATATCTTCCCTTAGTCTGGGCTTTAGACGTGACCTTACATATAAGCAGACTCCTCCGCCCTTCCCCTGTTTCCGGTCCCTTCTAAATAAACTATAATCTGTTAAATTTACCGCCCAGTCGTAGCTATCGTCTAGCCAAGTCTCTGTTATACCTACGATGTCATACCTCTCCTCCGATATAAGCGCCCGCAGCTCATCCGCCTTATTGGTCAGGCTTCTTGCGTTGGTCAGCATGCAAGATAAAACTTTGGGGTTATTTAGCATCCTATTCTTCTCTAACGATCTAACTGTACTATCCCCACCCCCCTCTCCACCCTCATTATATTCACTTCTCCCCTTCCCCCTTGCTTGCCTCACATCCCACCTATTTCCTTGGTTTCCCCCCCCCGTCTCTAGTTTAAAAACTCCTCCAACCTATTAGCCATCTTCTTCCCCAGCACCGCTGCACCCTCCCCATTGAGGTGCAGCCCGTCCCTACGGTAGAACCTGTAGCCGACAGCGAAGTCGGCCCAGTTCTCTATGAACCCAAACCCTTCTGCCTTGCACCAACTCTTTAGCCACTTATTCACCTCCCTAACCTCCCGTTGGCGCTCCTGTGTGGCTCGCGGGATTGGTAGTATTTCTGAGAAAACTACCTTGGAGGTCCTTGCCCTAAGCTTCCTACCTAGATCCCTGAAATCATTTTTAAGGACCCTCCATCTACCACTCACTTTGTCATTGGTGCCAATGTGGACCATGACCGCTGGGTCTTCGCCAGCTCCACCCAGTAACCTGTCAACCCGATCCGCGATGTGCCGGACTCGAGCGCCAGGGAGGCAGCACACCGTTCGGCGATCCCGGTCTTTGTTACAGATTGCCCTGTCTGTCCCCCTAATAATAGAGTTACCCACTACCAGGACCTGTCTAGCCTGCCCTACACTTCCCCCCTCCCCCTCATTACTGGAGCATACACTCCCCCGGCGGTCAGAGGATCTGTCGTGCTCCAATAATGCCGGTTCTGAACCAGCCTTCCTATACTTCTTCCCTCTATCCCTTCTAACTGTTACCCAGCTCCCTGCCTGTTCAGCCTGCGCTTCCCCACTAAGCTCCACCCCCAGTGTTGACCCATTGAGTGTCTGCTCGGTGAGCAGCAAACTCCGTTCCATGTTGTCGATGCTCCTCAGTACCGCTATCTGAGCACTTAGATCCAGGATTTGGGCTTCCAAGTGCACGATATGCTCACATCTCTCGCAGCAGTATGGATCCCTGAGCGGTAGCTCAGGGAATGCATACATTGCGCAAGATGTACACTGCACGGCTCCGGCCAACATGGACGTCATTCTAAATATGGGGATACAGTCAGTATATATGTACAAGTACAAAACACAATTATTTATATATAGGTGTATGGACGGGGATCAATTAGGGATGTGCAAGTGTATCGATTAGATATCGGCGCGGGATCAGTTAAGTATGGACGGGGGATCAATTAAGTATGGACGGGGGATCAGCTGAGTGGGTCAGGTGGATTAATTAAGTATGGACGGTGTGTCAATTAACTATGGACTGGGATCAATAAGTATGGACTGGGGAAATAATTAATTGTGGACTAGGGAATCAATCAATTAATTATGGACAGGGGGTTTAATTAAATAGGATGGGGGGTAACGCAAATAAATAGGTATGGACGGTGGGTCAATTAACTAAGGACTGGGGATCAATAAGTATCAATAATATCAATAAATATGGACTGGGGAAATAATTAATTGTGGTCTGGGGAATCAATCAATTAATTATGGACAGGGGTTAATTAAATATGGTGGGGGATAAGGCAAATAGATAGGGACTGGGGATGAGTAAAAGTGGACAAGGGGAATCTATTAAATAGTACAAGGGGGATCAATCAATTATGGGCTGGGGGGGTCAATCATTTAAATGTGGTCAGGGGGATCACTTTAATATGGACGGGGGGTGGTCGGGGATCAATTAAATGAGGACGGGGGGTCAATTTAATGTGGTCAGAGGGATCAGTTAAATATGGACGGGGGTGTTCAGGGGAATCAATTTAAATATGGACGGGGCTGATCAATTAAATATGGACGGGGGAGTAATCAATTAAATATGGACTAGGGAATACAATACAATTACAATACAGATACAAATACAATACAGTACAGTACACACTTGGGTTCAGTAGGGCCGCTTATCGCGGCCTCCTGCCCCTCACTCACCTTCTCTAGGGACGCTGCACGCTATCACAGCGCGCTTGTCCCTCCGGTCGCCTCTTACCGGTCCTCCTGATCACCTCCTGGTCACCACCACCTGGCACCCTCCGCTGGCCGGCACTGCACGCTGCCACAGCGCTCTCTTGCGCTCGTCCCTCCGGTCACCTCCTACTGGTCCTCCCGGTCCGCTCGGTCACCTCCGCCTGGCTCTCCTCCCTTCCCAGGAGCTCTCTCCACACACAGCACAACTCTTGCAGCACACGGCAGGCTCCGCCTCCACCACTTCCTGTCAGGCCTCCTGTGCAAAGAGAAAATGCAGAAAATGCACATATACTGAACTGCTAACATGATTGCAGTTGTGACACATTTCTGAGTCTGACTGACTACCTAATCATACACAGAATATAAGAGAGCAATAAAACTTGATACATATAGAAACAAAACAATTCATGACATGGTTTTGATTGTTTTTAATTCCTGTTTCTTCTATGCTTAGGAATCCATTGGCCTGTTCTACCTAGTTATTGTCAGTTATCCATCCAAAGCCAGTAATACAAGCAAGTAAGGCTGTCAAGCATTGAATTGCACCATCCACTAGACTCCTAAGCTTAGAAAGAGTAGGAATTTAAATGAATCAAATACAAGTTATATGTATTTGATTCATTTAACACAGCAAGAGGCCAGAAGATGCTCATGGACTCTGGAAGGTGAGTATTATGTGACGCTGTAGGTCTGCTCTATAATATGCTGCCTGGATATCAGACGCCCTTAACCAAGCCTAGTTGTTTAGTTATATAATGGATATATAATATTATCATTTGTGTTGATCGCAGCAGATTGTACATGAGAATATAATGGTTTTGCACTGCATAAAGTAACGTTCCAAATAATCTGTTTGTTATCCAGTTTTGCTGTTGGTAGCTTTGCATTGTATTTTCCACTGAAGGACTCTGTTACCGTTTACATAAGGATCAACATACTACATACACAGTGGCTGGTATAGTGCCTAAATATAGAAAAGCCCAGCTCGGGTTGGCTCCCTTTCCATAAGTGATGAAAAGACTTGCCTCCTTCCCCTGCAAAACTATTTTTTTTAAAGATATAGGTGCATTCACACAACCATATTTTATAGTCCATGTTTGTGCTGCAGATCTCCTTACCTGAACTCACAGCATCATATATTCCTATGAAGCTGAAAGTTCAGGTCAGGGCACCTGCTGTCAGATTGCATATTGCAGCCCGAACATGGACCGTAAAGTTCAGTTATGTGAATGCACTCTATCAGAGTTAAAAACTGAACTTCTTCAGACTTCTGAGATGGAGGGGTGTAAACCAGCGACAGGAGAGAGGATTAGGGGCTGTGGCCTCACAGTTATGTGTTAAGCTGTATAAGAATAGCCTTGCTTTTGAAAGGTACATACTAAATAGAAACAAGTAAAGGGATTATATGTAAAATTATATAGTTGTGTTAGGTGTTGTATTATTTACCACTAAGTATATCGCTCCATGGTCAAAACGCTAAACAGGGTAGAGGATGCTGTTTGCAGAACATCCTATGAGGACTGCACTGTTGTATAGAGCGCTGAGGTTAACGAGATGTGACAGGTCTTTATGCAATGGGAAAGTAAAACATTCACTGTGCAAGTCAGCACTTTAGCCAAAGTAATTTTTATGTGTTTCAGATACAAAAAAAAACAGAGTTCCCTAGGCAATATTGCTTTGTGAGCAGTTTAAGATCAATATCATGTGTGCAGACTTGTATTCTATTTGTTCAGCTTTATTCTTCCATATCAAAGGGAAATGTTACACTAGGATTGTAAACCTTTTTTTTTTTTTCAATGTGAAATATTTAACGGATTTTAATATTATCCAGAGCAAAGGCTCACGGGAACTGATTTAATATATAGTAAAACCCCCTTTATTGATGCTCCATCTAAGTTTTTCAAAGCCTGATGTAAAGAAAAGCTACTGGAAACTTCTTCATGACTGTGAGCAGGACGCCTACTGATATGCTTTGCTTATATTATTATACTTCGCTTGTATTGTAATTTCTCCTGAAAGTAATACTCAAGAGTCTATGAGATTAAATGATACAGGTGACAAAAAAATGATGGGGATAAATCGCCAGGATTCCAGCTGAAGAAAGTAAAAAAAAAAGGCTCGGCACTAACAGTGTTACATGTACGGAAATAACTGAATACCCACCAAACCCATGGAAAAAACAGGGTGCACTGCACAGAAAGTTCCCACTGCGGGGGAAAAAAATAAAAAAAATAGACAAGAGCGGCACTCACCGTATAAAATGATTCCTTTTGTTGAAGTCCTTTAAAATGTGGTCAGGGAGAAGGGAGCAGGTGCGGATGGTCAGATGACGGCTGTTTCACATATGAGGACACTTCCACAGGTCTGAATCGGACCTGCTCCCTCTCTGTGACTACATGTTTTAAAGAAAGACAAAAAGAGACAGGGATGCAATGTGAGGACACCTGAGATTAAATGAAAAGTAATTGGGGGCAAAAAGGCCACTCACCCCGAAGGTTGCGCACCCTTGCACAACTGTGGTAAAAGCCTGAATGCCGTGTTGTCTGGCTGGAGATGCAAAGGAGCCCAACCGATTGTTGTGCCGCTTCCCAAACACTTCCTGGTTTGTCACGTGAGTTGTCATGTGATACAGGTCCTGGACGATGTGCAGGCAGGTCTTTGCAACAGCGGTGAATGGAAACGTTTTTTTAATAAAAGGTCTCAATTGACCATTTACCCCTGTCTTATTCAGCGTTTTTTTATCCCCATCCATCACCCTAGCGCTTAAGATCACTGGCATACTCGCATTACTTTCTATATGTTTTAAAGGACTTCAATAAAGGAACAAGTGTATACGGTGAGTGCCTCTCTTGTCTATTTTTTTTTAAATCACCAGGATTGATAAAAAAAATAAAAATGTATTAAAAACACATGTTTTGGCTATATCCAGCCCTCCTAGGTGTCTTGGTGTTTTCTATACTTGGGTATTCATCGAGAGAGTTTTGATGATGCCGGAGTTGTGAATTCTTTCTAAGACTACAGAAGGTAGACTTCTACAGAGGAATCCCCCAAGTGACTTTTTTTTTACATCTTGGATTTTGTAATTTCAGCCTCTTGGAATGCTTGTCACTGACAAATGATATTTGTCATTGACAATCATTCCAAACGGGCTGACGTTGCAAAATCTAAAATTAAAAAAAGTAGTATGATGAAAGTAGTTTCAGTGGACCACCCAAAATATGTATGCGGCCCAAAAGAGCAGATTGCCAAATAACATCTCTGAATCCAACAGTTATATGGCAAGTATCATCCTTACATGCATGAAGTTTCAGTTGAATGTGACTGAACTCTAATACCAGACACACCCTAGAAACAAACATGATGCTATTTTTGGAAGAAATTCAGAGTAGATTTTTTTTTATTATATATTGACAAGCTGCTGTAATAGAGTTATTTCTAAATAAGAAAAATAGGAATGCTCCAGCAATGAAAAGGTAGGTATAAAATTTCACTTTTATTGCAGTGATTTAAATAATTGTGACTGACATATCGCAGAGGTTAGGGCAGACCGACGCGTTTTGGTGTTCAAGCCTTAGTCATGAATTCCTATTTTTCTTATATTGTATGTGCCTTGATCCATACCTGGGTGGCTCTGTGCAAAGACTCCATTCCCACCCAGGTGCATAGCAATGAAAGTGGTGAGCTGAATTCTTCTTTCTTGGATATTTCTAAATAAAACATTTAAGGTGCATTAGCACTGCAGGATTATTGCAAACGAGCATTCCTTGGAACCCATGTGGCACAATTATCAGACTGCCTAAACAGGCTACTGATCATCCGACAAAGAATCAAAACACTCATTTGATTGGTGTAATGATCTTTTGCAATGCACAGAAAATCATAGTTCTCGGCAGCGCATCATCAGTTGTAAACAGGACCTGTGCTTCCAAGAACAATGACAGCCAATGTGCACTGAACAATCTATCACTGATAATTCGGTGAACATCTGAAGCTAGGTCGGCTTCTGTAAACAGGATATTAATTGACCATTGATTGGGCAAACATTGCACTGTGTAAATGGACCTTAACATAGAAAAAAGTTTGAAACTTGAGCAAAAAAAAAAAAAATAGAAAATTAAGACTTTGTTGATCTGTGAAAGAGCAGTATAGTAATGTGGTAGACATGCTCAATATTTAAGTTATTTTACTCACTTATATAGAGCCATTAATTCCACAGAGATTTAGAAACATCATCACTGTCCACATTGGGGCTCACAATCTAGATTCCCTATCAGTATGTCTTTGGGTGTGGGAGGAAACCGGAGAACCAGGAGGAAACCCACGCAAACACTGGAGACCATACAAACTCATGCTCTCCTTGGTGGGATTTGAACGCAGGACCCCAGCTACTGAGCCATCCTGCTTCTATAACTGTCTCTTAATAGAAGTTGACTAGTAGTAAGCCTCATTGACACACGTGTTTTATATAAAATAACACAAAAGAAAAATACTTTAATCTTCTTCTTAATATTGAATGCTTTGACCCTCAGGAAGTTTTAAAACTTGGAGAAGTTTGACAGTTATCCAGTATAAATGAGGTTTGTAACAGAAGAAAGAAGTGAATATTTGTGGTCTAGCAGGATTTTACACTACATTTCCACTTTTCTCCTCTATCTAACTCCGGCCTAAGAATCTTAGAAGAAGGAATACAGACGAAATAAGCAGTTATGAAATTAGTGGGTTTTTCCCTTAGAAATAAGTCAACTGCCATCTAAAGGAATTGAATGCAAATCTATCTTTCTAGCTCTTGCCAGTTTGATTAGTTTTGCTACATTGCTTCAGATACCTTAAGCACACCTAGACTATTAAATAAAATAAAGGATTTACAAGTGAATGGTAAAATGACTGGGAGTGGAAAATGTACAAACATCACCCAGATTAATCAGGAAGATGAGCTTGCCAGAGACCTGCCTCGTCTTGGGAAATACCTCCTGACAAAGGAATTCTTTATCAAATCCTTATATACTTTGATTGACTGCTGGTCTAAAGAAAGTTATATCTAATTAATTTCATCCTCATTTATGCTGTATGACTAGTGCTGCATAGACAAGGGTTCTAGCAAGCAGGGAATTCTTTTAGGTAATTCCAAGATTAATAGGGAAGCGTCTGAAGCAAAGGCCATTTGAGAAGTGCTAGAGATTAGCGTGGGATGTATGAATCCTGATAAACAGACTGGTAAAGCAATCAGCCGGGGCAAGAATGAACAGGGAATAGCCCAGTCTGTAAAATGCAAGAATGTACGCTAAACGTGAGAACATATTCAAGATTTTTTCGTGTTTTTTTTTTCTTGGAACAAAATATCAGCTCCTTGCTAAATAATCTAAACCATAAAGTAACACTACTATTGTCATATACATGTTTAATAGACATTGGAACCAGAACAACATCATTGGGGACAATGATGTGACTTAAATACAAAATTATATGAAATCCTAACCACATAAAATTGTGTTCAGTTACTTGTTTCTATCACCATTTTCATCTTAGATGGATTTTGTGTTTTTTCTTGTGGGAATTGTAGTAATTTATCATAAATCTAGTTTACAAACTCTAGAAATGGGTTGTATAAGATTAGAGAAACATAGCTCTTTAGTTCTCAGAAAAGGAGATGCATAGGCCCCCTTCACATGTCCTTGTTTCCAGTATGTGTGGCATCCATTTTCTTCAGGGATACCACACATACCTTTTATAACCTATGGTGATCTTCACATGTCCGTGTTTTCACACGGATCGTGTGTCCGTGTGAACCACATGGAGACATGTCCGGCAGCACGGATGACAAAAGGCCAATACAAGTGTTTCGGTCTGTGCAAAACACGTACAGCACACGGATGGCATCTATTTGCTGTACGTGTTTAACATTGCAGAATATAGGAGAAGCTTCATAATTTCGTTCTTTATTTTACCATACCGGAAAAACACTGATGACACCGGTACCGTTTTTCAGGTACGTAGATTATATGCACATGTGAAGGGGGGCTTGGGTTGTATGTGGTACTGCAGCTTAGCAACATTCACTTGAATGAGACAGAGACACAATACCTCACACTTGTCTCTTCAGCTTCTGTGGAATCCAGGTCATTCCCATCTTCATAGACAGGTATTAATGGATAGTGCTTGTGAAAACACACACTTTTGAAATGTACTGTTTATTAAAATTTGTAGCTGTTCTTGAAATATTAACACATTTTCTATTGTATACAGCTCATTGCCTAGGGGACTGACCACTGCTGCTTTCTGGCAGTAGTGGCCAAACATGCACAGTGCTTACAAGCTCGTTTATTGTGCTTGTAACATGTACAGTGCTTACAAGCTCTTTTTATTCAACTTGTAAGCACTGCTTTGAAGCTATCTACGATTGCTAGAGCTGACTGTTATTTCTTAATCCCGGCCAGCATCAGCACAATGCTTATAAGCTAGACAGCAGTGATGGTTTATTTCCTAAGCAACAAGCTGTAAACAAAAGAAAAGTATTGATATGTCAAGAATTGCTGCAAATTTTAATAAACAGTAAACTGAAAAAGTGCTTTTACTTGCAAGCCCTATTTAACAACACTTATCTATGAAGATGGAAATAACCCTTCAATCCACTCCTCTTTAGGATGCACGCTACATGAAAGAACGAAAATAATTAAAAACCGCATCAAATTGTTCAACCCGGCCCTAAAGAGAACCTGTCAGCACAATTTTGTAATGTAAGGTATATACATGACTGTAATGGTGCAGTAATAATGTTTACATTGATACTTTTGGTAAAGAAATACGCTTTGTGGTTCTAATGTAATCAGCATTTGAAGTTTTCTACCAATTAGATTTGGGTGCACAGAGGCCGGACTGTGCACCGGGTCTTCTCCCTGTCTGATTCCTGGCCTCTCCGCCTGCCTTTGGTATTTAAATGACAGGTGGCTGCTGAGATTTCAGATGGTGGAGGCTGGTCATTCACAGACTGGAGGCAGACAGAAGGGCAGGGAATCACAGACAGGAAGGAGAAGACCCAGTGCACAGTCCGGCCCCTGTGCACCAAATTCTAATTACTAGGAAACGTCAAATGGTGATTAAAGAAGAACCACAAAACAGAATTCTACACCAAAGGTATCAATTTAATCTGTGTTACAGCACCATTGCAGCCATGTCTTTACATCACATTAGAAAATCATGCGGACAGGCTCTCTTTACAATTACATTTTGTTTATTTGTTAAAAGTATTGGTTGATTAGCCAAGAATTCTCACGCTGCAGTTACCATGCATGTGGAGCCCTATTGCAGGCAATTTTGGATTCTGTTGTCTGTGCCATTGTGGATTTATTTATTTATCTAAGACACAACTGTCTTAGATAAAGGGAAATCCGATGGGATAAATCCACTTTGGCACCGACAGTGGACGACTCACTGGAGGTAGCGGAGATTGTTATCACAAGAGAAAAAGAAAAGTAAATTGCAAAAGTTGTTATATTGCAATCTCTACTCACCTAGCAACCTGCTGTTCGTTTTACAGAAAATAAATGACCAGAAACCAAACCATAAAGTACTTGTAAATAACATAATTAAAGCTAATGATCTTCAGTCAAACAAACTAAAGTTATGTGATGTCAGTAGACGGCTTTATATTGGAGATGTTGTAAGCTACTGTTACTACATCTTATGAAACCCACGTGACCTTCGTCTGTAACGTTTTGGTATCTGATGTCTCTGCACTTTAATCTGTTCATTATTAATTGTAATTATGTTATTTTAATCCTTTAATAGGAGAAAGAAATTTATCGCTGGCCAGTAAGAGAATCTGTGAAAACTATGTTGGCAATGGGCTGGAGCGTAGAAAGGACTAAAGAAGGAGAAGCTTTAGCACTTCATCGGGAAAATGAAAAGATGCGTAGCATTTCCCAGACTAACCAGGTAAATTAGCTGAGTAATATACAGAAGCTTCTTCATACATGGTCACTATGTAAGCTTACTACAATAAATGTGCCCTGGCTACGCCATGTATGAACATTTTATTTTCATTTAAGTGATTTTTCTGTAATTGATGATATGGCTGTAAACAGCCGAGGGGCTTGGTGGCAGCTACTATTCCAAACAGCACTGATCTGTGACTGTACACAGATGGCTGATTTGCACCAACCAGGAATTAGTGGATGAATTCTGGAACCTTATCCTGCTGTAATGTCGGTTATAACACTGTGATATTGTGTAATCATGGCATGTTGGGTGGACACCAATTATTTAGCTTAAACAATGAGTATGGCAATGTCGTCAGTGGCAAAACTGTTGTGTGACTTTGAAGTCCCACCTGAATAATTCATGGCAATTTATTGATTCTCTACAACTCTATGCATCAGTGGCACAGACAATTTACACTTTGATGTCACTAACATTTCCTTTGGGATTGAAGGGGTCGTCAACTAAGGGCGCAGTCAGACGGCTGTATAAATCAGACCGAGATCGGAACTCGGTGTGTGGACTGGCCGGCGGCTCTCTTTACCTGAGTTTGACAGCTTCATGTATTTCTATGTAGCTAGCTTGCTCAGGTCGGGACAGCCGCCGGCCAGTCCCAGTCCCACAATGGTGTCCCAGGGTACCATTGATCATTGCAAGGATAGGCCCCTCAAATTCATTTCAAAATTTCATCATATTTCAGATAGTTTCATAAAGAACACAACACAAATCAGCCTAAATTTTCCACTAACATAAAGTATAATCTGTGATGAAAAAACAATTTCATAATCACAGGGATGTATAGAAGCATTTCCAAAGTTATTTGCACATGAAGTGACATGTCAGATTTGAAAAAATGGGGCTTGGTCACGAAGGCCAAAATTGTCTGTTACTAAGGGGTTAATTGACTTGGAAGTTTTAATGTGATGTTTAAGTGTTCCCTTAATTTTTTAAGCAGTATATAAATAATTATACACATTGAATTGAATAGAAGTTCTGTACCTATTATTCTGTTCTACAGCTAATACCCATCAATAATTAATATTTACAGGGCAACGGCTATAGTCCCACCCCAATTGATTTGAGCAATGTTGTCCTTTCCAGAGAGCTCCAGGTTTGTACTTGACTTCATGTATAATTGTATTTTTGATGTATCAAACAGTTTGTTTTTAACCCTGAATCTTGTGTGATTGACCCACTAAGACCAGATTTCTGACTGCATGTACAAAATGCAGTATTCATTGGATCACTTCCAGGATACTATAGATAAGAATTTGCTGATCACTGAGGATCCCACCACTGGTTTTCTCATAATCCTAAGAATAGGGGTCCTGAGTTTCCCCGAAAAAATACATCAGTGGTTGTGCACACACACTGCCACTCAAAGTCTATGGGATTTCCAGAGATAGCCAAGCCCTGTAACTTTCTGTCCTACAAAATTTCAGATTTGTGCATTTTATGTGATATGTTTAAGCACTAACTGAAAATTACTTCTTTTTATTAGTGTATTATGACTACAGGATAGCTTAGTTGGTATATTTTTAGACCGTTTTTATTATAAATGTATCTTTCCTCTTGGTTTGCTGATTTTACATCATTGTATGCACAAACATTTTGGCCCTATATGAGGCATCCTAAGTCATGCTTGAGACACATAAAGTGTCTAAAATAATAAATGTGGTGCAAATCATTTGTGGCAGAATTGATGGAGTAGATGGGAGGGTTTTTTTTGTGTGTGTATATATGTATATGTATGTAGAGTCACAAACAAAAAGTTTATACCAGAAAAGCGTAGTAAACTGATATGACAAGGCCCAGACGCATGTTGCTTGTGCTGCTGTGAGCGGCCTTCATGGCCTAAATGTGCTACCATGGCTTGCAGTGTCTTTGGACCGGTCTCCCATCGTGCACATTTAGGACATGATTGGTGATGATTTGCCCAAAGACATTCGGCGTGGTAGAACAGAGAACATTGTCTTTCCCTTGCAATTATATATAAAGATTACAAGTTACCTGATAGAAGAACTTCAGTGTCTCAATATAGCACTGATGCTGAAAAACTCACTATCATATTAAGGCAGACTTAGATTTATTGCAACTTATTACGTTCCGGGCTTTATAAGCTTAGCCCAAGTAAGAAAGTGAGAGAAGAGATGTGATCGATTGATGTCAAGCTCAGGATCCAATTGTCATATGATATTAGAGAACTGACAAAATCACCTGAGCTGCTATCGTGAAGCCTTTCACTTGGGAACCACTCTTAATGAGGGAAGAGTCAGACGGCCGTATAACTCTGACGAGGATCGCAACTCAATGCTCAGACTGGTCGTCATCTCTTCCAACCCGAGCGTGACAGCATGTGTTTTTATGTAGCTGTCACTCGGGTTGGGAGAGCCGATAGCCAGTTTGAGCATTGTGAGCATTGCGTTGCGCTCCTCGTCTGAGTTATACGGCCTTCTGGCCCTTCCCTTATGAGAATCAATTTGCCCATGATTTTCTTTCATTCCCTAAAAGTGAACCATAAAGTAATTTTCCTATACATTCTAAAGCCGAAGTTGGGAAAAGCCAAATCAGGTGAAAAAAAGTATTTTTTTTTCTTTATCCTCTAAATCGTTTTGTTTGATGGATAGTTTTGATATGATTTTGTACAGGGGATGGTAGAAGTGATGGCGGAAAACTACCATAACATCTGGGCTAAGAAGAAGAAGATGGAGTTGGAAAGTAAAGGTATGTGATATGGAGATTGAATTGTCTTGTGTTTACTCACTTCAAGACGTTAGTGACAATACCAAAAGGGCCAGCACAACTGTTAGTATACGTGTAATATGTAGGTGCACTTGTACACTGTGGCACTAGCAGACAAATGTAAGCGAGAATAAAAACACTGCGTAAAAGCGCTCCACTTACTAAATAAATAGTAACTCAGGTAAAATATACAGAGAACTTTGTTGACATTTTTTTCAACCCCCTGCCACTGCAGACAATTTCCATTTTTTCGCTTTCGTTTTTTCTTCCCCTTCTTCGAAAAGTTATAACTTTTTTATTTTTCCGTCCATACAGCCATATGATGGCTTGTTTTTTTGTGGGACGAATTGTACTTTTGAATGACATCATTCTTTTTAGCATTTGATGCCCTGAAAAGCAGGAAATAAATTTCAAGTGCATTGAAATTGCAAAAAAATTCCACAATTGTTTTTTTTTGGGGGGGAGAGGGCGGGTTATTTACTATGTTCACTCTACGTTAAAACTGGCCTTGCAATATGATTCTCAAGGTCAGTATGATTAGGCAGATACCAAACATGCATAGGTTTTTTTTTTTAAGTCGTGATAAAAATGTGGAAATTTATAAAAATATATATATATATATATATATATATATATATATATATATATATATATATATTTTGCTTGTGTCTCCATTTTCCGAGGCCCGTAACGTTTTCAATTATTGGTCGATGGTGTTGTGTGAGGGCCTATTTTTTTTACACACTGAGCTTACATTTAGGTTAGATATGATTTTTTGATCACTGTTATTGCATTTTATTGCAGTGTTGCAGCGGGCGAGAAAAATTAATTCTGGCCTTTAGATTTTTTTTCTCATTACGCCGTTTACCAATTGGAGTAATTTATTTTATATTTTGATAGATCCGACTTTTACGGATGTAGCAAAACCAAATATTTTAATTTTTTTTTAATGTTTTACTTCTTTATTTTTAAAGGGGTAAAAAAGAAGTGATTTGAACTTTTATTATTTTTTTAATTTTTTTAATCATTTTCCTCACTTTTCACTGTATTTGTTAGTCCCCTTAGGGAACTTTAATCTGCGATCATCTGATCGCTTGTGCCATACACAGCAGTGCTACAGTATTGTTGTGCATGTCAGAAATTCTGGTTTCCTATGAACGCCAGCTACGGCCTGGCTTTCACAGGAGTACTGTCATAACAAGCACAAAGGTCTTCAGCAGAACCACGAGTATAATGGCAACCCATTGGTGCCCTGCGATCACACCACGGGCAAGCCGATGGGCGTATACAAAGAAGCGCCCCCCAGGTGGCGCACATTACTTGCTGCTCTTATAGATTGACAGCAGCATTTGACAGGTTAATATCAGCAGGAGGAGCAGAGCTGACAGAGGTAGATGATGGCTGAATTTTTCAGCCATCATCTGCCAGGAAAGATTTTGGCCTTGCATTTATCAAAGTCGGGGGGACAGCATATGACTTCTCTCTACATCGGTAAGGGATTAATCAAAAGAGCATAAAAGCCATCCCACCTCAACAAGGTGTACCCAATCAGAGCGGGACCTATGCCTAACTGTGTTTCACACCTTTCCATAGGCTGGTAATAAACAGTCAGGCACAGGTCCTGCTCTGCCCAGCTCCATCTATTTTAAGGCTTATTGGCACATAGCGAGTTGAGTTACTAGAGATAGGAACCATCCTGATTGGGTACACCTTGCAACGATGGGATGGATTTTACATTTATTTGATAAAAAAATGCAAACTGAGTACACTATGTTTTTTCATGTGTCAATATTTCTTTACTTACTGCAGAGTTTCTAAGCATTGTTTTTATTCTAGGTTCTATTTGTTAGTGATAATATCCTGCAGGATACAGTCATTAGTTCCTCAATACATGGCAAAAAAATTGACATTAATAACTGCATGCTAATAAAACTTTTCTGCAGGTGCTGGCAGTCATCCACTGTTGGTGCCTTATGACACATTAACAGCAAAAGAAAAAGCCCGGGATCGTGAGAAGGCTCAAGAACTCTTCAAATTCTTACAAGTGAATGGATATGCGATATCCAGGTAAAGCATCATTCCCAGATAACAGAATATATATGTGTGTAATGCTGTCAGCATAAGAAAAAGCTGGATCTGCATATCCTATAAAAATTTAGAATAACAGTCATTTATATGATTATTCCGTCCCCATACAGCTCAATGTTATCAGCAGCACATCCATTGCTTACACAGAGTGATGTGCTACCAATAACCGGGATCTTTATGCCGGCATAAACAATCCAATCACACAATGAACTTTCATTTTGCTTGTTCATGATTGCACAATCCAATAACTGGTAATGCTTGTTCACAAAACTTCCAACCCTGTAAATTCACCATAACCCACAGTGTGATATGGCCACATCATCTTTTTTTTAAATGGCTCCCACATTTTGTGTGTGTTGTTCTTTCAGAAATATATAAAGCAATAATGTGGGATCCCCTGTTAAGGAACCACCCGCTGATTTACTGATTTGATCAGAGCCGAGAGCAGACACAATCTCTCTCTTTGGAGAACCCAACATGTTAATTAATTGCATAAAAAGTCCTTTTTTCCCTCTGGACACAGTGCAATGCTTCATAGTCCCTGACGTGGCACTTCATGGTAATGAACACTTGCTGCTGGGTCACAGGTAAAAACTGATTAATTAGGGAATACGTCTAACAATACTGGAATGTCCAAAGCATACAATAGAATATGGTAGAATAATCTATACATTATATAGAAAATAACAATTCCTAAATATAATCTTCTAAAAAATGATTCTCTGATAATAACCAGCACACTGCAGAGAACTGCACTTTTCCTTCAGACAGATTGCAAACACAGGATCCAATAAAATCCATCAGCAAATTTTTATTAATATAAAAAATGAAAGGTCACAAATGTCATTTTACCTGATTGATGAAAACAATATTTTTTGTTTATTGAACTCTTCTTAACTTAATCATGAAGGCAACTTTTTTTTTCTTTTGTTCAGAGGATTAAAAGATATGGAACTAGATGCGTCTTCTATGGAGAAAAGATTTGCCTTTAAGTTCCTGAAGAAAGTTCTGCATTATGTGGATTCTGCGCAGGAGTTTATTGCACATTTAGGTAAAGTGAGAAGAATGAATATGAATATTAAATGATAAATATGCTTCAAAATTAGTATATTTATAAATGTACTAGGTATATTTGCATCTCTGAGACACATTGACTGCATTCATTCATTATTTTTTACTTGTGGTTTGTATATATATATACATTATTAAATTGATCTCTTAGACGTGATGGGACTGATGTAGTTACTGTGAAAAATAAGTCATTTTTGCAGTAATTGACTTTAAACTTTCAAAAAGGATTATATAGCCATTCTACCATGGATTTTCTAAGTAAGTACCCCAGGCTCATCAGTTCTTAAGAGGTCTATTTACTAAAGTATGCAGCTTGCATTTGGAAATCTGGTGACAGATCCGCTTTAAAGGGAGTAATTATATTGATAGGACAATTTAGTAACATAGTTATACATCACTCATAATCCTGAATTGTTGCTGTGGGGAAAGGCATAACATTCCCCAGTGGTGGGTGCCAATTGCATCTTTTAGTGCAAAAAAGTCCAACCCCGCTCCAGATATGGCAAATTTAGCACATATCATTTAATTTATTTCTTCCGCTCGGAGGAAATATGAAAACTGCAGCTGATCAGTGGCCACTGATTACCTGCAGCATTCACCTGATGCCCCTGCCGGATGTTGATCCCAGCAGATCAGCGGTGACGGCAAAGCTGAGTACAGAGGAGCAGTGCTGGTCCGAGAGGTGAGTATAGTTTATTTTTTTTTATTTTCACCTCTCTGGAGTCTGGACCCATTAACATAGGGTTGTCTAGAAATAAATAGAGATGCCCTAAAGGGTAAAATGTAAAAATAATTAAAAGTTACTAGTACACAAGTCTGTCTTGTCTGGAACTGTATCTGTTCTTGAGATGGATAAATACATAGTACATTTTGATAGAATTTTTTTAAATATTTTGAGGGTTATGTTTTGAGGTTTCTAATTTTTTTTTATGTAATGTTACCTGTACAGAGGCTGTTGTGGGCAGTGGAAAATCAGAGAAGTCACCACATGAGCAGGAAATCAAGTTTTTTGCTAAAGTAAGTTCCATCAAAGAATTTCATTTACTTTATATTTTATTAGAACTTCATTATATTGTATAGTTTATTTAATGTGCCAGGCATGTAGGACTTATAGTGTATATGTAAGGGGGAAGACTGGGGTGTAAGTACTTTCAAAACAAGGGATCCGGAACTGCCGGGGCCGTGCCTCTTGTTGCAGGGGGAAGACAGACTGCGAGGCAGGAGTCAGGTGACCGGGAAGCTGGGGGTGTGTCCAGGGAGAGAGCTGAGGAGTCAGGTGACCGGGGAGCTGAGCTCGTGTCTAGGAAGAGGGTGGAAAAGGAGTTTTTTGCATGGGAAAAGTGGCAGTGGACAGTGGGAGTCAAGCCCGACTAGAGGGAAAAGAGACGCAGGATCCCTGGAGCCGAGCAAGTGATGTGCAGTGTTATGAACTAGGGGCTCAGCGGGTCAAACCGGAGACCGCCCGCTGCCGCCAGAAGACGGAGCATTGTTTAGGCGGGGAAGCCGGAAGAAAGCAACACCGGCACCAGCCGGCAACTTCCTTGTGAGGAGCAAGAGTCAGCTAAGTGAAAAAGCTGCCGATTACAACCGTGTCGACTCTGCTACATCTAGCTCAACTGTGGATTGTCAGTTATAGCATATTACCTGCTACTCCCCTTGTTGTCCCCATATATTCCCTGTTACTCCCTGAGTGGAGATTGACCCTGTTACAGTAAATCCCCCTTGTTAATTAACCCTGTACTGGCAGCTCTGTGTTTCTGTGTCACTGCATCTAAAGTACCTGTGTTACATATGCAAAAAATATTTTTTCAAAATGGCTATCATATTAATGTTTTTTTTCTTCGTTTACTGTACCAATATTTAATTAATTTAAAGGGAACCTGTTAGAAAGACTTTGCCCCTCCAAACCAATACCTGACTGCTCTGCTCTTTTATAATCAAATATCAAGGATGATCAGGATGATTTTATTTTGTAGTCAATGAGGTGGAGACTGTTCTGAGAGACATCAAAATGCCTGCACTCTCATTCATTCTAATTTACCTTAATTGATGTTCCTGTAGACACTATTGTAGCGGGTGTATATAAATCCACACTGCTTTACTGTACATGCGCTGGAAGCTTCCTGCATATGACATTTCGACTGGATATGTGATGCCGTTGTGTGCTTTCAGAGATGTCAATAAAGCCAAATTGGGTAGAATAGAGTGGGGACATTGTGGCTCCTCTTAGATTGGTTTCCATATTCTTGACTGCAAAGAGCCCATTAGTAGACGACTTGAACATGAATTAAAGTTAATTTTCTATAGTGAGACATCAACTTCTGCTACAAAGGACACATTTGATGAGTACAGGAAAAGATGGCGGTTTAAAGGGTAAAAACTTTCTGACAAATTCTCTTTTATAAGGCTATTGCTATCTCTAAGTTTTACGGCATACTTTTAGGATCTTTCTTTATATTATTTCTAATAGATGCATGGTGCGACCCCTTAGGCCCCCAACATTCAAGGATAGGGGGAAGGATGCGTGTTCAGAGGTGGACATTACCTTTATTGATGGGGAAGCCCCATCTTATGTATCACAAATCTGGATGCTTGATCTTGCATTATGACAAGTGCATTGATGTTATAGCAGCATAAATGACTTTGCTTTCAATAAGTTCAGGACTGGACCATTTTCCCCGTTAGAGGGTAAAAAAACAAAGATAGTAAATACCTGTATATTTTTATAACTAAAAAGGACTGCTGAAAATATTTTAAGTTGAATTACCTTTTCTGGAGAAATTATGTATTGAACATATTTTTTTGATGGTGGAGGGGCTAGAAACAGCAATTTGGACTTGCAATGTCACTTTTTTTATTCATTTTCTCATTTATTTCACATATTGTGCCCCCCCATAAGGTGTTGTAAAATTATTTATACATATAAATACATTGTTTTAATTGCTGAATTCCCCTGTACATGGGACAGGTACAGGTGCTTCTCACTAAATTAGAATATCAAAGTTAATTTATTTCAGTTCTTCAATACAAAAAGTGAAACTCCTATATTATATAGAGTCATTACAAACAGAGTGATCTATTTCAAGTGTTTATTTCTGTTAATGTTGATGATTATGGCTTACAGCCAATGAAAACTCAAAAGTCATTATCTCAGTAAATTAAAATAATTAACAAAAAACACCTGAAAAGGCTTTCTAAGAGTTTAAAAAGGTCCCTTAGTCTGTTTGAGTAGGCTCCACAATCATGGGGAAGACTGCTGACTTGACAGATGTCCAGAAGGCAGTCATTGACACACTCCACCAGGTCCCAGAGTTCCAATTTTCATTTGGAAATTAAGGTCCCAGAGTCTGGAGGAAGAGTGGAAAGGCCACAATCCAAGCTGCTTGAGGTCTAGTGTGCAGTTTCCACAATCAATGATGGTTTGGGGGGCCATGTCATCTGCTGGTGTAGGTCCACTGTGTTTTATCAAGACCAAAGTCACTTCAGTCGTCTACCAGGAAATTTTTAGAGCACTTCATGCTTCCCTCTGCCGACAAGCTTTTTGGAGATGGAAATTTCATTCTCCAGCAGGACTTGGCACCTGTCCACACTGCCAAAAGTACCAATACCTGGTTGAAAAACAACAGTATCACTGTGCTTGATTGGCCAGCAAACTCACCTGACCTTAACCCCATAGAGAATCTATGGGGTATTGTCAAGAGGAAGATGAGAGACACCAGACCCAACAATGCAGACGAGCTGAAGGCTGCTATCAAAGCAACCTGGGCTTCCATAACACCTCAGCAGGGCCACAGGCTGATCGCCTCCATGTCATGCCGCATTGATGCAGTAATTGATGCAAAATGTAACGGGTCTGGGAGGCGGAACCTCTGAGCTACTATACAAGGGGGCGGTCCTTGCTGGAGGTAAGCCAAGTTCTTGTGGTCAGTGTAAATTATTACCGGGTGAAGAGCCCCCTCGAGTAGGTAACGCCACTCCTCCAACGCCAGCTTGATGGCCAATAACTCTCGGTCTCCTATGGAATAGTTGCGCTCAGAAGAGGAGAAGAGTTTGGAGAAGAAGCCACAAGTTACCATTCTCCCGGAAGATGATTTTTGAGTAAGTACCGCTCCGGCTCCAGAGGAGGAGGCGTCAACTTCCAGGAAGAACTGCTTGTTGCCGTCCGGGCGATGCAGCACCGGGGCGGAAGAGAAGGCCTGTTTTAGGGAAAGAAAGGCCTCCTCTGCTTCGGGCGGCCACTCTTTGGGATTAGTACCCTTACGGGTGAGCGCGGAAATTGGGGCAGTCCGGGAAGAGAAGTGTGGTATGAAGAGGCGGTAGTAGTTAGCGAAGCCCAGGAATCGCTGAATGGCCTTCAACCCCTCCAGTCGAGGCCATTTCTCGATGGCAGACAGTTTCTCTGGATCCATTCGTAGGCCGGTCTGAGAAATAATGTAGCCCAAAAACGGAAGCGAGGTCTGCTCAAAGAGGCACTTCTCATATTTAGCGAAGAGGTGATTCTGCCTGAGCCTGAGCAGGACCTGACGAACGTCCCTCCGGTGAGTCTGGAGATCCGGAGAGAAGACCAAGATGTCGTCCAGGTACACCACTACGCAGGAGTAGAGAAGGTCCCGGAAGATGTCATTGACCAACTCTTGAAAGACGGCAGGAGCGTTACAGAGACCAAAGGGCATTACCAGATATTCATAGTGGCCGTCCCGGGTGTTAAATGCCGTGTTCCATTCATCCCCCTGACGGATACGAACCAGGTTGTACGCCCCACGGAGGTCCAGTTTGGTGAAGATTCTAGCCCCCCTCAGACGATCAAATAACTCCGGAATGAGCGGAAGGGGGTACTTATTCTTCACCGTGATCTGGTTAAGGCCTCTATAGTCTATACAGGGACGGAGAGAGCCGTCCTTCTTTTTGACGAAAAAGAAGCCTGCTCCCGCCGGGGAGGTAGATTTCCGGATGAATCCCCTGGCCAGATTCTCCTCAATATATTCGGACATCGACCGGGTCTCAGCAGCGGATAATGGATAAATACGCCCACGGGGAGGAGTAGTACCAGGTAACAGGTCGATAGGGCAGTCGTATGGTCTATGAGGGGGTAGTGTCTCTGCTTCCTTTTTATTAAAGACATCAGCATAAGACCAATAAGGAATCGGAAGTCCAGGTAGATTAGCTGGGGTAGGAGAAGGACGGACGGGATGGACGGGAACCAGACAGGTCTTATGGCAGTCCTGTCCCCAGCGAAGGACTTCTCCGGACTGCCAGTCAAGCACGGGTGCATGTCTCTGGAGCCAAGGTAGGCCTAGCAAGAGGGCGTGGGAGAGTCCAGGCAGAACATGAAAGGAGATACTCTCAGAATGCAGCATTCCCACCTGCAGAGTAATGGATTCGGTGATGAGTTGGATGGGGCGTGGTAAGAGACCCCCATCCACGGCAGCAACAGACAAAGGTACAGCCAGAGGTTTGGTGGGGATGCAGTATTTCTCTACCAGGGACTGTGAAATAAGATTCCCGGCTGCTCCAGAGTCAAGTTGGGCTAGTTCGAAATAACGGTTCTCCCCGCAGACGATTGAGACTGACAGCAGCAGAGATGGAGAGGATTTATTCTTGTCTAGGTCGACCTCTCTGAGTGAACCTAGACACAGGCGTTTCCCGACCTCTCCGGGCAGGTATGGATCCGGTGCTCCTTACTGCCACAGTAGAAGCAGCTCCCCTCGGCACGGCGTAAGTCCTGACGGGTTTTGACCATCTTGGTCTGGTCGACCTGCATAGGCTCAGGAGAGTGTACCTGGGTAGAGACGGAGGGAGTGACGGGTTTCTGAAAAGTAGGAGCTAGACGTGGTAACCTCCTCTCACGGGTGACCTCTTTGGCACGCTCCTGGAACCGTAGGTCAATCCGGGTGGCAAGAGTTATTAGGTCATCGAGAGTGGTAGGGATGTCCCGACCGGCAAGTTCATCTTTAATACGGCCGGACAGACCCTCCCAGAAGACGGATACCAGAGCGTCGTTATCCCAGGCCAGCTCCGAGGCAAGGGTACGGAACCATATGGCATATTGGCCCACGGTGAGACTTCCCTGACGGAGGCGTAGCAGTGATGATGCGGATGAGGTCTTCCGTCCGGGTTCGTCGAAGACTTTCCGGAAAGCCGTGAGAAAAGCAGGCAAGTTGGACACCAGGGGGTCTCCTCTCTCCCATAGAGGATTTAGCCAGGCCAGGGCCTCCCCTGTGAGATGGGACATGATGAATGCAATTTTGGCTCGGTCGGAGTTAAACTGGTGGGACAATAGTTCAAAGTGCAGGGTGCACTGATTTATGAAGCCCCGAGCCTGGGCGGAGTCGCCTCCGAAGCGAGGAGGTGCAGAAAGCCGGGGTCCGGGGTAGGATACCATGGTATTAGTGGGCAGCGGAACTGCCTTATTGCGAGACATGGCACTGGCGGAGGTTGCTGGTGGAGCAGTCAGAGTGTCCAGGCGAGTATTGACATTCCGCAGGTGACCCAGGATGGACTCCTGTTGGGACCTTTGACGGGACAGTTCATGACACAGTTCCGAGAGCGAGGGAGCTTGGGTGCCACCGGGTTCCATGGCCCGAGCAAACTGTAACGGGTCTGGGAGGCGGAACCTCTGAGCTACTATACAAGGGGGCGGTCCTTGTAAAGGAGCGGGTGGCGACCAGGGAAGACGGGCAGGAAGTCACAGCAGGTGACCGGGACAGTCTCTGAGTGATCGGGCTGGAGGTCACGGCAAGTGACCGGGGCAGTCTCTGGATGAACGGGCAGGAGGTCACGGCAAGTGACCAGGGCAGTCTCTGGATGAACGGGCAGATGGTCACGGCAAGTGACCGGGGCAGTCTCTGAATGAACGGGCAGATGGTCACGGCAAGTGACCGGGGCAGTCTCTGGATGAACGGGCAGATGGTCACGGCAAGTGACCGGGGCAGTCACTGGGTAAAGGGTTGGTACGACCTGTGGCGGCTGATGATAGATGTGAGCTCCCAGGTGAGCAGGCGAGAGTCTCTGGATGAACGGGTGGTCACAGCATGTGACGGCGGAGCCTCCAGGAAGACCAACAGACAGGCGGCAGATGAGCGCTCCCAGGTGAGCGGGCAGAAGTCTCTGGACAGGCGGGTGGTCACAGCACGTGACGGCAGAGCCTCCAGGTAGGCTAGCAGACAGGCAGCAGATGAGCGCTCCCAGGTGAGCGGGCAGGAGTCACTGGACAGGCAGGTGGTCACAGCACGTGACGGCGGAGCCTCCAGGTAGGCTAGCAGGCAGGTAGCAGATGTGTGCTCCCAGGTGAGCAGGCAAGCTGGTCCATAGACAGACTGACAGGAGTTGGAAGGCAGACCGTCGGACCTCAGGCAAGCAGGCAGGTGGCTGAAGTGCGCTCCCAGGTGAGCGGACAGGCTGGTCCTTAGACAGACTGACAGGAGTAGTAAGGCAGACCGTCGGACCTCAGACTAGCAGGCAGGTAGCAGATAATCAGGCAGGAATAAGACAGCAAGCTGGCAGGAATCTGGCAGGTATCTGGCAGGTAACTGGCGACGGGACCTGAGGGCTGAAGCAGAGTAGTGAACAGTGCAACAACATTGCTCGGGCACCTCCATTTTGGAGGAGGTGCCTTATACATGGTGAAGTCCTCCGGCCATTGGCCGGGGACTCCTTAGGACGGCGCGCGCGGCCCCTTTAAGAGGGAGGGAGAGCGCGCGCGCGCGCCCTAAGCACAGTGGCCGGGAAGGAGCGCGCGCTGCCAGCCGAGCAGGAGGAGGACGCCGGGCACGGAGCAGAGAGGTGAGGGGAACAGCGTCCCTGCCTAGCAGAGGGCAGGGACGCCGGCGCTACACAAAAGGAGCCCGACCAAGTATTGAGGGCATTTACTGAACATACATTTCAGTAGGCCAACATTTTGGATTTTAAAATCATTTTTCAAGGTGTTGTTATAAAGTATTCTAATTTACTGAGATAATGACTTTTGTGTTTTCATTGGCTGTAAGCCATAATCATGAACATTAACAGAAATAAACACTTGAAATAGATCACTGTTTGTAATGACTCTATATAATATAGGAGTTTCACTTTTTGTATTGAAGAACTGAAATAAATTAACTTTTTGATTCTAATTTTGTGAGAAGCACCTGTACATGTGTTCATTAGTTCCTAGTGAATAGTAGGCTGTATTATTAAATGTCCATATTTTCCTGATTGGTTCCTTTATCAAATTTACTGTTAAAGACGTGAAAATGACTACAATAAAATACACAACACAGAAATCTGCAGTATACCACACCTTTGGGAACACACTTTAGATAAATGCATGGATAGGGGTAGTTGATCCCCTTGCTCATGAGGTGCACAAAATACACGGAAAATGCAATTACAGTATATTGCAACATTACTACAGCTCACATTTAATATTAAAAATAAATAACACTATAAAAATATTTAATGGCCCATTCTCAAACGAAAGCGGCATCAGCTGATCACCGGGTCTGGCTACGGTCTACTTGACCACTCAGGACTAGAGATGATCAAATCAATGTGATGCAAATCGAACTCAAGAAAAATGTTATGAAATTTGCAGGTACTGGCAAATTTAAACAATATGCGATGTGATTCACATGAGTCTTACAAAAAACAATGTTCACCATCTTTTTACACATTGCTGAAGATTGCTTCAGTCAAAGAAGGCTCACATGACCTCAGGCACAACCGCACGGACTTCACCATAATGCCTTGCTGTAATCACATCACATGATATAGCACAGCCAATCAGGAGGTATTATTACAGCCTTTATAAAAGCTGAGGCAGGGAACGCAGCAGCCATTTTAGAGTGATTTTAAGATAGTTAGAGTTTGTCAGAGCTCAGGCCTCCGCAATACAGATAAGAAGAGAAACCACTAAAACACTGGACAAATACTTCAGACAATAATGTGAGGTATAACTGAAGAATATGATTGTATTAATCCGTGAATAATACAGAGATTCAATTGATAGGGGAGGAGAGAGAATAGGAGAGGTACCAGCAGCGGTGCCAGACTCAGTGTGGTTGATCAGTGATATGTTGTAGCTGTTATCTGTCCTGAATTACAATTACACATTATTTTCCTGTTTTAATAATGCACTGGAAAGCAAAAGCAAGACCGCACAATATTTTTTGCTGAAAAAATATGAAATCAGATTGAGACATTGTGCTTGATTATTACAAGTGACTGTACTGAGTTTTTCACGTCTTGAGCAATCTTTTTGTGGAAGGAGGAATAAGTAAAAAAGAAAATTTCCTATAATCGTTTTTACTAGTCAAATTTTACATCTGTATCCTCACTTATACCGTGACCTGTTGCAGGTGATGGCTTTTTGGTGATGTGCTTACCTAGCATTTCTTATTTTGTCATTTTTGAGAAAAAGGTTGAATTTTGTAAAAAAAAGTACGTCTGTTTTTGCACACTTGTTTTACTAGTCCAATTTGACAACTGTACACACGCCACTTCTATTCTGTTGCCTGCTGCCACATTTTGCTTTCTGTATGTGTAGGGTTGAAAAGATTGTCAATAGTTAATTATAGTGTTGTTAAAAATGTGTGGATGGGGATGGGGTAGTGTAAAAGAAAAAAAACATACCACGACTAAAAATGTGGAAGCTGCTAGCAGCAGTAGAAGAACCACCACTGGCAATACTACGACCAAAAGCATGCTATGATTGGCCACCTTTGCCTCCAGCGGAGGGTTTTATGGAATGCATGGCACATCAACCGTCTCAGTCACAAAAGTATGATGTTACCTCTAACAGCGACACCATCAGTTTGGGGTCAATAATTATTGGACAGTTTTTTTACATTTAAAAGAACATGAAAGTCTGTCAGTGCACTGTATTATTAAATGGTATGTTGGCTACTACTGAGGAGACCTCAGAGAGTTATACACATCTTTTCAGGGCAATGGGACTATTCGTGATTTGTGGTGAATTTGCTGCAAGTCAAAATTTGGGGGAGAAATTTGCAGAACCTGGCGAATTTGAATCTCAAAAGATCTGATCATCTCTTCTCAGAGACTCCTCACATTATTGATATCCATCTGCCCTACAAGAGTGTAAAAAAAGGGGTTCTCTGGAGTTATGAAGATTGGGACAGACGTTCCATAAAAGCAGACCATTCGACTAACATGAAAATATTGGACAGAGAGGGAACTAGAGGGGGCTTAGTACTAGTTATTTAAACTCTCCTAGTATTAGGCAGCAATATGTTGAGTAAAGCCCCCGTCTCACATAGCGATATCGCTAGCGATATCGCTGCTGAGTCACGGTTTTGGTGACTCACCAGCGACCTCACCAGCGATGTCGCTGTGTGTGACACTTTGCAACGATCAGGCCCCTGCTGTGAGGTCGCTGATCGCTGCAAAGTGTCCTGGACCATTTTTTGGTCGTTGGCCTACCGCTGGCCAGCACACATCGCTGTGTGTGACCAGCGGGACCAACGATCTGGCTGGTAACTATGGTAAACATCGGGTTACTAGGGGCACGCGCGCACTTAGTAACCCGCTGTTTATCATGGATACCACTCTGCTACGGTAAGCGGAGGCTCCCGCGCACCGTAGCAGAGTGGTATCCATGGTAAACAGCGGGTTACTAGGGGCACACGCGCACTTAGTAACACGATGTTTACCATAGTTACCAGCCTGCTCCTGCTTGCAGCAGGCTGGTAACGGGAGCAGGACATCGTGGAACGATCCTTTCCACGATATCGCTGCTTCCCTGATCGCTGGTGAGCCTGCCTGTTTGACAGCTCACCAGCGATGTATTAGCGATGCAGCAACGATCCCTGACAGGTCGTATCGTTGTCGGGATCGCTGCTGCATCGCTTAGTGTGACGGGGCCCTAAGACTTGTTTCTTCAAAGGAGCTCCATTGTGAAGAACAGGGGGGTAGAGAATTTGAACAAGGATCATGAAAAGGGTGTGCAAGGGATAAATGAACACTATGCCCTTCTACCCTGGTTGGCAAATTGGACATTTAAAATATGACTAATTTCAATTCCCTTTTCTTTTTTTTTTTTTCCTTTCTTCTATCTACTCCATTGATAATGATTTAAAGTCGCCTGTGTTTTATGTTGCAGGTTCTCTTACCCCTAGTTGACCAGTACTTTAAGAATCACTGCCTGTACTTTCTGTCTTCCCCAATTAAAACTCTGAGCAGTAGCGGGTATGCATCCAACAAAGAGAAAGAGATGGTGGCAAGGTAAGTAGGAAGATTTTATGTTTTATTCCAGATGCATTTAATTACAAAAAAAGTTTATGTTCATCTCATATTGGCATACTGTATATATATCTATCTTTATTGAGCGCTCTTGGTTGTTGCCAAAGTATTATCAACCTAAAGTCAAGTCAAATTGCTATTGTTTCTCTATATGAAAATATATTAATTTATTCACATAGTTTATCATGTTTCAACAATTGTATTTGACATTTGTGAATTTTATGTGTAGACCACCATTTTACTCATTCTCATTAGAGGCCTTCTGGGGCAAATCACAAATTGTTTGCATAGAGCTGTCCTGCTAAATCTTTCATATTTCCATGTCTTACTGTATGACAATTTCCATTAACTGATAAGAAATGCAGTATTATGTGGTATCTGTATGTACGTATGGCTTTTGCACGTCTGTGTCTTACCAATTTCAGTATTATTCTTTGCATCTTTTTCCTAACTTGTTACCATTTTTTCTCATTTCCTCTGTACTTCTCCCTGTCACTTCAGTCTGTTCTGCAAACTGGCAGCTCTTGTAAGACATAGGATATCACTGTTTGGTAAGTCAACCTCAGTTAGGCTAGGAAAGGAATTGCAAGCAAGGGTACTCTATTAAATAATGCATGGAACTGGCACGTAACTTGACTTCTGTGTTGTGTGAAATAACACATGGAAATCTTAAAAAATGTATGTAAACAGACACAAGTTCACCTAATTTTATGTAAAATATTATCTATATAGGAAACTAAAAAAAATACAAATGGAAATGGTTTAAGTAAATCACCACCTTTTATTATCATTTCCTTTTTTTAGGTCCAAAATTCTGTGTTAATTAAATTGATAATATTCCTTTATAGTGAATATAGACAGATTTTTTTATACAACTCTTTCAAAGTCCCTGCATAAACAGAAATTTAAAGGGAATCTATCAGCAGGTTTTTGACAGCAGTATGATGTAGGGGCAGAGACCCTAATTCCAGCGATGTATCACTTACTGGTCTGCTTGGTTTAGTTTTGATAAAATCCCTGTTTTCTCTAGTGTAGATGTAGCAGTGGTCAGAATGCTGAGCTGTGTATAACCCCACCCACACCACTGATTGGCAGAAACTTGCGTAAACTGTACATTGTCACCCAGCTGCCAATCGAAGTTGGGGGTGTGGTTACAGAGATTAGCCGGACTGGCCTGTACTTGAGACCTAGTCTTGTAGTGATAATCTCCTGCTGATAAAACACTGATTGTATTGAAACTACAACACATAACCTAGTAAGTGACATATCGCTGGAATAAGGCTCTATGCCCCTGCATTATGCTGCTTTCAGATTAAATAGCAAAAAACTGCTGACAGATTCCCTTTAAAACATGACATTCTGACTTTTTGCAGGCTCCATTAGAGGGACCTATTATTATTTAGATCAACTTATAAATAGTATACGGGGAAACTCTTGTGCTCCCCGTAGTGGTGGTTGTGGGTGGTCAGAATGTTATGTTTGAAATGTATGTATATTCCAAGAATTTAAAGCTCTTTAGCAGACAAAAATAACAAAAATCTGAATGCTAAAGATATATATAATAAAAATTACTACAGAATTTTAAAACCTATTTAGATTAATGGAAAAAAATTGTATTGAAGTGAAAATTACCTTTAAAGTGTAGGTTTGCCCAGAACATACTACCAAAAAGTTATTAGGGAACTGCTTGATTGGGGGCCTCCTGACTCTTCCCTGACAGATGATTTTTGGACAAAAGAGGGATAAGGCATGGTGGCAGCTTACTCACTTTTTCCATATAAAACAAGCTCTCACAGTTTGAACAGGAAGCTCTGTCTCTGCAGTTATAAAAATAGGATGCCGATGCTCTGGAAGTGACGCTACAATAAAATATAAAGAAATTTCTATAACCATTTCTCTATTATTTTTTTTTTTACTATATTCCCATTTTTTTTAAATCTCAACCAACCACGTTAACCAGGGGCATAACTATAATAGATGCAGAGATTGCAATCACACCCATTCCCTGGATACTATGAGGGGCGCAAAAGGTCCTTTAGCCCCATATGAAAAGACTATTACTGTTAAAGACCTGTAATAGTTGAAGGTGGTGTTAGAGATTTTGCATTGGGCCCACATGCTTCAAGTTATGTCACTGCCCTTAAAGGGAATCGGTCACCAAGTTTTCGCTACTTCGTCTGAGAGCAGCATAATTTAGGAAACGAGACCCTGATTCTAGCAATTTGTCACTTAGTTTACTGGCTGCAGCAGTTGTGGTATAATCAGTTTTTAGATGTAGAATAGCTCTGAAAGCTGAACCCGACCACACCACAGTATTCTGTGTACATTGTCTATTGACAGTCAGCTGCTTATCAGAGGAGGAGGTGTGGTCGAACCAGGGCTCACAGGAGCATCAGTCCAGGCAGTGATTATCTCCTGCTGATAAAACACTCATTGTATTGAAGCAGCAGCCCACAGCCCAATAAGTGACACATAACTGGAATCATTGTCTCAGCCACTACCCCATGCTGCCTTCAGATTAAATAGCAAAAACCTGCTGACAGATTCCCTCTAACTGTTTGAGGTTTTCAATTCTAGTCACCTCTTTATACCATTTTACATTATGTAAGCTGTGAGCCTAAACAGTCAATAGACGTGAAAGATGAATTCAGTGAGTGTCTCATGATGCCATGCTTTCATTCAGATACAACTGATCATAACAGAAAGAAATCTCACGCTTTTATATTGGCTCAGAAAGTCCCACAATTTTAAAATGGGGTTTCCTAAAGGGACAGCTCATTAATGCACCTTTTTAAAGTCGTTTTGTATCTTTTCGGTTTCCAGCATGCTTAGCCTTTTGTTCTCAGCAATAAATCAAGATCACAGTTGCTTAAAATCTAGATATAGTAGGTTCCTGTACGTAAATGGCAAAATTAGAAGAAATTTCCTTTCTTAAATTCTAGTTTTGAGCAATCACAGCTAGTAAGTTAGTAAGTAATAAGGAGAGACCTGTCCTGTAGGTACCATACCGTAGTACATCATCACTGTTGTGTATGTTTCATATCCTTTCTAATACTGCATGTCACCAGTGCGCCATTGTCACGTGTATCAATGCAAGATTGACACAGTAGCCAGTGCAAACACATGTAATTAACATGCTATATTGACCGTCCATGTGGGCCCTAATATGTTTACTCTCATCCCTTTACTGCAGGAAGTGACTCTGCCACCATGGTGAGCTGCCTGCACATTCTGGCTCAGACGCTTGACACACGGTACTTTTATGAGTTTTTATTCCAGTTTGTTCTGACTTTATATTCTGTTTGACATCTCATTTTATCTCTGACAATGAGAAGTATAGGTTACATGAAAATGATCCTGTTTTCCCGCACACACTGGTAGATGCATACACTAAATGAAGATTCTCATACTTCATACATTATCTTTACATTTCAAAGCATTCATAGAGAATTTGCTGCTTTGACAGAAGTAGTCTGACAGTAAAATCATTTTCTTTTAGGCTTGGATTAATTAAAAATAATAAATGAATGTATACTCATCTTTCAGTGCCCCTGCGGATCCAGCACTCTTCACTGCTGCCTCTGAAAGTAGTGTCTGTCCAATTCGGAGGTCTCGGCAGTCAGGTGACTATAAGAACCCATCATCGGATGTCTCTATGATGATGCGCTCTTCTAGTCACCTGACTGCTGCAGCCAATTACAGTCTGCAGAAGTGCTGAGACTTCTGGGATAAAAATTGCTTCCAGAGCCGTAGGTGACCTCTATAGCAATCTGCGCTGGATCCGCGAAGATGCATGGATGTGGATATGCCTCCTATTATTATTTTAATCAATCCATGATTACAAACAATGTATTTACTGCTGAGAAACTTCTTTAAAATAAGAGCATCAGTGTAAAAGCCTAACAGGGCTCAATAAGTATTTACAAGTACACGTATAAAACTGTCCCCCAGGAATAAAGTTCATTTTCTCCCAGGAGCTGCTCTGGCAGCTGTGCACATTCTAAAACTCTGAACGTGCAGATTATCCCCATATCTGCACGTTAATGGCATTATCAGACGTGACAGGTTCCCTTTGAGAGAATCAGTAAGTTCTTTATTTTCAGTTCCTCTGTTTGCTACTTTGTGGGCTTTATTAAATGTGGGGGCAATTGTTTAACACTTGGGAGCTCACTCTATGAACTTCAACGGAGATCTGACTTTGTAGATAGCTGGTCATTTGACTGGTCGTCATGTAATGTTACATTTCCCCTGCATCAGCCGCTGCAGGGGAAAAAAACGCCTGATTAGCTGTAGTTTCCGCTTGCAAAACTAGCTTTTTGCAAAGGGCATCTGATTTTAAAGGTTGTCGCAGAAGGAACAACTACTTTAAAGAAAACATATTCGCTGCTAATCAGAGCATTTTTTTTTCTTTTAGAACTGTGCTTAAAGAAGCACTCCTCCTCCCATCAAATATTTTATCCTCTTAATATATAGCAATCATCATATTATATGGCACTGTGTACTTACAATTGCTCATTGTGCCTTTCTACCCAGCTAATTCTTCTCTTTTCTCTGATCTATGTAGAAACAGGAAGTCTCTGGCCCCTGCATTTATCATTCCCCTCTGCATCTCCTGACCCAGCTTCTCACTCCTCCCCCGCCATAGACTTTTGCAGTGATGACTTGTGCAGAGAAAAGTGACCTCCTGTTTTTTCATAGAGTGTAGGAAGATTCAGCTAGTCAGTTTTTAATCACGTGAGGTCATAGATCTCATTGGAAAACAGCGGAATTAGCTGGGTAGAAAGGCAAAATGAGCAATTGTAAGTACACAGTGCCATATAATATGATGACTGCAATTTTTTTTAAGAGGATAAAAACTTTGATGGGAGGATTTCTTCTCCAGAAGTCTCTATGTTTTTTCAAAAAACATTTTTTTTGCACCCTGCACTATAATATTGGACAGTCGCCTTGACAGATGGCTGTGTTGCTATGTGTTTGTGTTGTCTTGTATAGAAAACCCATTTTAAATAACCTTGTAAAATGTAATGTTTAAAGGAAACCTGACACCAAAAGAAATGCTATTAACCGCAGCTATGGGGTTAATCTGCAGGTTAATAGCGTTTTTTCTGATGACAGGTTCCTTTTAAAATAGACCCCCTGTATAACCCTCTATAACCTTTCAGCTAACAGATATTTCACCCATTAGCCTTAGACATACTGTAAAATTAGCTTACCCCATGAATAATCATCTGTACGAGCAATGACCTGTGTGTCAATGGAGTTAAAATGTTCCTGATTGAATAACAATTGGCCAAGAATTTCGTACATATAGTCGTCGTGTCCTTCCTTTCCTTTCCTTTTAGGATTAGCAGTTTGTAAAAACAAGCCATGTTTTGTGTTACGCTATTTATTACAAGATGTCTATTCTCTAGTGTCTACATGTGATTGATATGGCATTGTGTTGACTACCTTGTTGCAGTAATATATTTCATTAGTTTTGTAAAAAGCTAGAGTCCTTACCAAATTCTAAAAAGGTAAGGTTGGATTTATCTGCAAGGCAATGTAAATGTTATACAGTATATTACTGTATAATCTATGTTCACGTGGTTATAGTTTAGACTTGATGGACTTGATCTGAGGGCAGTCATTTTATCATGGTCGGTTCTTTAATAAGTAACCAACCATTCTTTTTATTTGTATTTCATAAATCAATAGTAGACATGAAAATAAGCAACTTTGTATTATATTTTAAAAGAGAAAATAGCTTCTTTCACATCCCAGACTGATAATTTATTCTCAGTTTATGGGTAAAATCTGTCTTCTGTGAAGACAGATTTTCCCATTACTGAGATAAGAGATGGCAGTTGGTGCTTTTAACATTCTATGGGGGTGGGAGGAGCTAGAGGAAGACACAGACATTCTGCTACAAGTTCTCCTGGAATGGTAGTTACAGTTCTCCATAGATCTTTATGAGCACCAACTGTCATCTTCTTTCTCAATAATGGGAAAATCTGTTTTTATTGAAGACATATTTTGCCCTTGAATTGAGAATTTTAAGAATGAAAAATCAGTACAGATGGAGAAAGTGGATTTTTTTTAATAAGATATATTAAAAGTTTCTTATTTTCACATGTATTAATTTATTAAAAATAAAATAAAACAGCCTTCACACTTCTTTAACTTTTCTAGTGTCATACAACCATTTTAGCTGGATAATTCGATGCAGAAAGTGTTCCTCTCTCTCTCTCACTCTCAATGATTTGTGTCTGATGTTGCAGATTAATTGCATTAATTTCAATGGAACGTTACTCCAATACCACATACAGCCCACCAACAAGAGTGGCACTTTTTCTGGTTAAAAAACAAAAAAAAAAAAACAAACTTAAACATGTCTTGAACATTATTAATTGAATGTCTTTTTAATTGAATTCTATTTACCAATTCTGTGTTTTAAATGGAGCGTACCTGTTTGTTCTCATTTAGCACAGTGATGAAGTCTGGTTCTGAGCTGGTAAAGGCTGGTGTTAGAGCTTTCTTTGAAAACGCTGCTGAAGATTTAGAAAAGACCTTGGAAAATTTAAAGCTTGGAAAATTCACTCATTCAAGAACTCAGATGAAAGGTGTCTCTCAGAATATAAACTACACAACTGTGGCTCTTCTTCCAATCCTGACTTCCATTTTTGAACATGTGGCTCGTCATCAGTTTGGTGTCGATTTGCTGTGTAAGTTTTTTTAACACACAGATTTCTCCAAGGTCAGAAAAAAATGGAGATTAAATGGATTCTCTGGGAATAAAAAACAATAAATAACTAAAGAAAATGACATTATAACGAAATTCCTAAATACCTTTATTTTGCATGTTTGTCCATGAAGGTAATCACTATGAATTTTAAATGGCTGCCATTTTATTACTCCAATAGAAACCTATCCTAGAATGTTAGTAGGACAGGTGTCTGTTTGCATGTGCAGTGGGAAATTCTTCTCCTGTAACCAGGAGATGATTTATACCACATACTGTCAAGCTATCTTCAGCTCAAAGCAGCAGATCAGCATTCAAAAAGACATGATGGACAGCAGTGCGAGCAGCCTCTTCTTACCTCAGCATCCCTAGTTTCTCCAATGTTAGATCACAAACACAGGATGGACAGCAGTGTGAGTGGCCTCTTCTTACCTCAGCACTCCTGTTATCTCTAGTACTAGATCAGATAGACAGGGTGAACAGCAGTGTGCAGCCTCTTCTTACCTCAGCATCCCTGGTATATCCAGTATTAAATCAGATAAACATGGTGGACAGCAGTGTGAGAAGCCTCTTCTTACCTCAGCATCCCTACTATCTCCAATGTTAGATCACAAACACTTGGTGGACAGCAGTGTAAGCATTCTCTTCTTACCTAAGCACCCTGGTATATGCAGTATTAAATCAGCAAAACAGGTTAAACTGCAGTTGTGAGCAGCCTCTTCTTATCTCAGCACTCCTGTTATCTCTAGTATTAGATCAGATAGACATGGTGGACAGCAGTGTGAGCAGCCTCTTCTTACCTCAGCACTTCTGGTATCTCCAGTATTAGATCAGATATAGGTTGGGCAGCAGTGTGAGCGGCCTCTTCTTACCTCAGAACCCCTGTTATCCCTATTATTAGATCAGATAGACAGGGTGGAAAGCAGTGTGAGCAGCCTCTTCCTACCTCAGCATCCCTGGTATCTCCAGAGTTAGATTACAAACACATGGTGGGCAGCAGCGTAAACAGCCTCTTCTTACCTAAGCCTCCTGGTATCTCCAGTATTAGATCAGATAGACAGGCTGGGCATCAGTGTGGACAGCCTCTTTTTACCTCAGCCCTCTGGCAGCTCTAGTATTAGATCAAATAGACAGGGTGCACATCAGTGTGAGCAGCCTCTTCTTACCTCAGCACGCCTGCGTATGTTTTCACCACTACACAGGAGTGAGCATCAGAGAAAAGTGTCCCTTGAAACTGCACCTATAGATACAAAACAGATTGTGAGTTCTGTGCAGCAAAATATGTTCTCCCTGCACAATATACATGATTTGTTGTAAATGTGTCTTCACTAAAATTGTCATTTTCCAAAAATCATATTCTGTAGATTAGTTTGGGTTATTTTAGTGGGATATGTGTAGACTATTGGCAGTCACCTTTCCTCCATTTTTCTAGGATGAAATTCATTTTTATGCTTTAAAAATATAGCTTATTGTGCCCACCATGTGGCATAAAGTCACTGGGCTGAATCTGCTGCAGGGCACTGGCTGTTTTCAAGTTGTCCCCATGTTCATTTATCTGAACCTCTCATGCTGTAAAATAACGCTTCATTGGTATCCAAGAAATCCCATAACTTAAATTGCTTCTGTAGTGTTGTATTATTGTTTTCTATCTGCCCCATAGTAAGAAAAGTAAGCAAAGCAAATGGAGTAATACATGTCTGCAGGATCAGACTAAATTATTAATTTGTACCCTGTAAACATGGAGACATGGGTTTATATTGGAGATGTATACCCCGAAAGTATTTGTTTTTTTATCAAAGTTGTTAGAAAAGTTGCTTAATGTTGCATTGGAGCAGTAAAATGGTTCAAAATGCACTTGGCTATTAAAGAAAGAAAATGTATAATCAAAGCCCTGCATCTTTTTTTTTTTCTTTTTCAAATAGCAGTCTGACTCGGGTATTATGTCACGCTGTGCTCCTCATGACAATGCTTTCATATGTCATGACTGGTCTTCCGTTTAAAAAGCTTGATCCACATTATTGTCCATGTATTAAGAACATCTATTAGTTACCTAAGATAGAGAAATTAATGTGAATTATTAATGTATTCTGCACATGATCCCCTATTATATCCGTGAGACCACAATTTGGACATCTTGCAAAATATTATTAATAATTAATTTATACTAGAATATAATATATGGAATTAAAAACGAAATATTTCACAGAAATAAGTATATGCTTTTTGCAACATAAATTACATTTATCTTTACTAGAGCGTAGGTAGTCAGATCAAGCTGCTGGTGTCTGCAATGTCATTTATAGAAAAGTGCTTATTCTTGAACAGTGCTGCAAGCTATCTCCGGGTGGCCAGCAGTATGTATCAGATTTATAGTTGATCATATATCATTGCTACAGGCACGCTCAAAGTGGCCATTACCATTATCACTGTATTCTTAAACATGGAAAAACATGGAATTTTTGACTTGTTCATTATTCATTTTTTTTACATTTCGCCTTATTCTGCAGTAATGATATTAAATTTGTCTTCTATATTTAGCTGGTAAGCTGGATATTGTGAAAGGAAGCTAATCAAAGAAAACAACCGTGTTTCCAATCTTAAATACTAATTGTTTTTCCATAAGCCTTATAGGGTTTATAAGTCAGTGCTTCAAAGTGGATGAATTTCCGACAACCACAACTCCAAAGTCCTCCATACGTTTTAGAATAAAGTCAGCCAATTTCAACGAGACCGACTGACTTTTGATGTATATTTAGGACCTCCCAACTCTTCCCCAATGGATGATGTTGGGGGAAAGAAGGTTTGGGATTTATAAAATGAAAGGCCCAATCCTACATGTAAGCCCATGGCACATGCATACAGCCGCTTACTCTTCTCTCCCCATACAGAACACTTGCACACTCAGCAAATTGTGCATGTGTATGGAGGGGTCAGGAAATATATTCAGTCAAACAAGCTTTTGTTCCACCGGTATTCAATGTATTTAGCCATCTTACATCAGAGGCAAAGAAGGAATTGCCAGTCATCCATTTTGTATCACCGTGCAAAACATAGTGCATAGTAGTAGGTGTAGAATTAACAATAATTCCTTTATAGTATGACGTTTATAATCTACAATCTTCTGCTGTAACCATAAAATATTCTAAGAACCAAAAGCCAAGGGAAGGTCAGCTCACCTGGGGATGAAAGATCCAAATTGCACAGAAACCTTTAGTATGGCAAGTCCTAAATGCTGAAAAAAACGTAAATTCATTCTAGATGAATCCTTGAATAATCATTTATTGAAAATAGGATAAGCCAGAAGATAATCCAGATCCAACACCAATAAAAAGTAGACACATTTCAGACACAGTCCTTATCCATTGCTCTGAGTAAGGACTGTGCCTGAAAGGTGTTTGCTTTTTTATTGGTGTTGAATCTGGATTTTTTATGGATTTTTTCTATGTTCATTAAATGATTATCCAAAGATCCATGGAATTGATGGAATTTACGCTTTTTCTGCATGGAATATGGTGAAAAATATGAATTCAGTAGTAGGTTCATACATTTCTATTGTACTTATAAGGGCACAGCTAAAAGTGCCCACTGTATCTATACGCTTCCTCTAATTGATACATCATGGAATTTCTTTTGTTATTTCTGCATTTGTCCACAGATATATCATTTCAATCATCTTAAAAATATTTTTTAAATGTTCTTTTCATTTTTCAGTGGATGATGTTCAAGTTTCCTGTTATCGGATCCTATGCAGTCTGTATTCCCTTGGAACAGGAAAAAACATCTACGTTGAAAGGTTTTATTTTATATCTTTCTTTTCTTCTTATTGTTCTGTTAAAGGGATTCTGTCACCCAAAAAAACCGCTATTAACCTACAGATATGTGGTTAATCTGCCGGTTAATAGTATTATTATGCTGACTGGCGCCCGCACTTAGCCAAACGTTGCGGGGAGAAAATGAACTTTTATGGATTCGGTCATGGGGGTAGTGCTGATTCAGTCACCGCTCGGAGTATAGAGAGTGGCGGCTGTGACCACACCTCCGGCCCTGACTGACACAGACTGTGTCAGACTGAGCCCCCGTGACTGAAACCGGAACGTTGCCGGGGTAATAAAGTTCATTTTCTCTCCTCAGCGTCCTGCTAAGTGCAGGCGCCGGGCATGTTAGTAACGCTATTAACCTGCAGATAATCCCCACATTAGCAGGTTAATAGCGTTTTTTCTGGTGACAGGTTCCCTTTAAGGGATGCTAATCTTACAGCCAGTTTTATGCAGCAATTACACAAAGAGAATTCTAATCAAATTTTAATTCATCAAACCAATTTCGTTTTGAAGCAGTGTGTGTAAATAATATATAAATTGAGTTGAAAACAGAAATTGTATCTGACCTCATAAAATTTTTGGTCAAGTAATCATCATTGTGCCTGCAATTGTAGCATGTACTGTAAATGGAGAGACACATTTGGGAGCTTAATACTGTCTATTAATTCACTGACAAGTAGATTATAAAGTTTCTCCAAAAACTCAAATAATTCACTGTCTAATCCATTTGGTGTAATAGTAAAATATAACTTTTAAAGAGAATCTGTCACATTTGACCTATCTTAACTATTAATATGGGCACACAGGTTACAGAATGCTGAAAAAAGTCCTACCTATATGCCTCATATCAGATGCCTTTTTGTGGATTAATCATCTTTTATCACTTTATATAAATGACTTCTTCCAGGCTCTGGGGAGGACGCTGCCTGGAAGATAACTCTGCCTCCAGAGCTTATTTTACATGAAGGGGAGTTCCCAGTGTTATGTGTAATGGTTCCCAGTGTGACATGTAATGGCCGCTCTCTGCTCTCCTGATCTCACTGCAGAGCTGTGTGTGATTATACCTAACACATCTGCAGGTTCCTCTCAGCTTCCATCTCACAGGCAGACATGACTGCAATGCAGCAGAACTCAGAGAGCTGCTAAAAATGGGTTTGCAAAAAGACAAATTTCATTTCTCCTGTTCTATGTTAGTTACTTGTCTCACACTGATAACTCCCCCTTTTATGTAAAGTAAGCTCCAGATGCAGATTTATCTTCCAGGCAACATCCTCCCCATAGCCTGTAAGAGGTAATTTACAAATAAGAAAAAAACGTGAATTTCTCTGGAATAAGACATCAGATCTCGGATATCATTTTATTAAGCTTCCTATGACCTAGATGCCTTTATAGACGGCTTAGGAGGAACGATCCTACTGACAGATTCCCTTTAATAATAATCGCATTAAAATAGAGAATACACACCAAGCAAAAAAAATCTCATATACAATTTCTAAATTAAAAAACTCCCATGGCATTAGGTAATAGACAATGATTGTACCCTAACTATATAGAATTTATAATGTGTTTAGCAGTGGCATTATTGAATTAATATTACTACTATGTGGCCCATCCTTAAGATAGGCTCACACTAAATAACTCCATTACAAACTGAGTAGCTGCACTATAGAGATGGCTATCCCTAGAGAGATAGCTAACCACATGCTACACTGCTATTTATAGGAGAATTTTGTCTGCCTAAAGATCTAAATAGTATTCTTCTTCTTTACAGGCATATTGTACTGATATTTAGAGATACATTTTCATATATATGTATACAGGGAGTAAAATGAAAATCAGAGATTTTTTCCCAATAATGTTAGTTACAATAATCACATTTTTACTACACTTTTTAAACATAAATGTCACAAACCAGGAAATAATATTCACATATTTGGAATCACTGTAATAGTACCAATCCGTACAATACAGTGAAAATATTATTTATGGTGATCGTTAAATGGAGTAACATTTTTTTCTACATTATATCCTTAAAAAAGTTAACAAATGTCATGCATCTGTAAGTGTTTGGCAAAAAGGCACTTAAAGTGATTGTCCGGTCTAAAATTAAAAGTCTGCTGTCACTCGGCAATGCGTTCGCTGAGAGGATTCACAAGTCTGCAGTCACACACAGTGACTGCAGACTTTTTAATTTTAGACCAGACAACACCTTTAAAAACAGCTACAGATTGTCTCACAAATATACAAGGCATCTGCATGTGTCATGACTGTATAGGGGGGGTTGAGGAGTGCTAAACTGGGGATGGATGCTGTATAAAGGGGCTGAGGAGTGATTTAATGCAAATCGAGCTGTGTATACAGGGGTTGAGGAGTGATGTATTGCAAATGGAGGCTATGTATACAGTGGCTGAGGATTGATGTTCTGTAGATGGAGGATATGTATAGAAGGGGCTGAGAAGTGATGTACTGCAGAGGGAGGCTATAAATAAGATGTACTGCAGATAGGGCTGTGTATTCAGGAACTGAGGAGCAATGTACTGCAAATGGAGGGTATGTATAGAGGGAATAAGGAACAATGTACTGTAGATGGAAGCTATGTATAACAGAGGTGAGGAGTAATCTACTGCAGTTGGAGGCTGTGTATGGAGGGACTGAGGAGTGATGTACTGTAGATGGGGCTGTATATACAGGGGTTGAGGAGTGATGTACTGAAGATGGAGATTGTGTATAGAGCCCTTAAGGATCAATGTACTGCTGATAGAGGATATGTATAAAGGGGGTGAAGAGCAATCTACTTTAGATGAAGGCTGTATATACAGTGATTTGTTGTAGATGGAGACTGTGTATGGAGAACCTGAGGAACGATGTACTGCAGCGGGAGGCTCTGTCTAGAGGGTCTGGAGGCTGATGTACTACAGAGGGACGCTGTGTATATAGTAACTAAGGAGCAATGTACTGCATATTTAGGCTGTGTATAGAGAGGCTGATAGGAGTCATGTCTTGTGGATGGAGACTGTGTATACAAAGGCTGAGGAGCAATGTTTTGCAGATGGAAGCATGGAATAAAGAGGCTGAGAGACCATTTACTGCAGATTGAGGCTGTATATAGAAAGGCTGATGAGTGATATACTGCAGATGAAGGCTGAATATAGAGGGGCTGATGATGGAGGCTGTGTGTAGAGGGAAATGAACTATGTTGTGTTTGTGTCAATAGGGCTATATATAGGGGCTAAGAATTAATGGGGCTTGTAATGCAGTGGCTTGCGGCATTACTGTAATGGTCCAGGGTGTGTTTTGCCTGACCATGTACCTCCCCCTCAGGTGACTGATTACATGGCTGTGACATCAGCACAGGTCCTGTGCACACAGAAGGTCTGATCACATGACTGTGACATCAGCACAGGTCCTGTGTGCACTGGAAGATATATAAACCCTGGTAGTTTTGAAACGGGTGTGAAAGGCGTGAGGCCTGTTCCCCGTGTGTGGGACACCGTGAGAGTGTGAAGCCTGAAAGGCAGAGGCTAGATCCTTATGTGTAAGAGATGCCAGTAGCCTTGGAAGGCAAGAGTCCTGGAAGGCAGAGGCTGGATCCTGTGTGTGTAAACATACCAGTAGCCTTTGAAGGTAGGAGGGCTGGAGACCCCCATCTGGGAAGCCGTAAAGCCACAGCAGTGGCAGAACAAATCTGACTGAAGCAGCTACGACCCGGCAAAGGTAAAAACACTACTTGATGTGGACATTTATATTGTTACCTTGCTGAAGGCTGTATCTGGAGCCAAGTGGACATATTGGTCACTGGAAAGGCTCTTGGACATTATATGTGTAATATGTCGGTGAGCCACTGAGATGGACCCGGTTATAAGCAGTTATGAAGTGTAATAAACTGCTGAATTGTGAAATACCGGAAAGTCGTTGCATGTGTGCTTTAATTGACCCGATGAAGCGAGTGTCCTCCAGCATGATGACTAGCGCTGCCTTACAGGCTATATATAAAGGTGCTATGGAGCAACTTAATGCAGATGGAAGCTTTGCATAGAGGGTCTAGGAACAATGCTCTACAGATATGGGTCTGTGTACAGAGGGGGTTGCGGAATGATGGGGGCTGTATGTAGAGGGGCTGATGAGCAATGTACTGCAGGAAAAGGCTGTATAAGATTGGCTGAAGAGTGATATACTGCATTAGGGGGCTTTATATAGCGAGAGGCTGAGGATCAATTTGCTGCAAGGGGGATGTGAGGAGTAAATCCGCAGCTATATCACAATCTTGAAGATGTGCTCATACACCTGGATACCTCTTCATGCTGCCTGCATCAACGTTGTTGTTCTTGTGGATTGGAGAAGGCCATTGTCTATGGCTGGCTGTGGCACTAAGTGAGATTGACATACAGTAGTACTCAGGTCTTTGGATGCTGCTGTCAGTGTGTCACTGGTTTGTGTGCATCTGGTTATGTAGCTACAGTGCTCAACTGGTTACATTTTTAATGCAGCAAAGTGACACTTGGGATGAATGGCGATTGATTTTGGTGGAATTAATTTATTTATACAATAGACGCATTGTGAGGAATATTATATTCTAGGGTGGGGTGTGATTAAAGGGTTATTGCCAAAAAATGAAGCTATTCATAGAATAGGGGATAACTTGCTGATTGCTAGTGGTCTGACCATTGGGACCCCCAGCAAACCTGAATGTGGGGTTCCCCAAGAATGGTGCTCTGCAGCACTGTCCTGAATGGAGTGAAGGTGTGCATGCTCGACCTCTGCTCCATTCATTGTCTATAGAATTGTTGGAAATAGCCATTCACTGTACTCGGCAATGCCATAGACAATGAGTCAAGCTGAGGCTGTGTAGGTGCACATACACTCTATTGAGGACAGTGTTCCTGAGACCCCAGTGGTCAGAACCCAGCGATCAGCATGGTGTTCTGTATGCTACAGATAGGGGATGACTTAATTTCTTGAGAATAGCCATTTAATTAATATACTACAAGGGGCTTGTAGTGCTTTGGGCTTGCCACCCCCAGGCCAAAAATTGCGAGCCAGCCCCCTTCACTGTCAGTGTGCAGCCCCCTTCATTGTCAGTATCCACCCCTGAGTTACTGTATTATGTGAGCTCAATGTGGATATATTATTTGAGACTTGTATAATGACATGTTAGGACTGTACTACATTTGTCAGTAATCGCTGTAACTATTTTTTGCATGCAATACCACAAAAAAGTGTGGTAGACTGAGTATTTGGAATCGCACTTATTCTTAGGCGCTGCTCACACTGCATTAGGCAGTGCATTTCTGGCTCTGTCCAGGCATTATAATTACTTCAAGATTGCAGTTCTTGAAAATGGGGAGGATTTTTAATAACCAGTAAATTGCATTACCCTTACCCTTTGAGTTGGATGAGGCAAACATAGTCTTTTTCATGTGCATTGTAGCAGCATTGTTTTCTCACTGTAAGGCAATATTATTTTTGTATACTGTACGAAAGTATAATTTAGGCATGCGTGTCTTTTTTTGTTTTTTTTATAATCACACTGTGTCTAGTGAGTGCGTATACATACTTGAATATTCATGGCCACCACTTGGAAAAAATCCTTGGTACAACACTAGTAGTAGGTACTACAAATGAGAATTATATTTATTGAAGAACCTTGCATTTTATTATTAAATATTTAGTTTTATGAATGACCTTTGTGACTGTTGTATATTGTTACATCTGCTTAGGCAATTAATTAATGCATATATATATATATATATATATATATATATATATATATATATATATATATATACATACAGCGGGAGAAATAAGTATTGAACAGGTCACCAATTTTTTAAGTAAATATATTTCTGAAGGTGCTATTGACATGACATTCTCTCCAGATGTCAATAACAACCAATCCAATCCCACATGCAAAGAAATCAAGCCATAGATGCCCATAAATTAAGTTGTGTGTAATAATGAGAAATAACACAGGGAAAAAGTAGTGAACACACTTACTGAAATTTATTTAATACTTTATACAAAAGTCTTTGTTGGTGATGACAGCTTCAAGTTGCCTCCTGTATGGAGAAACTAGTCGCATGCATTGCTCAGGTGTGATTTTGGACCATTCTTCCACATAAACACTCTTCAGATCCTGTAGGTCCCGTGGGCTCCTTCTATGAACTCTGAGCTTTAGTTCCTGCCATATGTTTTCTATTAGATTCAGGTACATTGGCTGGGCCATTCTAGCAGCTTTATTTTCTTTCTTTGAAACTAATTGGGAGTTTCCTTGGCTGTGTGTTTGGGATCATTGTCTTGCTTAAATGTCCACCCTCGTTTCATCTTCATCATTCAGGTAAATGGCAGCAGATTTTTATCAAGAATGTCTCAGTACATTTGTCCATTCATCCTTCCTTCAATTATATGAAGTTTGTAAGTGCCCTATTACTTAGAAAATTGGTGATGTGTTCAATGCTTATTTTGCCCACTGTGTGTTACTCATTTGGGTGCGACGGGAGGAAAACAGGAAGCATGTTCCTTTAAAAGTTTAAGTCTGTTTATTGCTTCATAAACCCATAAGCCAAAAGGAAAAGCAAACTGCCTTTCGTTCAGGCAAATACAAAGAAAACAGTCCTTTGAACAAAGTCTCTGGTTAGCCAGTGCTGTCGTCACACAGGCTGGTAGGCATCCAGTACACGGCCCAGTCTGGAGATAACCACACACAGGAGGCCTTCTCCCTCCAGACACACAAACCATGTACCAAACAACCTCCATTTTATAGGCTGTTAACCACACCCAGAGGTGAAGTATGTGGGTAGCTGGACCCGCCCAACTCTCTCAGCTACCCATAACCTGGTCCCAGGTGCACCAAACGATCCTCTTAGTGCTTACGTACACTAGAGCAACACTCCGGGCTACATCACAGAGGACAGCTATCTCTGTGACACATACCTCCCATCGACTATGCGACTAGCCACCTTACCACCTTACGATATTTATGTATATATAATATTATAATATAATGTATATATATGATGCAGGTGTGTGATGAAAACTAAAATATTTTTTGAGACATGAAAATGTCAGATCAATAACATTGGTCAGGATGTTGACAATGATGGTGACATTTTAATAAACAGTGATGGCTCTGGCACACAGTCACATCTTGCTGTAACATTACACTGACACCATGGTAGCTAATGTCATTACTATTAAATATACTTTCTTTTGGGAGGTATTGTTGACTTGTGGCAGATATTGTGTTCTCTTGTGGAAGAATGGAAAAAACATGAGATTGAATAAGACAGACATATATATGTGTCTCCAAAAAATTCTATTTTACACAACATTTTCTTTGCTTTAAGAACAATAAAGATTTGAGAATGACGATGATTCACAACTGAAAGGAGATGCTCAGGAGAGTATGACAATAATATGTAGTCATGGGAGATTCTGCAGACTTGCAATTAACCTCCGTTGCCTTGCGGGGGTGCAACTTATTAGCAAAGCATCACACAAGAGAGTGCAATTTTTCTGTAACACATTCTGTCTGTACACTTGGGAGAAGACATGGAAAATATTTACACTCTAAATTTCACCTGATAATGCCTTCATTTTATTATTCTGTCATGTCTATTGTTGTTGTGAGAAAAGAGATTGAATTTGCTAAGAATTGCTTTCCAGATGAAATGACTAGTTGTTAAATTGGTCTTTAAACAATTTCCTAGGATAGAAAAGCTGACTGCACGCCTGTGCTCTAAGGGGAATACTTTACGTATGTGTATTTTTTCTTCGCTTAGACATTTCTAATAAGTAAATGGCAGTGGCGTACACTGAGGGTGGTGACCCTGCGCATCATGCTGACTTTCAGTATAATGTAGAATGAGGTGCTGGCTTGCACTCAGCTGTGATGCGTCTGTTTTCCACACTCCAACTGAGTATACGCGACTAGCATTTGATGTTCAGGTGCCTTGCATCACCTCTGTCTGCTTCAGTATATTTAAGATGGCTGTATCGCTCAATAATCCCAAAAGCTTCCATTTCTTAGGAAGAGGCTACAACAAAGTGTCCATTAAAACCTTTGCTGACAAATGGACTAGGCATGCCGTTAGCCTTATTTCTAAGTATCCAAGGATGCCACGTATTCACCCTGAACCCTTTAACTCCATTGTCTGTGTTTTTACATAACAGTTACTAAGGCTGTAATATTACGCATTCTGCCACTTACACACGGACTGCGCGGCGGTGAGGAAAATTCCATCTGGATAAATTGCTTGTCTGTAGAAATGTCAGTCGTCTGAATGTTTTTTTCCCTTTTATTGAGGCCGACATGTAGCAACTAAATTGCCTGTCAAAAAGAACAGACAGCAAGCTGTGAGATAGCCAATCAGTGCTACATTCCAGCAGCTTAATTCAGGCAGCGGGGAAGAAAGCCAGCGGGAACAGAACATAAATAAATACCTCGAGCTGATTAATTGGGTTTTCTATCTCTGTATCATTCAAACCACATGGCCAAAATCAAAGATTTTACTTCAGAGCTGCTGATGGAATAAGTTAACCATAAGTACCGCTATCCACTGTTTAATCAATTAGGATGTCAATTGTAAATGCAGATAAATGTTATAACAAGAGAAGGTTGCTGTAATATATTACATCCACATATTTTGCTGTACCAACATGCACATTATCTGTTGTTATCTCACTCTATCAAAGTACATCTCCAATTATTTTCTCGAACGGTTTTGGACCTGTAGGGTGCACTAGGAAAAATAAATAAATAAAAAAAAAATATATAAATAAATATATATATATATAGCACCACGAGCAAACTTGTGTCCTTTCAAGTACATTTGGAACATCATTGGTCTGCAATTTTCAATGGGAGCTGCCAGCAGCAAATCTTGATGATTTGGCCAAATACATTCAGCACGGCAGAACATTCCTCAGACAACCTTTAATAACTTCATTTATAGCAGCCAGGACGTATAAGTGTCGGGATTTCTGCATGTTGCATTCATACTCCGTACTGAATAAATCAAGATGTTTAAAAAATGTAGTTTCCAATTTTCATCATTTGCATATCTTTCAAGGGAACCTGTCAGCAGATTTTTTGCTGTTTAATCTGAGAGTAGCATAATATAGGACAAGAAAACCTGATTCCAGGGATTATCACTAGAGGACTAGGTCTCACGTTCAGGCCAGTCAGGCTCATTTGTGTAAACTCTGCCCCCACCACTGATTGGCAGCTTTCTGACAATGTACAGTGTGGACAGGAAGCTGCCAATTAGTGGTCGGGGCGCGGTTATACCCAGCTCAACATTCTGACCACTGCAACATCTACAACAGAGAAAAGAGAGATTCTATCTAAACTACACCGAGCAGCCCAGTAAGTGATACATCACTGCAATCAGAGTCTCTTTCCCATCCTTGTGCTGCTCCCAGATAACATAGCAAAACCTGCTGACAGATTCCATTTAACATGTCTATCCAGCCTGTGATTTCCATAATTCCATATAATTTTTTTATTAATATAATTTTACCTAAGATGCTTTTTTTCACAAACCATTTGATTTCAATGAACAAGTTTGAATACAGGTGGACTAAATACTTTGTTGCATAACTCCAAAATAACTGACTCTAATTGCATCTTCCTGCCCACAATCCTAATAATCGGTACAATAATAGAGTGGAAACTCTGTCTGACAGCGGCAATATAGAGCAAACTAGGAGTACAGAAATAATTCTAAGTCCAAGAAACAATTTATTACTTTGAGAAAGATGTGATGAAAGCTAAAATATTGTCTAAGACATGAAAATGTGATTCATTTTTAGATCAATAACGTTTGTCAGGATCTTGACAATGATAGTGACATTTTAATAAAACTGTGATGGCTCTGGCACACCGTCACATCTTACTGTAACATTACACTGACACAACCTTGCTAATGTCATTACTATTAAATATATTTTCTTTTGGGAGGTATTGTTGTCTTGTGGTGTTGAGGCAGATTTTGTGTTCTCAAGTGGAGGAATGGAAAAAAAAAAAGAGTTGAAATTGAATAAAACACAATTATTAATATGGTGGTGTGGTATAAGATAGAGTGTTCCTTGTAGATGACAAATGAAGATGCGCTAAGGTGAGTGATGTATCATTGTTGAGAAATATGTATTGCTGTTTTGTAAGGCAGGAGTTTCCTCATTTTGTATAGTTTTAGACAATATTATCCATCACTGACTAAATATGTGTGTGAATACCATGCGCATCGGCATCCTGCTTGTTTTAACACGTACTTTGATCTTACACAAGACTTATTGTGTATTACAACACATTGGAAAACCATAATAAATCATTAAGATTATAAGTGATCCATGTCTGCAGCCCATAATTCTGATATGAAGACATCAGCTTCATTCACTGTAAGCTATACAATGATGACAACTACAGTCAAAATAATCATGGAGGCCTCAAATTTTTGTACAACCAGGGTAAAAAAAGTGCCCTATGTTTACAGACTATCCAGGAATTTTTGGCAACCCTGGAGATGCGCAGAAGATAAACTTTCAGCGATAGCTTATTACCCCGGCTCCTTCATTTAGAAAATACTTCCCTTTTAGTAAGGTGTGCTTAGTTTTTCAACAATTAGATGACAGATCCAAAACAAGGCTATTTTTTTGTATTTATTTTTGATTTGACTTTGTATTTTTGCCGTATGGCTGACAATTTATTAGTTAAAGATGTAGAAGATGTAAAGCTATTCTAGGTATCTCCATAGAAATATGTAAAGAATATTTTGTTTCCTATCCATACTATTTATACATTAATCTATCGAATTAATTCTCGTAATTGGCTGCATTTTTCTGTCAAAACGTAAATAGTCACACTGCAAATCAAGAAAAAAGAGGAATTGTTCTCAGCTCACCCTCCAATTGTATCAATGGTGAAAAAGGAGATCCATAGGAATTTCAAAATATGACCACCTTGGGTATCAAGCATTGTGCGGTCAGGGTATGGTGCAGGGACTGGCTTCCAGGTCAGAATGAAAAGGAAATCCATTAGAAACGGAAATTCCACCACCAGAGAAAAAAAAAATGAAAACATAACTTTTACTCTGTGCAATAAAAACGTTATAAAAGTACGAGAAGTTTAAAAAAGATTAGGATCCATAAGCTTACCATTTTAGTGTTAAAAATAAGCTATGAATGAGGGTTATTTTTAACCCAAAACACACAAGCTTATAGATCCTAATCTTTTTTTTTTTTAACTTTCTTGTACATTCATCATATTTTTATTGCACAGAGTAAAAGTTATGTTTTCATATTATTTGGGTTTTTTTTCGTGCTGAAGTTTCCGTTTCTAAGAGACTTTCTTTTCAAACTGCAAGTCAGACAAATCAGTTTACATATATTTTAAGATGTTTATCCTGATGGTGTCCTTTGAGACAATTATACGTTCATTTTACAGGCAGAGACCAGCCTTGGGAGAATGCCTGGCAGCACTGGCGGGAGCCATTCCTGTAGCTTTTCTTGAGCCATCCCTAAATCACAACAACACTCTCTCAGTTTTTAACACCAAATCACCCAGGGAGAGAGCCAGTAAGTATTTTATCCTTGTTTTTAAAACTGTATATATACAAATGTAGCTTGTAGCACGCAGATACATGTACAGTGCACTACTCATTGAAAGTGAATGAGAACGGAAGTGTTACACAAACCTTGTTCTGCAGCCGTCACGTTGGCGGCTGCTACTTCTGTATGTCTAAATCATTAGTCGTATGTTTTTGCTGTAGACCCATCAAGGATTTTAATGGTGATTTATGGATTGAAGTTCTAGGAATGCCAGACACTGTTGAAGAAATGTGCCCAGATATGCCTCATTTGGAAGGTTTGATGAAAGAAATTAATGATCTGGCCGAGTCTGGAGCCAGGTATACAGAGATGCCACATGTTATTGAGGTGGTACTGCCAATGTTGTGCAACTACCTTTCCTACTGGTGGGAGAGGGGAACAGAAAATGTACCAGAAAATGCCAGACCGTGCTGTACTCAAGTGACCTCGGAACATCTAAGTGTCATCTTGGGCAACATCCTGAAAATCATTAACAACAATCTGGGAATAGATGAAGCTTCATGGATGAAGAGAATTGCAGGTAATCCCACATGTAATGATCTCTACATTCATGGCCCTAAACATTCTCCATCACTGGCCAGATTCTCAGTTTAGAAATCTTTTTCACAAAGTATCAATGGAATTATGTGCAAATCCACTTGACATTTATCCTGCCACTGACAGATATATTACCTTATGTAAGACATACTTAGTCTTGAGCAAAATGAAAACAAAAATCTTTTGAGCTATGTCGCCTAAAAGGCATTAACAGTTCTTTCATTTGCCTCTGCCAGGTCTCGCTGTCTTTTTATTGATCCAGATGCACTACACTAGGCTCTTTTATGATACTTGATCGCAGAATTATCAAAATTCTGTGTACTTGGTTATATTAATCATGTAATTCTTTATCCGAAACACTTTTTTTTTTTTACATTTTTTATCCATAATCCATTTTATTATGGATTTGTGCGTTGCGAAAACAACAATAGGATGACAATAGTTAAAAACTATAAACACAAAACGAGCAAAGAATAAAAAAAAAAATCTTTGCCATGATTTGGTTTTATAGACCTCCTGCTACTAGGCCTACATGACAACCCTTCCTGTCCTGTGATCTGGAAGAACAGTGTAATCGCTTTCAGCTGATTCTGGCCATATACAATTAAAATAACCCTTTAATGATGCAGCCTATTTCTGATGGGGCACAATCCTAATTTTCAAATTTGGAATGTGCCATCCTACATAACAATAACTTTGCAATGCTTTTATGTATCCCCATGGTTCTGAGATATCTTTTTTTTAGCGATACATTATACTTTATGCTAATAATAAATTTAGGTTGGTAAGTTTGGAATTTATATATAAAAAAAGCCACAAAAAAACAAAATGAAATTTACAAAAGAAAATAGGAAACATTTGCACTTTCCAAACTTTTAAAGTATTTGCCCTGCCCTGAGTGTAAATAAAAAATAGTTACAAAAGATTAAGTACTGTATGTCTAGGCTCAGCCAAGATTGAACCCGCAGGGTATGTTCACACAGTTCATTTTACAGCATTTTTTTCAGCATTCGTACATTATGCACATTTCTTATCCATTTTTCATATCTTTCTTATACAGTCAATTGAATAGTTAAAAAAACGCAGAAATGCACCGTGTGAATGAGATTTTAGAAATCACATTTATTTTGCTGCTGTAATGCACTAGTGAACAAGCCCTTAGGCTCGGCACCTAAACCACTATCTAAAATAAAAAAAATAGTCCTATAGTCTTTGTTACACCTACTTAAAAGAATACTGAAAGTAAAAATAAACAATATATGTAACACTTCACCTAAATTAACATTATCGGTTTTTTTTTCTACATCATTTTAGGGTTATTTCTCCTTTTACTCCATGTAGATTGAATGGGTCTCACAAGATTTTATTTGATCAGATTATATTCATACATCACTATATATGGAGTCTGACTTTTGAGAGACACATTTCCCCTTTTTTATCTCGCATAATCCCCAGAGATTTATCCAAGCATCCTCTGGTTGACCTTTAAGTGAAATGAATTTGTGAGGCCGTGTGATAAGATATAGCAGCTTCTGACTGAACTGTATTGATGAGGACGCAGTAGAGAATGTTCTTCTAAGGGTTTTCTTTTACTGTAGGTTATGTATAAATGGTTCGGAATGAAGGAGACAGTAGAAAGATTCTGTAGAAAGTTACAGTTACTATCACAGACAATCTGCTCTAAATCCCCAAATAAATTCTAGAACTAAATTTTTCTATAGTTACAGCACCTTAATATATATTGAGCAAATGAAACCTCTGTATTGGGGCTGTTTTTATATTGAGTGGTAACTTTTAACATGATTTTCCTGCAATGAAAGTCAATAAAGACCACTTCACTGCAGCCAGCTGGACCCTCATTTTTCAGTAAGAAATGGTGGATCCTAGCAATGTGTAATCACATACTTTAGTGAGGGAAAAAAAATAATTTGGCAAATCCTTCTAAATTTTACATAGTATTGCTATTTCCCATAAAGTCCATTTGATAATTTCTTATCTGAGGTCAAGGCTTTGATATGCTTTGCCTTCAATTATGGTTACCGGACAGGGTGGACAAAAGACAAATCCTACAGAAGGAGTGCTACACAAATCCAAAATTAAATATTGACCCCTCGAAAGAATCCTATGCGAATCGCACATCAGGGGTACTCTTGCAGGATCCACACAGGTTCTAGACCGGTTACTTAACATTGTGTACCCCATGTAGTATTGTTCTCTATACAATCATGCATGTTACACTGGTAACTTGTATTTAAAACATTGGGTGCTTGTTGCTTCATCAGCAGTCTCTGTTGGGCATTGTGAGTAGGACATGGTCCACTGAGAATAGTGTTTTGAGAGGGGTTTGCTGCCTCACCTATAATAATTAATGCTTGTTAGCCATCTTCTGATCATGTTTGTTTAGCAGCATTTACACATGAATTAACATATATGTTTTTATATATATATATATTTCTTTCCTGCTCAACATTTAATTTTAGTACCATAATTGAACACTCTTTTTTGTGTTCACATACTGGAGTGAGTATATAGATAGATAGATAGATAGCACTGTCACTTTTCTTATGGGAGATTATTATACTTATTTAACGGCACATAGTAATCTGTGTGTTTTCCTGCTTCTTTTTGTTGTCCCCTATGTTTTTATGGTTTTAAAATATATTTTTTTATGGGTAATGTAACTAATACAGATCAATATTTAATTTTGGATTTGTGTAGCACTCCTTCTTTCTGTAGGATTTGTGTATTGGCAATAATTATTTGGTCATTAATAGATATTCAGGATGGACAAAAGATTGTGAAGGTCCCCAAGCAAAACATTCTCAACAATGTCTAACTAATGGCACCATATTGGCGCACAATATTGCCACCTAAATAAAAGAACTATGTAGAACCTAAATCATTCCAAAAACAGCACCTACACAATTTCCAGGACTAATTTTCCAGGTTTTTGCTATGTAATCTGAGCGCACCATGATGTAGAGACAGAGACCTTGATTCCAGCAATGTGTCACATACTGAGCTGTGTGTTGCTGTTTCAATATAATCAGTGTATTATCAGCAGGAGATTATAACTAGATGACTAGGTGTTTCTTGCTTCCTAGTCCAACCACGCCCCTGCACGGATTAGCAGTTTTCTGTCAATATAATTTGTACACAGAAATCTGCAAATCAGTGGTGTGGGCTGGAGCAGAGAAAACTGTAATTCTATCACAATTACTGCACCCAGTAAACTAATTGATACATCACTGGAATCAGGGTCTCTGTCCCTACATCATGCTGCTGTCAGATTAATTAGCAAAAGCCTGCTGACAGATTTCCTATAACAGATCCATGATATTTACCGAAACATCAGAGCATGTGGCTGCTTTAACTCATTCTGTAGAGCACGGGTGGGGAACCTTTTTTCTTCCAAGGGCCATTTGGATATTTATACCATCCTTCTGGGGCCGTACAAATTGCGCGATAACTCCACCCACAAAGTACTTCCTGAAGCTGGCACTGGCTTCAGGACATAATCTTTCATTGCAAACATTAGTGTTTAGTAGTGAACATTGCGTGTGCTCACAGAGCAAGAAGAAGTTAAAGGGCCAATTAAAGGTCAAAACACAGCTGCCGGCCAAAGCACTGTGGTCCATGGAAATCCCGCCGGTGGCTGGAGAAGAGGTCATTATGGGCCATAAACGGCCCGAGGGCCAGAGGCTCCCCTCTTCTGCTGTAGAATATGGTGGAGGCCTCAGGGAATAAGCCCCTTTTGCCTACCCATTGCCCATTCAATTACAATGAAACACAAATAATACATACATGATAAAAGAGGTTGTCAATAGAAGATCAAAAAATTTAGAGGAATTGCAGACCCAGATGTCCATAAGTTATTGAGTATATAGCAAATCATGTATGGTATAACAGACCATAAAAAGATGGTAACAGGTGATATATCAAATCATAATCATGATTCGGTGTCCCAATGAATTAATAGCAAATACCAATAGTTACCAGCATCATGTACATCCAAGGTTGTGGTGAATAGCCTCTTAATCACACATGTACTGTATATATGTCACTAGTCAAAGAACGGTCAATCCACAACAGCAGTAAATCATATAAAGTGCTTACCCATAATAAACTGCCTTTCCAATTCCAGGGAAAGTCCCCAACGTGCGTTTCGCATGGACTTTTTCAAGGGGTGTTATCCATTCTTTTTCCATCTTGTGGTAGCAATGGCCTTAAATAATGGAGATTTGTGTGTTTCTTGATAATTCAGAATTACATCAAGATACAGTAATTCTTTTTATTCTAGCAGTGGAGATTTCTGGGTGGGACTTGCTTACTCTGCTGAGTATGATACCCATTTCTGCTGTACAAGTGCTACTGGAAACCTCTCTGAAGAGTCATAACTATTATTTCATGTTATTAATCTAGCTCTTGATGTTCGTTTGCAGTTTATGCTCAGCCAATTATTAGCAAAGCTCAGCCTGACCTGCTGAAGAGTCATTTTATCCCCACGCTGGAGAAACTGAAGAAGAAAGCAATTAAGATTGTGCAAGAGGAGGAACAGTTGAAAGCCGACAGCAAGGCTGACACTCAGGAGGCAGAGCTGCTTATTCTGGATGAGTTTGCTATTTTATGCAGAGATCTGTATGCATTCTACCCAATGTTAATTCGATATGTAGATAACAACAGGTATTAAGATTTGAACAGACCACACTTCAATAATTTATTGTTTTTCCATCATATTCAATTTTCTTTTTTTCTTTTTTTGCCAGATCCAATTGGCTCAAAAAACCAGATATAGACTCTGATGAGCTGTTCAGAATGGTGGCTGAAGTGTTCATTCTTTGGTGCAAATCACATGTAAGGAGTAGCTATTGATCTGCCTACTCATTTGGGATTGAATGTTATTTAGTGTGAATCAACTAAATTATTATATGAGGAAATTGCACTATAGGCAGTTTCCTCAAATAATATTATTAGAATTGCTCCCATAAGAGAGTTTTTAAATTTAACGTTATGGGGGGCAGCTTGGAAATTAAATTCTCCTTATTTTTTGTATGCAGGAGCTGGTAAAGCGAATCAGTCAACAGGTTTTGCTACCTCATCTGAGAGCAGTATAATGTAGAAGCAGAGACCCTTCTACCAGCGATGTGTCACTTGTTTTACTGTGTGCAGCAATTGTGACATAATCAGAGTTTTCTCTGCGGTATATGTCGCAGAGCTAACCCTACCCACACCACGGCTTAGCACCTTTCTATACAAGCTGATAATCAGTGCTGGGGGTGTGGTTGGACCAGGAGGCATGCGGAAAACTAGTTCGGCAGTGATAATCTCCTGTTGATAAAACACTGATTGTATTGAAATTACAGCACACAATCTAATAAGTGTGTCACACTGGTGGGTGTGGACCCACTGCACCACGGGCCGGGCTTACCCTGGAGGGGCATAACTAAGCAGCTACCTGATCTTTCACTAGAGCCTCTGATGGTGAGCTTAGACTTGAGCTGCAAATAGCTGCCAGGTACCACTCCAGGACAGTCCCCAGTACTGCAGCAGCTGACCCCAAGGGTCAGGAATGCAGGTACTGACTTGGAGTGTCAGGTCAGTCCGGACAGGAACACTGGCAGAGAGGATATTGGTGCTAGTTCAGACTGGACAGCTGATTTAGACCAGACAGGTTCAGGATCAGAAGTTCTGGTTTAGACAGGATGGATTCAGGATCACAGGTCCTGGTTCAGACAGGACGGCTGGTTTAGACAGGACGGGTTAAGGATCACAGGTACTGGTTCAGACAGGATGGGAACCTGACAACGAACTAGAAGGTTAGAAGACAAGCTAGAAACTAAAGATGCTCAGGCACCTCCCTACAGGGGAGGGTGCCTTAAATACATGATGCCTCCCAGGAAAAGGCTGGAGATACTTCCGGAGTGCGCGCCGTGCCCCTTTAAGAAGCGAGGAGCTTGCTCGCCCTAAGTTCGATGCCAGGAGATTTTCGCGGCGTGCGCAGGCTCTGGGACCTTGGGGCTGCTGCCGGAGCCAGATCATTAGGAACAGCAAAGCAACCGTGGCGGCGAGCCTGTTGGCGTCCCTTCCCGGTGGAGGGGGAAGTATCATGCAGGGACGCCAACGTTACAAAGTGACACATCACTGAAATCAGTGTCTCAACCCCTTACTTGATGGTGCTCTCAGATTACATAGCAAAAACCTGCTGACAGATTTCCTTTAATAGCAGCCTGTATTATGTGATAAATGACAAAACAAAAAAAGATTCAGGTCTTTGTTTTAAATACACATTGCCTTGTTAGGAATTAATACCAGATATCTGAAATGTTGCTTTATATTTGGAATGTATTGTGTTACCAAGCCTGGATATTTATGTGTTTGCCCCTAATAAAGGCAAAGTGCCAAATGATTGGTTGCATCTGTCCGATCATGCCATACACTTGTATTTTTAACCTAAAGTGGCGAAGACAGATCAACCAGACAAATCACATTTTTGGGAGAAAATAGTCTTATTGGTGCTTATAATTATCTAATCTTATTGTTGCTTATACTTGTCTAAATGAAGGTTGTCCAAAATAGTTAAAATTGCTTATTTATTATATTTTTATATCCATGTGTAGTTTTATGTTGGGATACATCAGCTCTAAAGCTTGCAGAACTGGGAATGCAGCTTGCAGCTATAGAACAGTACAATATGTAACTGAGGTCAAGATAAATTATTTAAAATATTAGCAAAGTTACTCAAGTCCTTCTGTGGAGTGAATCTTAAAGTGGTTGTATCATCTGCAATGTTTAGGAGTGCACTGCTAGTCTTCATCCTGCTTGCCAGAGAGCAGTGCACTACTGATTGATAGTTTGGAGTAGCAACATAATTATGCTGCTGGTCCAAACTGTGCACTCTCCGATGCTCCAAAACGAGGCAGCTTTTCTTCTGCAGCATCGGAGGAGCAAAGGGGCAATGAAGCCAGCTGGATCCAGTGTTAGAGCAGCACTTACAAGTTCTACACAAAATAACCCGAAAGTAGTGCACTCCTTGCCTAGGAGACCAGCTACCGCTGATAGAATACAACAGTGGCCGGTAGTCTATGCAACAAACAATAAACAATAAGATTAAATATCCCTACGTTCTTGAGAACAACAAGGATTTTTAATTAAGTAAATTGTAAAGTTGCTTATTTTTACAAGCACTTTACTATTTTAACCATTTTTGATGTTGAGAAATCCCTTAAAAGTAAACTGTAAAATTGTGTCTCAAGGCAAAAAAATATATACTTTTAATTGACAGAAAGGTCATTCTTGATCTTTATGTACAAAAATAAGTTGTTAAACTCTACTGTTCTGCATTTAAGTGTTACAAATGTGTACTTATTAGTTTGTTGGATTTTTTATTTTTTTGCTCTTTCAATGCTATTTTCCCTCTGTTCTTCGGTTTAGAACTTTAAGCGAGAAGAACAGAATTTTGTGATTCAAAATGAAATCAACAATCTGGCATTTCTAACTGGAAACAACAAGAGTAAGATGTCAAAAGTAAGTCTATTAGCACCAAGCTGCAGACATTTAAATGGCAAATGGATTTGGTCTGGCATCTGCTGGTTTTCTGACTGAAATAACAAATCTGTGCTATACTCAGTCATGCAGCTGCTTAGCTATAAAGGGGGAAAAGTTATGAATACAGTTGTGTTCTGATTCATGAGGATGTCCGAAGACTCCTATGTCACTGTGTCATGCTATTAATAGCAAGAGATGGTTTTAGAAGAAATATTATTTTGCAGTTGCCAGTTGGATTATGGCATCATTTTCTAAGATGTTTTAATATATAGAAAATAAAATATAGCTTAATAAAAGCATACTCTGCCCTGCGTACTCCAGGCAAAATATACCAACATAAAAAATAATATTCAGCAATTATTAGCAATTTGGATAGTTGTGGTAAATGTACTTTTAAAATCAGCAAGATCAAAGTCATTTAGCTAGTGTAAAACAATGTTAGAGTATGTACACACAGCACAGAAGATGCTACGGGAAAACACTGACATTGTTTTTCTTGAAGCGTCATTTTTATTCAGCATTTTTTGCGGCTGCCTTTTTTTTTTTGTTTTAAATTCTACATATAAACTACTGCAGCTTCAAAGTTGGAGACTGGTCAGGTCAGTTCTTTTAGCTGCTTCAGGGCTTTCGAAGTCTGAAGTGGTTAAAATAAGTTATAAAAGACGCAAGTTGTTTTGAAATTGCTGTGCCTATGTTCATTATCTTTAGCCTTATGCCTAAAGGGAATCTGTCAGCACAGAATGACTGCAAACCAAGTATAGTCACTTGGGGCACCCTTGGTGTGACCAAACATTTAAGTGCACCTCCCCACTTACTTGTTTTCCATCTCCTCCCTTCTCTGGCTGTATAAAGTCACAGCTGTCGATCAAAATAGAGGTAGGGGGGAAGGAAATAGAGGAAATACAAATAAGTTGGAAGGTGCACTTAAATGTTTGGTAATGCCAAGAGTACACAGAGAATCTGTGCTTGATTTGAACAGTCATTCTATGCTGACCGACTCCCTTTAGTATTGCACTTTTGTTGGATGGGTGTTTCAGAATTCTGATTGAGGTTTATGCTTAAGATTTTGGAATGGGAGTCTTATAGTATCTTTTTCATATAAAGCTCGTTGTGATGCTTAGAAATTCTCCCGACTTACACATATGAACGCCTAGCCCTGACATGGGTAACTAGATGGTATACAGTTGCATACACCTGCACAGCGTATATGTTTTTGTGGGATCTTCCTATATTTCTAAGTATATGCTTTTCAAAACATTAAAAAAACATAGGCCATCACATGTCGCCCAATGTATATCAAGACGGACCCTGTTTTGGCATAAGACAGGCCCTATGCAGGATATAGGCATATATGGTAAACATTTAGAGAACTGGGAAATTAGGAATTACATTCATAGTAAGATCAGTCAGCTGCTATCATTCAATCTGTGCTTTAATTATAGGCAGCAAATTATGAACTATAGCAATATTACGGATGTATATTTTGTTATATGCAGAACATTTATTGAAAAACTTTTACCGTCATTTATTTTGCTGTAAACATGTACATATACAAAATATCTACATTTAAAGACTATTTCTCAGACTTCCGTATAGCAGAGTTATGTTATGATGTTTTCTTAACTTGTGTTATAACATTCATTTTAAAAGCCCCACAGTCTGGTAAGTATGGGATGTGATCCAATTATTTTCTTTACAAGACTGGTCTGTTTTGGCATCTGACTAAAAAAAAGAGATAACAAGGCTGAGATACAATGTTCTTTTTTTAATTGGTTTATTTTATAACAGAGACTGGTAGAAATATTTGTTTAGATCCTCATTTTAATCAACTGTGTTTACTGCCTTATCATCTCACAAGTAATTAAGGAATATATGGTTCATTTTCCATCTGTTTTACTTACTTGTCTCCTACATTTTTCTTTCACACAGCCCATACAAGTAAAGGTACAGCATGCATGACCTGTCTATGTATTAGCTAGCCTGGCTCCATCCATTCATACTGTATGTGCCATAAGTCTAGCAGTGGCGTCACCAAGGGCAGACATATTTCATGCCATTCAGTTAGGTTAGAGCTTGAATATTTGGTGCAGTGAATGAATTTTTAGCTCATTCCGTAGCAAATTTATGATGACAACATTGTCCATGGGCAATATTTCTGGTTGACCAAATTTCACTATCGGAGAGGACATTGCTAAGTTGATTATCTGGAGTGTCTGTGGTTTTGACTTAGATAAAACATTTCAGTAGCATATCTGAAAACTAGAAAAAATAGGCCACGGAATATACACAGAGGATTTATATTTTTTTTAAAGAGGTTGTCCACTACTTTTATGTTGATGCCCTATCCTTAGGATAGGGCACCAATGTCTGATCAACCAGGGTTCGACACCCGGCACCCCCGCCGATCTGCTGTTATCGGTGCCGGCGGCCAGAAGCACTTTCTTGCGGTACTTGTAGTGGCTACCGCGGGGTACTGCACGTCCGCCTCCTATTGAATTGCATAAAAGGTGGATGTGTAGTACCCCGCGGCAGCCACTACAAGTAGACGGTCAGGCTCCGCAAGTAAGTGCTTTTGGCCGGCGACTGCTGCCGCCAGCACTGATGTCAATTGATCGGCGGGGGTGCCGGGTGTTGGACCCCAGCTGTTCAGACATTGGTGCCCTATCCTAAGGACAGGGCATCAATGTAAAAGTAGTGGAAACCTCATTAATACACGTGAGCTCATTTGCCATTAGCTGATACATGCACATGTTAAAGGTTCCTCCATTAGTAAGATGTGTTCTGCAACTGGTAGTGCTGCCAAACCTTCCATCCACATTGAAAACTAATTTCATACTGTTAAACCTTACTTTATCTTACCAAGGATATTAAATATGCGTGTATCATGTATCCTAGAATAGACCTTTATGGTTATTACATGGACCCCTCATAGCAACACCCTTGTGACGCCACTGATGTTTTACGTAGTTTGTCATTTACATGGGTACCATTACTGTGTTACCCTATTTTGGTGCTATTCATAGATCAGTGTTGCAGAAACCTGTTAAAGGCACAATGTAAGCAAAGCTTTGATGCCCAGCAAGTTATTTTACTTCTTACCCCAAGGCTCTACATCCAGACATGGGTGCTGTAAGGGGAGTTTTTTTTTTCCTGACAACCATTAAGTGTGCAGGTTATTTGTGAAAACCTGTTCAATAAGTCCCTTCTGAATCTGCTTTATGTAGAGCAACTTGCTGAAATACAGTAAGAGGAAGGGAGAGGGTATCTGGACATAAATGCAAGACTTGAGGGGTTGTCCGCTTTAAATCAGTAAGTCTGCAGTCACTCTGTGTAACTGCAGACTTATGAATTCCCCCAACGCACGCACTGTGCACTGCGGGGATTCGCCAGTTTCTGAGCCCTTACCGGAGGGTATGTATGAGTTATACATACTCCCAGCCAATGGGTGTGGCCTTGCTCCCAAACACTTGTATGGAGCGAGGCCGCACCTTCTAATCGGCCATGCCCACTAGACAGCCGCATCAATAGAGCGAGGCCGTGCCCTGTCTATACAAGTGTATGGAGGGAGGCCACAACCACTAGATGGGCTCTGGCCGGGAGTATTATGTATAACACATAAATACCCTCGGGTCCAGGCTCAGAAACCGGTGAATCCCCGCACCACCCAGTCTTGTGCTGGGGGCATTCATAAGTCTGCAGTCAGACAAAGTAACTGCAGACTTATCGATTTGGACCGGACAACCCCTTTAAAGGAAAGCCTGCCATGTAGTAGCTGGAACAGGAGCAGCCATGCCTGAAACACTACAACAGAAGGGTAGCCATGCTTGAAGTAGTTTAACAAAGGCATCACTTAGCAGTACTTCACAACTGTATAAGTATTTAAAGGGGCTCTCCGGGACTTTTACATTGATGGCCCATTCTTGGAGTTGGACATCTATATCTGATCAGTGGGGGTGCGACATTTAGCACCTCCACCGATTTAGCTTTTCCCTGTGCCCGCGGTGGCCAGAAGTACTTAGTTGCGAGCAGATGTGGGCAGATGTGCAGTGCCGATCCACAGCCACTATACAGTTGATGGAGCTGTGCTGTGCAACTCAGCAACTGGTCATTTTGCCCTGGGAACAGCTGATCAGCAGGGTCACACCCCCACCAATCAGATATTAATGGCTGCTCTTAAGGCTAGGTTCACACGAGTGTATATTCTCTCATCCGAGAGAATCAGGTCAATTATGCAAATCACACTCTTATCAAACTCTGATTCTTTCAGATGAAGGGAAGATGGAGAAAAAAAATTCTCCATTTTCTCAATTGTGTCAGTCTCTGAAAATCGGACTGTACTCAGATGTCATCCGAGTATGGTCCAATGTTTTCCGCGGACTCATTGACTTGTATGGCCGAGTGCGATCTGTATATCGGATCAAACTCTGACATGCTTCAATTTTTTTCCCTGGACTGGCTATGTTCGAGGAAAAAAATCGGACATGTGCGCACAGCACCATAGACTAAAATTGGTCCGAGTACGATCCGATATTTTGTCAGATCGCTCTTGGACCAGTATAGCTGTGTGTACGAGTCCTAAGGATAAGCCATCAATGTAAACGTTCTGGACAACCCCTTTTAAGAATGCTTGCCATTACTGATCAAGCCATATATTTCAAAATAAAGTGTGCCTAATATAACAGCATTAAAAAAAAATCTCTTCGCACACCATAGCGTGCAATTTAGCATGTAATGTGGTGACCAACATTGAATTTTATTACAGGTCATAGTTCTTTTTGGGGCGCTATTTTTTCTAGAAGCACTTTTCTAAGGGAAATATTGGAGATGAAAACTGAATGTTTACAGACAGGCCTATTGTTCCCCTAATATGTATCTAGACGTTGGCTTTCAGGTGAGACAGAATGATGATCAGATTACATTTTCATGTACATTTGATTATTAACCATGTTAATGTAGAGTAAAAAAAAAATAAAGTTTCCAAGAAATCTTCCTGCTTGATAAAGTTTTGCAATAGCAAAGTTTATAAATGGCCAACACATGCTTGTGTAGCTCAGAGCTTTGACTTGCAGTCTTAAAGTACCAGTCACTCTGCCATTATTGTTCTCCATTATCTGTTGGTTTATTCTGTATATTTTTATTTATTACTTTGATTCATTTATTGAAAGCATTTAAGTTTTAGCAGCCTCAAAAAAGACAACCCAAAATGTCACTCAATAAATCAACTTTAGCCGTATACCCTTAAGAAGCTGTTTTCATAGCCAAGCCCTAAGTACCCTCCTCATAGGACTATTGTCTGTTTGTTTATTTATTTATATTAGTTTCCTTTTTCCTTTCTTTTTGTCCCTTGCAGAGGAACTGTTGCTTTAAGACTCAGTTTTCTACTTTGATGTGCCTTATTCATTATTACTTGAAGTACAGTATGTTTCACTTGGTGTCAAACCCGTGGTTCCATTTAGTCTAGTCTCTATTCTGTATTGTCTCCTGTGTATTAAGAGTGGTGATTATGTCATTGCAGGCTTTGTCTTCTATATTTTTATTCTATGCTATATATCTATATGTATTAAATATCTTGAAGTAGAGTATGTCCTTCTTCATCAACATTTACTGGTATTCGTTCAATAAGGCGTGAGCTTGGTGATAATTTCTAGCGGATAATGGTGTCCTGAAGTTGTTCTTGTACAACAAACATATTCTATGGCAATGGACATTTTTCTTAATTAAATATACATAGACATACTTAATTATGGAAATTGTGCATTCCATCTGACTAATGCAATACAGACAAAGCACAGGCCAGGAAAAAAGGTTTAAAGGGGTTTTCCTATGTCAGACAAAAAAACATGTTTATTAGTTTGCAAATGGAAAAATAAAATAATTTACTAATCTACGCTCTATAAATCAATTTTTATAACTTCTCAGGTGGCCTGATTTAATCAGGTGGCGTTAGAGAGCGTATTAAACAATAAAAGGTTTGTGTGTTATAACCTTAATCCCCTCCCTGTCTAGTTGTTCTAGTGCTTCCCTAACACCGCACAATTCTTTCTTTCTTGATTTAATCCTCGGTCATATTGTTCCAGAGGTTTTCCTGCAAGCTGTGACCCATCATCACAGCCTCAGATGGCAAAGAGTTTCCTTTTCACTTTGTGTGTTGGTGATGTGTACGAAGGAGGGTGGCTGTTTGGCCTCATCTGAGTCAGCCCTCTTCTCAATGTAGAGACAACCATGATAGAGAAGGGGGTTGGCTTAGCAAATGAACTGAGCTGTGACGCTGTGAGTCGCCTCTCACTGACAAGCCGTGAGGCGGGGAAGTCAAGGAGTCCAAGGTCAAATGCCAGGAAAGTACATCAAAGACAAAAGGGATAAGACAAACGAATAGTCAAAGGCACAGTCCGGAGTCAGGCAACTAAGGTCACAGTACGTCAAATGTTAAATAGGTAATACGAGTAGCTAAAATACAAATCCGAGGTCTGGCAACAAAGATCAGAATATAAGAACACAGAGCAAACACACCACCGAGCCAGGCTACGACTGGCAGTGGTGGTCTGACTATTGCCATCCAGCTAAATAGCCAGGTAATGACCCTGAGCGGGAGACACGTAGAGGAAACAACACAGGCCTGGCCAGATATGCCGGCTGAGCTGTCACTCACAACACTGACAGCCCAGCACATCCTTGCCTCTAATTGGGTGGCTGGGCTGTCACTCACAATACTGAGAGCCCAGCACACCCCTGATCCTATGGGGCTGCTGAGCTGGCACTCACAATACTGACAGCCCAGCATGCCTCTGATCCTATAGGGCGGCTGAGCTTTCACTCACAATACTGACAGTTCTGCACGCCCCCTGATCCTATAGGTCTGCTGAGCTGTCACTCACAATACTGACAGCCTAGCACGCCCCTGATCCTATAGGGATGCTGAGCTGTCACTCACAATACTGCGAGCCCAGCATGCCTCTGATCCTATAGCGTGGCTGAGCTGTCACTCACAATACTGAGAGCCCAGAATGCCCCTGATCCTATAGGGCTACTGAGCTGTCACTCACAATACTGAGAGCCCAGCATGCCTCTGATCCTATAGCGTGGCTGAGCTGTCACTCACAATACTGAGAGCCCAGCACGCCCCTGATCCTATAGGGCTGCTGAGATGGCACTCACAATACTGACAGCCCAGCACGCCTCTGATCCTATAGGGCGGCTGAGCTGTCACTCACAATACTGAGAGCCCAGAATGCCCCTGATCCTATAGGGCTACTGAGCTGTCACTCACAATACTGAGAGCCCAGCATGCCTCTGATCCTATAGCGTGGCTGAGCTGTCACTCACAATACTGAGAGCCCAGCACGCCCCTGATCCTATAGGGCTGCTGAGATGGCACTCACAATACTGACTGCCCAGCACGCCTCTGATCTTATAGGGTGGCTGAGCTGTCACTCACAATACTGAGAGCCCAGCACGCCCCTGATCCTATAGGGAGGCTGAGCTGTCAATCACAGCGTCCTTATGACACCGTTAGTGGTAGAATCTTGACATGAGCTTAATATTGGTTATTTTAACATTTAAAAACCACAGAACATGCTTTTCTGGTATTGAAGAACCCCTTTAACCTAATCTGACATTAAAGAACACACGATCATCCACGGAGTCCATAATAGTAGACTCACGTGACATTTTAACTAGCTTCTAAGGTGACAAATAGTTGCATAGGAAGTCAATGTTTATCTCCAGCCTGTTTTGATTATGTGATCTCTACTGAGTATTTGAGCTTTTTCTTTTTTAGCAGAATTTGCAATGACCATTCGGTCTCAAACTTGTTTTGGAAGAAGGACTAACATGAGTTTACTCAATATACCTTTACCCATTTCGATCTATTTTTGAGTTGTTCTGAGGCTGCAGTTTGCCCAAAACACACCACCTTATTGTGTTTAGCTGATTATGAAATAATCGCTGCCCATCGTTTACAGCACCAGCCCATTTTTATACAGCTGTATGCTCTTTTGCAGTGAGTATTTAAAGGGTTGTCCCCTTTCAGTAAATGAATCATATAAGTAAACAAACCACGCTGTATTCACCCTACCTGGGTCCATTGCCGGGTCTCCACCGCTGGTCCTGGTGTCTGGCATTGGCTGCGGCACTGATGTCACATCGACAGCACCAGCAGCCAATCAAGTGAGCTCAAGCGGCTTTGAAGGGGGTTTCTATTTACACTGTCAGAGCCATTAACCTTACTGATTGAATGCCGTTCTGTAGACATGACGTACATTCTTTAATTGAAAGAGAAGAACCACTTTAAATGCCAGCAGTTAGCATCTGAAAGCAGACAGAAGCACAGAGGTTTATGTCACAATAGTGGATGAGTGGGCAGCAATAACATTGAGGTTCAGGTGCTATAGCCAATGCTTGCACAGAACATGTTGGAGGGGGGAGATTTGGTTTTGGTAACTATTGCTGCGCCTTCATTAAGAAAAACACACAGCAGAAAATGCAACAGAATTTACCTGCCCAGGTCACAGAAACGAATGCACTAGCAGGATGCAGCAGCCCCCCTTTATAAAGGTGGATACAACACAGGTGCAAAATACTGATGAGACAACCACTCACAATTCATGGAGCGGGTGATTGCTTGGTATTGAGATTGCACACAAGGCTGGTGTGCTGGTCACACACTTGTAGTGCATAGTGTCTGGCTTACAGCCTATTTGTCATGGCCATACTATTAGATCAGACTGGCTGCCCAGCACTATATAAGTGCACCCCACCGGGACAGACACCCTAGTTTACAAGGTCAACATTGATGGCCCGGTGGGGTGCACTTATATAGTGCTGGGCAGCCCGTCTTATCTAGTAGTGTGGACGTCGCTAATAGGCTGTAAGCCAGACACTGTGCACTACATGTGTGACCAGCGCCCTATACAAGCCTTATTTGTGTGCAATCTCAATACTGAGCAATCACCCGCTCCATGAATTGGTAGGTTGTGACTGGTTGTCTCATCAGTATTTTGCACCTGTGTTGCCTCTGCCTAATTTTACTGGAATTATACTTAAAACATGGGAAAAAGGCAAGTTTGAGTAACCCATGTGGATCCACTTCACAAAACAAAATTTAGATGCGAGTTTCCCTTTCAGCAAAGAAGCTGTACTTACTATTTCAGATATATTGGTTGTATTTAACATTCAGTGAGTGATTTTTGTGACAGGGCATTTGTAGGTCTTTAGATCATCCACTATTGGTAAGTACTGGGTTCTGGTTCTCCTTGTCCTAAGTTCAGGACATACATAAGAATATTAAAGATAAGTATTCACTTATAGATCATAAAGCTGACTAATGATCATGGTGTGTTCATCTGAATTTATACGTTAGTAACAGGCAGTGCTATTTACTGAAGCACAGAAGTATACTAGTGTCATTTATGAAAACTGACGCAAACAGAAAATGGTAATATAAACCTGAGTGACAGTAATTAGCTTTTATTTCTAAGCCCAGATTTGGAAAAAATGTGGTTTAAATAGTTGGTAGAGGATAAAATGCTCACACTCCACGTGCCAGTTTTCATAAATGCCCTGAATTCAAAGCTTAATTTTTGTTTTGGTAGACAATGGAAAAGACCTGGCTGTGTTGTATTTAGGATACAGAAGTGAGATTTCTGCTTTCTCTCCTAAAACGATTCATATCACATTTTAGCATTCTCCTAAAAGTCTCAGTTAACAGTCCGTCTCAACCCTTGGTATGTGTAATGCAGAACCTAACCATGCCATGATGGTATCACTGTTCTAGTCTGGAGGGCAAGATCAGGAGAGGAAGAGAACCAAACGCAGAGGAGACCTCTACTCCATACAGACATCCCTGATTGTGGCTGCCCTGAAGAAGATGTTACCCATTGGGCTGAACATGTGTACCCCGGGGGACCAGGAACTGGTATCACTTGCAAAGAGCAGATACAGTCTTGTAAGTAACACAACATTTCTCCATATCCCTCATATCAATGATGTTAGATCATAGCTGCCAATGTGTGTGATAAAAAAGATGTGTTCCACTGCATTCATTTGTATACAAATTATCTCATTGAATTGCTGATGACTGCACATAAATGCCATTATCATTTTGGATGTGCATGGACTACAAGCATCACATTAGCATTGCTATCTGTATGTAGGGATAGTTCCCTTGCTTAGTATTCCTATACTGCAGCTTTTAAATAGAGACATTGTACTGTGGTTTTATTCTGACAGCTACTCTTTTTAGGACTTATATACATAGGGACGCCTATAATAACCTACTTTGTCGAATAAATAGGTCCCTTTGTATTGTATAATTAAACATTTATTCCTGTTACTTTATTATCCCAGAGATGGATTTTTTAATGGATCTAGTTAAATAAGCTGAATGGAAAAGTAGAAGAATTACTGGGCTGCCTTCTAATATCAGTGTGACAAAGCTGATTGAGAACGGTTGCTCTGGTTACACAGATTCCTCAATGATTGGACTTTATTCTGGTTAAACTTATCTGCTGATATTGTCATCAATTAATATTTCTTTAGTTTAGTAGGAAAATGATGTGAAATAAGTCTTGAGTAGAGATGAGCGGTGTTCGACTAGAACTGTTCGCCAATCTCAAATTCGAGCTGTTTTGGGCGGTGTTCGAGTTGTTCCACGAACCCGAACGATTTGCAAAAAATTCGGCTGTTCGAGGTTATGTTCGATAACTGTTCGTGCACCAAAAGCGTGTCCTGCATGTCTGGCGCTATTTAGAGCACCAATCATGCAGGGATTGTCTGCCACTCACTGTAATACCACAGCCATGGTGGTTGTGGCATTAGAGTGATTGCCCAAATCGATGGGAACAGTGCTCACAGTGAAACATGAAAAGCCGGCAATTCAGCAGCGGTACACCGGTACCCGACAATTTAGAACCGAAAGAATAGAGCATCACACATAGATTAGATAGATAGAAACATGTCAGTCACATATATAAGAAGTACAGTGACAGTGTTGATTTCTGTACTTGTCATTTAGTGTAAAGGATTTATGAAAAAAAATATTAGTGTTTTCATGCACCGTCTCTTTAAAAAAGCCGGCCGGCAATTCAGCATCTGTACCCGACAATTTAGAATAGACGGAATAGAGAATCACACATAGATTAGATAGATAGAAACATGTCAGTCACATATATAAGAAGTACAGTGACAGTGTTGATTACTGTACTTGCCATTTAGTGTAAAGGATTTATTAAAAAAAATAATAGTGTTTTCATGCACCCTCTCTTTAAAAAAGCCGGCCGGCAATTCAGCATCTGTACCCGACAATTTAGAATGGAAGCAATAGAGCATCACACATAGATTAGATAGATAGAAACATGTCAGTCACATATATATGAAGTACAGTGACAGTGTTGATTACTGTACTTGTCATTTAGTGTTAAAATAAAGGATTTATTTAAAAAAAAATTGGCGTGGGATCCCCCATAATTTTAGTCTCTAGCGGAGGTTAAGCAGACGGCTGGGGCAGATGTTTGAAGCCTGGGAAGGGGGTAATACCCACGGAGCTTCCCAGGCTACTAATATCAGCCCCCAGCTGAATACCTAGCCTTTACTAGCTATTAAAATGGGGGACCCCCCAAAAAATTGACGTGGGGCCCCCCCTATTTTAATAGCTAGCAAAGGCTAGGCAGACAGCTGGGGGCTGATATTAATAGCCCAGGAAGGGTGCCATGAATATTGGCCCCCTCCCAGGCTAGAAACACCAGCCGTCAGCCGCCCCAGAAATGGCACATCCATAGGATGCGCCAATTCTGGCACTTAGCCTCGCTCTTCCCACTGCCCTGTAGCGGTGGCAGTGGGGTAATAGGGCTGGGGTTGATGTCAGCTTATAATGCCAGCTGACATCAAGCCCAGGTTAGTAATGGAGAGGCGTCTATAAGACACCCCCATTACTAACCCCATAGTCAAAGTTAAAAAAAAACACAAACACCCAGAATAAAGTCCTTTAATTGAAATAAAGACACAATTCTTTATTGTTCTAAATTAAACCATACTTACAATCACGCCCATTCCAGCTGAAGCCAACGATCCCCTGCAATAAAAGAAAAATAATAAAGCAACATAATCCTTACCTTCCCATGGTTCCCACGACAGCTTCAGCTCTGCTACATCGAGATGACAGGCTGAACCGCAGCAGAAAGCTGCCATCCAGCCTGTCATCCCGCAGACACTGAGAAGCGCAGGCTTGCTTGCGCTGCTCAGCGTCTCTCTGTGACGGCATCCAGATGAGCCGAGTTCATGTCCAATGAACTCGGCTCACCTCATGCACGTCACTGACAGCGTGGGAAAATTCTCACGCTGAAGCGGTGAGTGCAGGAGAATTCTCCCACGCTGTCAGTGACGTGCATAAGGTGAGCTCATGTCCAATGAACTCAGCTCACCTCCTGCACGTCACTGACAGCGTGGGAGAATTCTCCTGCACTCAGCGCTTCAGCGTGAGAATTCTCCCACGCTGAAGCGCTGAGTGCAGGAGAATTTTCCCACGCTGTCAGTGACGTGCATGAGGTGAGCCGAGTTCATTGGACACTAACTCGGCTCATCTGGATGCCCTCACAGAGAGACACTGTGGAGCGCAAGCAAGCCTGCGCTTCTCAGTGTCTGCGGGATGACAGGCTGGATGGCAGCGTTCTGCTGCGGTCCAGCCTGTCATCTCGATGTAGCAGAGCTGAAGCTGTCATGGGAACCATGGAAAGGTAAGGATGATGTTGCTTTATTATTTTCCTTTTATTTCAGGAGATCGTTGGCTTCAGCTGGAATGGGCGTGATGGTAAGTATGGTTTAATTTAGAACAATAAAGAATTGTGTGTTTATTTCAATTAAAGGACTTTTTTCTGGGTGTTGTGTTTTTTTTAAATACTTTACTAGAAATTTATGGTGGTCATGTCTAATATTGGCGTGACCCCATGAATTTCGGGCTTAGGGCCAGCTGATAATGCCAAGCTGGCCCTAACCCCTTTATTACCCAGTGAGCCACCGCATCAGGGCCCTGGATGAGTTGGGTACAGCGCCAGAAGATGGCGCTTCTATGAACGCGCCATTTTCCGGGGTGGCTGCGGACTGCAATTTGCAGCGGGGGTGGCCCAGAAAGCTTGGGCCTCCCTGCGCTGCAGATTCCAGCCCCCAGCTGCCTAGTTGTACCTGGCTGGACACAAAAACAGGGCGAAGCCCCACGTCAATTTTCTTTAAATTATTTCATGAATTTCCTGAAATAATTTAAAAAAATTGAAGTGGGGCTTCGCACTATATTTGTGTCCAGCCAGGTACAGCAGGCAGGAACGGGCTGCCCCCAACCACCAGCTGCCTATTTGTACCTGGCCGGACACAACAATATAGGGAAGGCCTTTTTTTCTTAATTATTTCATGAATTTCATGAAATAATTAAAAAAAATTGAAGTGGGGCTTCGCACTATATTTGTGTCCAGCCAGGTACAGCAGGCAGGAACGGGCTGCCCCCAACCACCAGCTGCCTATTTGTACCTGGCCGGACACAACAATATAGGGAAGGCCTTTTTTTCTTAATTATTTCATGAATTTCATGAAATAATTAAAAAAAATTGAAGTGGGGCTTCGCACTATATTTGTGTCCAGCCAGGTACAGCAGGCAGGAACGGGCTGCCCCCAACCACCAGCTGACTATTTGTACCTGGCCGGACACAACAATATAGGGAAGGCCTTTTTTTCTTAATTATTTCATGAATTTCATGAAATAATTAAAAAAAAAATACGTGGGGCTTCGCCCTATTTTTGTGTCCAGCCAGGTACAACTAGGCAGCTGGGGGCTGGAATCTGCAGCGCAGGGAGGCCCAAGCTTTCTGGGCCCCCCCCCCCCGCTGCAAATTGCAGTCCGCAGCCACCCCGGAAAATGGCGCGTTCATAGAAGCGCCATCTTCTGGCGCTGTACCCAACTCATCCAGGGCCCTGGTGCGGTGGCTCACTGGGTAATAAAGGGGTTAGGGCCAGCTTGGTATTATCAGCTGGCCCCAAGCCCAAAATTCATGGGGTCACGCCAGTATTAGACATGACCGCCATGAATTTCTAGTAAACTATTTAAAAAAAACACAACACCCAGAATAAAGTCCTTTAATTGAAATAAACACACAATTCTTTATTGTTCTAAATTAAACCATACTTACCATCACACCCATTCCAGCTGAAGCCAACGATCTCCTGCAATAAAAGAAAAATAATAAACCAACCTCATCCTTACCTTTCCATGGTTCCCACGACAGCTTCAGCTCTGCTACATCGAGATGACTGGCTGGACCGCAGCAGAACGCTGCCATCCAGCCTGTCATCCCGCGGACACTGAGAAGCGCAGGCATGCTTGCGCTCCTCACTGTCTCGCTGTGACGGCATCCAGATGAGCCGAGGTCATGTCCAATGAACTCGGCTCACCTCATGCACGTCACTGACAGCGTGGGAAAATTCTCACGCTGAAGTGCTGAGTGCAGGAGAATTCTCCCACGCTGTCAGTGACGTGCATGAGGTGAGCTCATGTCCAATGAACTCAGCTCACCTCATGCACCTCACTGACAGCGTGGGAAAATTCTCCTGCACTCAGCGCTTCAGCGTGAGAATTTTCCCACGCTGTCAGTGACGTGCATGAGGTGAGCCGAGTTCATTGGACAATGACCTCGGCTCATCTGGATGCCGTCACAGCGAGACAGTGAGGAGCGCAAGCATGCCTGCGCTTCTCAGTGTCCGTGGGATGACAGGCTGGATGGCAGCGTTCTGCTGCGGTCCAGCCAGTCATCTCGATGTAGCAGAGCTGGAGCTGTCCTGGGAACCATGGAAAGGTAAGGATGATGTTGGTTTATTATTTTATTTTTATTACAGGAGATCGTTGGCTTCAGCTGGAATGGGCGTGATTGTAAGTATGGTTTAATTTAGAACAATAAAGAATTGTGTGTTTATTTCAATTAAAGGACTTTATTCTGGGTGTTTGTGTTTTTTTTAACTTTGACTATGGGGTTAGTAATGGAGGTGTCTTATAGACGCCTCTCCATTACTAACCTGGGCTTGATGTCAGCTGGCATTATAAGCTGACATCAACCCCAGCCCTATTACCCCACTGCCACCGCTACAGGGCAGTGGGAAGAGCGAGGCTAAGTGCCAGAATTGGCGCATCCTATGGATGCGCCATTTCTGGGGCGGCTGACGGCTGGTGTTTCTAGCCTGGGAGGGGGCCAATATTCATGGCACCCTTCCTGAGCTATTAAGATCAGCCCCCAGCTGTCTGCCTAGCCTTTGCTAGCTATTAAAATAGGGGGGACCCCACGTCATTTTTTTGGGGGGGTCCCCCATTTTAATAGCTAGTAAAGGCTAGGTATTCCGCTGGGGGCTGATATTAGTAGCCTGGGAAGCTCCGTGGGTATTACCCCCTTCCGAGGTTTCAAACATCTGCCCCAGCCGTCTGCTTAACCTCCGCTAGAGCCTAAAATTATGGGGGATCCCACGCCAATTTTTATTTTAATAAATCCTTTATTTTAACACTAAATGACAAGTACAGTAACCAACACTGTCACTGTACTTATTATAAATGTGACTGACATGTTTCTATCTATCTAATCTATGTGTGATGCTCTATCTTTCTGTTCTAAATTGTCGGGTACCGCTGCTGAATTGCCGGCCGGTTTTTTTAAAGAGACAGTGCATGAAAACACTATTATTTTTTTAAATAAATCCTTTACACTAAATGACAAGTACAGTAAGCAACACTGTCACTGTACTTATTATATATGTGACTGACATGTTTCTATCTATGTGTGAAGCTCTATTCTTTCTGTTCTAAATTGTCGGGTACAGATGCTGAATTGCCGGCCGGCTTTTTTAAAGAGACGGTGCATGAAAACACTAATATTTTTTTTAATAAATCCTTTACACTAAATGACAAGTGCAGTAACCAACACTGTCACTGTGCTTCTTATATGTGTGACTGACATGTTTCTATCTATCTAATCTATGTGTGATGCTCTATTCCTTCTTGTCTAAATTGTCGGGTACCGGTGTATGCCGCTGCTGAATTTGCCGGCTGGCTTTTTTAAAGAGAGTGTCTTCTGAGCAGTTTGTCAGCTTTTGGACACCTTTGCAGGTGTTTTCTATGTGTTTCTATGTGTTTTTGTTTGCCTGCCATTGGTTTTAACGGTGTTCTAAGGTGTTCGACGAACAGTTCGACGAACAGTTCCTCGAACATCCCGGTGTTCGACGAACCGAACCGAACCCGAACACTACGGGGGTGGCTCAACACTAGTCTTGAGTACCTATTCAGTACCATGGACAGTTGCTGCTGAAAACTCGTGTTAGAACAGTGTGAACAACCTGTAATTAAACCATTTGTACCCAGTTAAAGCTCTTTTCTGGCCTTAGGGTACAATCTGTATTCACTCTATGTGACTGCAGACTTATGAATCCTCACATCACGCAGACTGCGGGCTGTGCGTGTACTCCGGTGCCGGAGTCTGGATCGGGTGGTCATTTAACTGCCAATGTGTAATTTGTGTACTCTCGTCCACATTCCGACTAGACGTATCCGGCCTCACTCATTACATTTGTATTAAACAAGGCCGCACCCATCAAGACTGCCCGTGCAGATCACATACTTGCAGTCACGTGCCAATGGGAGGATTCACAAGTCTGGTCTGCAGTCACATAGAGTGACTGCAGACATGTATCCTAAGGCCAGACAACCCCTTTAATGTAGGGTGGGACAGTGGTGTAACTTGAAGCTCGTGGGCCCCAATGCAAATTCTCCAACAGGGCCCCAAACTGTTGCATGTCTTTAATAGTAATAGTCTTTACATATGGGCCTAAGGGTCCTTTTGGGCCCCCTAGTCTCAAGGGCCCAAGTGTGATTGCAACTCCTGCATCTATTATAGTTACGCCCCTAGGGTAGGATATGGAATATGTTATTGATTGCTGGGTTTTGACTGTGACCTCCAGGGCTGTAAATAGAGTGAAGATCGGACAATGGGACTGGCATTAATAGCTGAGTGCTGTGCTTATTAATTTGGTACAAACCCTTTAAAGATGTTGTGTGGAATTAGAAGAAAATGTTTTTTTTCTTTTCTTCCAGAAAAAAACAGTACCGCTATTGGCCATAGGATGTGTATGGTATTATTCCATTCTTTGAAATGTGGATACCATTAGACAGCCCCTGGGTACAAATTGCCTTCTTTCTGTAACAAAATCTGCAGACATTTTCTTCTAATTCTGGACAGACCTTTAAGGAGTTGTGCACACATTGCATATGTTATGTGGATTTTCTGAGCAGATTTAGATGCAGAAAATCCACAGCATAATGCAATTAGAGCTAAACTGAAGAGATTACAACAAATCTCATCTGTACATTGCTGAAATATTTTGCACTGAAATTGACATGAGCTGCAGAATTTAAAACCTGCAGACTGTCAATTCTTTGTGTGGCATTCAGTTCAGATGTGACCCTTTTGTAATGGACAGGATGACCTTTCTGGGAAATTAGTAATAAAATCCGCATGTAATACATGTGGAATTTGTTGCAGATTTTATTACTGAAAATCTACAGACTTGTACACTGCACAAAAATCCGCACAAAGTACCTAACCTTATGGTACTTTCACATGTTGCTTATTTCTTAGAGATTTTGTTGCAGAAAGTTCTCCAACTGCCCCATTCATTTGAAACAATCCTATTCAGATGAATGTAACAGATTTTTGGTCACCTTTAGGCCACGCTCAGTATTTGGTCAGTATTTTACATCAGTATTTGTAATATACAACTCTCTCAAAAAACAATGAACAACCACTCAATCATTTTAAAATTATTAATTTAATAAATATACACATAAAGATCAAAAGACAAAATTACAGGAAAACAGACTCCGGGATATATAGTATAATAAATACCCAATAAATAAATTTGTTATGGGGCATAGATCAATGTAGGGGAAAATCATAAATAACAAATCCAAACTATGTGTTAAAGTGCATAGTGCCAACAGATACATATAATAGCAACCGAAAAATAAATAAATAATTATTATAATAATTATTTATTTAATTCTTTATTTATTTTTGGGTTGCTATTATATGCATCTGTTGGCACTATGCACTTTAACACATAGTTTGGATTTGTTATTTATGATTTTCCCCTACATTGATCTATGCCCCATAACAAATTTATTTATTGAGTATTTATTATACTATATATCCCGGAGTCTGTTTTCCTGTAAGGCTGTGTGCCCACGTAGCGTTTTACAAGCGTTTTTGATGCGGAATTTCCGCAGCGGAAACGCTTGTAAAACGCTTGGTAACCCGCACCCCATGATCCCCAATGGGTTTCCGCAACTTCTATGCACATGCTGCGGATTTTTCCGCAGCGTTTATGCCGCGTTCAAAAATCCGCAGCATGTCATTTAATTTTGCGTTTCCGCAAGCAGAATTGCCTTTGTCCAATGCATAAAAAACGCAAGGCAATTCCGCATGTGGAAAACGCGTGATAAACGCGCGAAAAAAGCGCGATAAACGCGTGCGGAATTCCGCATGCGTTTTTCCGGGAGAGGACTTGCATTTATGCAGCCGAAATTTTCTGCTTCATAAATGCAACGTGGGCACATAGCCTTATTATGTCTTTTGATCTTTATGTGTATATTTATTAAATTAATAATTTTAAAATGATTGAGTGGTTGTTCATTGTTTTTTGAGAGAGTCGTATATTGAAAATTAATGAATTATCTGGTGTAATATATTGTGCCATTTTTTGGTTAGATGTGTTGCATCAGTATTTGTAAGTTAAAACCAGGAGTATTTTTCACCCACTCCTGGTTTTGACTTACAAATTCTGACCAAATACTGAACATGTGAACGTGGCCTAAAGTCCAAACAGGGATGGGTGTGCAATGATGTGTTTGGTAAATACAACTTTATATAACCTCAGTTCAGTCTGAAATATTGTAATCATAGGTCAGTGTTGGAATAGAAGGTTATTTAATTATTAAGGCTTTAAATTAAAGCTTTTCTCATTTTATTACAGAAAGATACAGATGAGGAAGTTAAAGAACACCTGCGCAATAACCTCCACTTGCAGGAAAAAGTAAGTACTATAGAAATGGATAAAGTGACAGCATTTTTATAATATTGGTTACAGAGCTTCAGTACACCAATGATTTTCTATACAGTGGCAAAAAGTATACCAACCACTGTATACTGACCAATGTATACTGACCACTGAATACCGACCCAGCTGATGCCAAAAGAACAAGCATCCTATGTATTTGTCGAGGAATCTCCAACATATACAAAACAAGATGGGAACATCAACTAATACTGACCTGTCTTTTTACCTTGCATATTTTACATTTACTAACTTAATTACTAGCTTTTTTTTTTTTATAAAAAAGAGGGTTTTCACCCATGAAGTTCTTTAACATAACTTTCTTCTTTGTTTTGGCAACCTCTAGAGTTCAGCACTTTTTCCCGATTCAAATATCTACAATTTACAGCTACAGTTTTTCACGTTACCCCCACAAACTTAAATGTATTATATTGGGATTTTATGTGATATATCAGCAGTAAGTAGCAAGTATCTGTGAAGTGTAAAGGAAATGATACATGGTTTTCTAAATATTTAAAAAATATAAATCTGAAAATTGTGACGTGCATTTGTATTCTGCCCCCCTGAGTCAATACTTTGGAGGAACGCCTTTCGCTGCAATTACAGCTGTAAGTGTCTTAGGGTTTGTCTCTACCAGCCTTGAACATCTAGAGGTGACATTTTTGCCCATTTTTCTTTGCACACTCGCTCTAGCTCAGTGAGATTGGATGGAGGCGTCTGTGAGCAGCAATTTTCACGTCTTGCCACAGATTCTCAATGGGATTTAGGTCTGCACTTAGATTGGGCCATTCACATATATGAATATGCTTTGATCTAAACCATCCATTGTATCTCTGGCAGTATATTTAGGGTCGTTGTCCTGCTGGAAGGTGAGCCTATGACCCAGTCTCAAGATTTTTGCAGCCTCTAACAGGTTTTCTTCGAGAATTGCCCTGTATTTACCTCTTCCCATCAACTGTGACCAGCTTCTCTGTCTCTGCTAAAGAAATGTATCCCCACAGCATAATGCTGCCACCACCATGTTTGACGGTGGGGATGGTGTTTTCAGTGTGATGTGCAAAGTTAGTTTTCCACCACACATATATTTATATATATTGAGCAGCATGGTGGCACAGTGATTAGCACTGTTGCTTTGTAATGCTGGGGTCACATCCCACCAAGGATAACATCTGCAAGAAGTTTGTATGTTCTCCCTGTGTTTGCGTGGCTTTCCTCCCAAATTCCAAAGACCTACTGGTAGGAAATTCAGACTGTGAGACCTATTGGGGATAGTGATGATAATGTCTGTAAGGCACTGTGGAATATGATGGCGCTATAATATCAAAGCAAAATAAATAAATATTTTCTACAATAGGGGTCATGTAGCTGTGCTTGGAAAGAGCACAAGGGGCAGTCACATTTGAGCTTTCCAGTATGTGCCTCCCTTTGAGGTTCCACCATTCCTCATCCCACCTTCTATATCACTTGTCTCCCATCACGCACAAAATATGGAGTTTCAGACGAAAGAAAAATCACAAAAATTAAACACTGCAACCAGAAACAAAAACTTAAAAATGTAAAATGTATTTTAAGACAAGCTTGCACAATTGTACTTACACAACACATTAACTCTCTGGCTGAACTATAAGTGATAAAAACAAATTATACTATAATCCAGTAATATTCCTCAGTAGAATTAACTCTCAATTTTCTCTTAATTTGGCCATACACGTTAGATTGTTGTTGGCCAAACTATGCTTCAGATGATCTTTTAGAGGACAGCCATCTCAGTCGACACTCCTATATACAGGAGAACTTGCTCAGCTGAGCGCTTCTGTGTTCTCTATGAGAAAGCTGCTGACTGACATGTCTGCTGGAGGCTAACTCAGGGGGAACAATACGATCGGAAGTCCGAAATTGGACATGCTTGATCGATATCTCTTCCTACCATGAGTTAGCCGGTGCCCCTATACACATTAGATATTGGCGGGCTCAGCTGTCATTAGTCTAATGTGTATGGGGGCCCTTACAGTCCACTGTCTCCAAAGAAACTCTAAGGATGTGATATTATCTCTTTAACTACTCAGAATCCACTTGATCCAACAGTTCTTATAAACTTGTGGTTCTAAGGCTAAACAATTACATACTATTGTAAACTATTATATACTATATTATTATCTTTCTGTTTCTTTTTAACTTTAACAATACTTCTTTTGCAACTGCTTATGAGCTCCAACACTCTGTTTGGTGCGGAGACTCCGGAACTAAACTAAACGCATCTATGAAAGAAGTCAGATTTCACAACCAACACAAATTCTTGTCCTATCGGTGTCTAGGGTTCACATATAGACTAACCCAGGAGAAAAGGGTCTTCATTCACTGCTACTTTTTCCACCGTAGTCAACCAATTAAGCAGCCAAGTGCTGCCATCAAATGTTTTATTATTGATTTAGAGATGCAAGAATAAATGGATGCCCACAGAATGGCTAGATGAAATTATAGTTTACTAAGGTAATGCTAAATACATATAAAAACATACAAGATATCAAAAGATAAGCAAGTCAACTGCTACATACAAGACAATAAAAATGTATTATATTCAGCCTTCATATCTGGGGGAGTTTCTGCTATCCAGCAAATCCAGATTGAAGATTGAAGTCTTCCTCCTGCATCATGCTGTTTTATCTCATCTCACACTCGGATCCGTGATTGTCATAGATGTGTGAAAAGATCCTTTCAAATCTATAGATCCTTCTGCAGTCTGATGAATGAAAATCAAGTGGCACACAGACATTTCACACTAATGCGCATTGTGAATGTAGTTAACCCTAACTTTTATACCCCCACTAGAGCTCCATGTAGCCCTATGGACGAAAAATACATAAACCTCCAGACAGACCTGTGTGGCCAACTGATGTTAGAAGCATGAAAATAATAAAATGAATCTTTTCCAATACACAGGCACATGGACATACACTAAGAAAATTAATTCAGGAAATTAACTATATTATATAAAAAATAGGATGAATAACAGTGGCGCTGGTAGGTAGTCAATTAGGCCTGCAGCAGATTAGAAAAAGAGCTACTACTTGTCCAAAGATGCCAATACTGGTACCAAGGGTTAAATACTATTAGAGTTAATTTGCGCTGCACTAAAAGACAATGAAGGTACAGGAGAATTAAAAAAAGTAAGTTTATTAAAATTAATATAAAATATAAGATAAAAATAACATGGATGAGATCAATGGCCAAGAGCGAGGTTGGTATGGATTTGGGGTCCTAGTGGAGGTCCAAATGTTCCAATAGATTAGAGATGTGCATCCATTTAGTATGATGGTAAAGGACTTCCACTAGAGAGAGGAGAAGATGGGGGAAACGATTTAGTAAAGGAAGGTAACAAGGTGTACTTAGAAGTTTAGATGCCAGCAATGATTACCTGGAGGGTGGATGGTTCTAATATACGCACACGGGTAGCGTGTCACATTTGCTTGTGAGGAGGTGCTGGTTAAAATGAATGATGGTTATAGTTAGATGAAATAAATTTGTTATGTGACAGTTTAAAAGGTATTTGAAATATTTACCAGTTTCCGAGATGAAACTGTCTAAAATGATGTGTTGTGCTTGAGGGTTTTTTTACCAGCTGATGGAACAGGTATAGTAGTGGTTCCTGCTGCGAGCCTGGGTGGATAAGGTGAATAGAAATAATGGTAATCTGGTCCAATAGGTGGTTATTGGGGCCAATAGGGATTACCTGTTTTAGAGGAAGAGGTCTGAGTCAAACAATGCGCTGTGAAGAACTGCGCTGTAAAGCACCCAGATGGATAGGAAAGAGGCGATGCTTCTCTGGTGGTACTGCGCTGTGAAGAGCTGAACCTTGAGATCACCGCTGCGATCCTAAGTGGGTGAGGTGGAAAAAATAAATAAATTGGTAACCTGGTCCAATGGGTAGTAATTGGGGCCAATGGGGATTACCTTTTTTTAGAGGAAGAGGTGTATGTCAGACTTAGCGCTGTGAAAAGCTGCGTTGTGAGGCACCCAGAGGTGGGGCGCAACTTGTCTGCTTGTGCTGCGCTGTGGAAAGCTGTACCTTGAGATCACTGGCAGAGGTACCAGAGATGTGCGGCTTAGCTCCGTTCCGCTGAGCTGGATACGCCAAATGATTAGAACAGACGATGGATAGAGGGAGCGTTGCATGCAGGAGCAGAGTCCCGGCCGGTGACTCGTGCTCTAATACCTTACGTGGCGATGCGGCTGTAGTGCAGGGCCTTACAGGACCTGACGTGACGTCACGGTCACGTGTGGAGCACGTAATCTAGTTGATTACGGTGTGGCAGAAGGACCAATTGGTCAGGTCCTGTAAGGCCCTCTGGTACCTCTGCCAGTGATCTCAAGGTACAGCTTTCCACAGCGCAGCACAAGCAGACAAGCATGCTCCCCACCTCTGGGTGCCTCACAACGCAGCTTTTCACAGCGCTAAGTCTGACATACACCTCTTCCTCTAAAAAAGGTAATCCCCATTGGCCCCAATTACTACCCATTGGACCAGGTTACCAATTTATTTATTTTTTCCACCTCACCCACTTAGGATCGCAGCGGTGATCTCAAGGTTCAGCCCTTCACAGCGCAGTACCACCAGAGAAGCATCGCCTCTTTCCTATCCATCTGGGTGCTTTACAGCGCAGTTCTTCACAGCGCATTGTTTGACTCAGACCTCTTCCTCTAAAACAGGTAATCCCTATTGGCCCCAATAACCACCTATTGGACCAGATTACCATTATTTCTATTCACCTTATCCACCCAGGCTCACAGCAGGAACCACTACTATACCTGTTCCATCAGCTGGTAAAAAAACCCTCAAGCACAACACATCATTTTAGACAATTTCATCTCGGAAACTGGTAAATATTTCAAATACCTTTTAAACTGTCACATAACAAATTTATTTCATCTAACTATAACCATCATTCATTTTAACCAGCACCTCCTCACAAGCAAATGTGGATGACCCTGCTACCCGTGTGCTTATATTAGAACCATCCACCCTCCAGGTAATCATTGCTGGCATCTAAACTTCTAAGTACACCTTGTTTAAGTTACCTTCCTTTACTAAATTGTTTCCCCCATCTTCTCCTCTCTCTAGTGGAAGTCCTTTACCATCATACTAAATGGATGCACATCTCTAATCTATTGGAACATTTGAAACCTCCACTAGGACCCCAAATCCATACCAACCTCGCTCTTGGCCATTGATCTCATCCATGTTATTTTTATCTTATATTTTATATTAATTTTAATAAACTGACTTTTTTTAATTCTCCTGTACCTTCATTGTCTTTTAGTGCAGCGCAAATTAACTCTAATAGTATTATATAAAAAATGTTAGTTATCAGCGTGATCTCTTGTCATTTACTGTAGTTATTTTACATTGAGGGTGAGAAGGCAGGAGAAACTATAAGGTGTCCTCACTACATATTGTGAGTGGAGTGTTCCTGAGCCGTCCACCTCCATATTTTTTTTTTTTTATAGAATTGTTACCTTACATCAGAAGTTTGCAAAAATTTTCTTCTTGAACCATAACAGCCAATCAATCCATGGTGATGCTGGGGCCTCATTAGCAAAGACATAGCACCTGTCAGAGCGTCCTTATTTTTTAACCACCACAGTTAATGGGGTGTTCTCAAATTTTAAAGTTATCTCCTCTCTATTCATTTTAATGGGAGCACGAAAGATAAGCCGGGGCTGCACTCGGCAATCTCCAATACTCCCTTTAAGAATGAATGAATTGGTAGTTCGCATGATCGACCTCCTCTCCATTCACTTGGGACTCTTCAGTTCTCCAGATCGAAAGGGGTCATGACGGTCGGACTACCAGCGATTGTAAAGTTGTCCCCAATTTCGTGTATAGAGATTAATTTTTAAGCTTGACTACACTTCTTTTAATAAGAATAAGGCCATTAAGGTGATGTAGTGGTTCTCTATAGATGTTATCGGTCATGCACTGCCCCCTATAGCCCCCTGCACTCGGTATAACACAATGGACCCATTTCGGTTGTAATATTTATTGACTCTTCAAATTTGTTTATCGTATTTGTATTCACTATTAGGATCCTCATCTATTCTTTGTATCTAAGCACTTCTTGGCACTGCTGTGTTAGTTGGGCATCAATCTTTCATCATGTCTGCCAACGTTTATTATAGAGCTCCACTTGAATGAGCGACAGATGATTAAACACTTTGTAGTCATTCATTTACATGATTTTTTTTCCTTTCACGGTGACTCTATGACCTGTGCCGGGTGCTGTTCGAGTGCTGATCACTTTAGCAGCTCTGATTTTAAATGTCTTTTTTGACACACACCTGGATCCAATTAATTTGCTGTCCCCCCCCTCATACCTTACAAATTATCCGTGATTTTCTTCATTTAGAGCTAATTCGTGTTACCAAATTTGTAGATAAAACGAGCTACTACGCTTCTCAGCCTTGCCTTGTCCTACACATTTTGAATACTGACCTTGTCTTTATTTTCTCTCTGCCAGTCCGAAGACCCTGCAGTGAAATGGCAGCTGAATCTTTACAAGGATATATTAAAAAGTGAAGACAGTGATTCTGAACAAACTGTAGAACGTGTGCAGAAAATCTCTGCAGCTGTCTTCCATCTTGAGCAGGTAATAGGGTCTCGTCTGTGAAAACACAGGGAAACCATGCAGTCAATAGAATTAAACTGTCCACAGAGATAAAGTCGTATTGAAATTCCCTACATTATTCTCTGTCTGATATTTGCACATGTACCACAGGTGGAGCAGCCCTTGAGGTCTAAGAAGGCTGTTTGGCACAAGCTGCTATCGAAACAGAGAAAAAGGGCTGTTGTGGCGTGCTTTCGCATGGCTCCCTTGTACAATCTGCCAAGGTTAGACCCCAGAGATGTGTCCTATTTCTTTCTTTGTCATTACTGTTGAGCCTGAAGCTTTCTAGGAGATCTGGATGTCCTTCTGTGAATGATCTTTGCTACAGAATAACCTGACATGCAGCTCTCTGCTTTGTGTCTAAGCTCTGTTGTGGTAATGTTGCAATTTGCATTTTTACCATGTTGAGAACTTGTTCTTGCCTAAAGCCATGTTATTTCATGACTTGACAAACTTGACAAACTTATATACATAACTGACTTGTCAAACACACACACACACGTTCTTATATAATGCAGTTTGTCACAAACGTTGAAACAACAACAAAAACAGAATCAGCTAGTATCATCTTTCTTTAGAGCAGGCTTTTACAACTGTTTTTGATCCAAAGTCCACATTGTTAATATTAGATAACCCTGACGGGAACCTGCACCAGGTTTTCCCAATATAAAGTACAGCCACCACCAGTAAGTCCTCTTTTACAGCATCCTAATATGCTGTATGTAAGTCCCCAATCCCCTCTGCATAGTACAAAAAATAACTTTTATTATGCCCCCATACAGTGCAGTTCGGCCCTATGGGTGTCGCTGGCCTTGCTTCGGCGCCTCCTCTATCATGGCCAGCGCCATCCTCCTTCTTGCTTCATGTGGATGATGTGTTCTACATCATCCACACAGCGTCCCCCAATCGCTCCAGGTGTACTTTGCCATGCCTTCTTAAGGCAGAGCAAAGTACTGTAATGTGCGTGTGCCGGTTTTACATTCGGGTCTTCGGCAGGGCAGGCGGATGGTGCTTGCTACAAGAGAGGAGGCGCCGAAGCAATACCAGAGATGCATATGGGACCACACTGTATGGGGGGGATAATAAAAAGTATTTTTGGTACTATGCAGAGGGGATTGGGGGACTTGCATACTACTTATTAGAATACTGTAAAAGAGACCTTAAAGGTGGTGGCATTCTTTATTCTGGGAAATCCCAGTGACAAGTTCCCTTTAAGGGTGTGTTTTACAAGTGCTGCACATTTTCTGTTCAGATTTGCGGCCAGAAAAAAAGAGTTTATTATAGCGTTAGAAAAGTGAATGATAATTTGCTAAATCTTCTCCACACACTGCAAAAAAAATCTATTGTAAAAATTGATCTGCGATGCAGATGTATAGCATTTCGTTTTTTGTAGCAGATTTTCACTGTAAAATTCAACCTATGCAATGCAAAATACCTAAATTTGTGCTACTACAATTTAGAGCAAGGGCTGATCTCCTTTAGACAGCAAGATTCGCCTGTGATGCTAAGCAGTAGGTGACAATACAAGACAGACACAATGTGCAACATCTCTGTTCTTCAATGTCATTGTGGACCATTCACTGCAGCAACATCATATACTGTATATGGTAGCTTTATACATATTTACATTACTTCTACTTTTCAGTTAGAAGAATATATATACAATTTTATAACGACGAAAAAAATAAATCATTACATTTCTACCTGAACTATATTTTCATTTAGCATAATTGTATACATGAAGTACCAGAACATGTAATTATTGCAAAAAATAACTGTATACAGTGTGTATATATGTGTATATGTATGTATGTATATATATATATATATATATATATATATATATTTATATATTTATCAGTGACAGGTCTACAGGTAATTGCTTGTGACAGGCAGGGAAAGGATACAGTATGTGGCAATGACTTAAGTTTTTCAACACTGCTTTACATGTGTATGTCTGATATATGCATGAAAGGCATACATGAATCTATGCATAAGTGATGCATGCATCATGTATGCGGATGATGTGAATTCATGCATAAATTTACTTGCACATGCATATAGACTGCAGACATGGATTAATGGGATAAACATAATAGTCTGAGATGATCCTGGCTGTATTACGATATAATATAACCCTATTATGCCTTTCTGTACTGTCAAAATAGTATGCAGATTATGTAGCATAAATGTAAAATTGTAAATTCTGCTAAACAAGGCCAAACTATCACTTGTAGCATAGAAAGTAAAATATCACAAATGTCTTTATATGGTACATGTGTATTAATTTTTCTCTGCCTTAGGCTTATGGCCAGATATATAAAGATTGTGGAGTCCATCGTACTGTAGATTTTCTACACTGATGGCTGAATATATTCCTTTGTACTCTGTATCTTGTAATTAGTTCTTTCCATTTAAGTAAAGTGCAATGTTAAAGCGTACCTCAGCGTGTAGTATAATATTTTTAGCCCACAAAAATGTTAGTCTTAAAATTCACGCTGTACGGGGTTTGAGCGTCACTGACTTGCAGGCTGCACACTCCGTTCATTTCAATATGGGGAATAATAAGAAGAGACTTGAAGAACTGGTGTCGTTTACTCCCCACTGAGAAACTGAATATCTTAACCAAACAGGGAATTTTAAGCTGTCTGTAAAAGGAACTTGTTAATTTATAAAGACCTGTGATCATAGCAGCATCTGCACTGATTCAAGTAGGCAGTCCCTGCAGTGTTAGAGTGAAGGGGGGTGGCAAGTGTAAGCAGGCTTCTACCAATAGAGACTATAAAGTTACATTCCCACCTTATTTCCTCAGCAGAAAAACCCCAGCTGATCGATTGCAAAAAGGTGCAACTTGGCTGCACATTTCATTCCTTTCAATGCCAGGAGTGAACATCTGCAGTAATGTCTGTATCATAAATTGAGATGCTGCAAATTACATATGCTTAGCACAGGTCAATTTACGCTGCAGATTTTCTCTACAACATGTGAATAAGATTTTGAGAAATCTTACAATCCATTTACTCTGCACAGTTATCATGAATAAGCATTTTTAGGAACGCTTGTTCACAATAATTGGGCTGTCTTAACAGACTGCCGATCCCCCAGCGAATTAGCAAAATGCTTGTTCGTTGGGCGAAATGCACAAAAGATCATTGTACTCGGCAGCACATCGTTTTGTGTTAACAGGATCTCTACTGCTGAGAACAATGGCTGCCTTTGCCACTGGACGATCTGTTATTGATTGATCAGTGCTCATCTGAAGCTGGATCAACCTCAATAAACAGGCTACTAAACGATCATCGACCAGCAAGCATGTTACCGGGTGGCAGACATTTAACACTGCACATCTCACCTCAATTCCTAATAATGGTACAGTAATATTCAAAAATATTTAATCGAATAAATATAATTCTGTGGATCAATATATACTATATAGGAAAGTCTTCACCGATATACAGTACAGACCAAAAGTTTGGACACACCTTCTCATTTAAAGTTTTTTCTGTATTTTCATGACTATGAAAATTGTACATTCACACTGAAGGCATCAAAACTATGAATTAACACATGTGGAATTATATACTTAACAAAAAAGTGTGAAACAACTGAAAATATGTCTTATATTCTAGGTTCTTCAAAGTAGCCACCTTTTGCTTTGATGACTGCTTTGCACACTCTTGGCATTCTCTTGATGAGCTTCAAGAGGTAGTCACCGGAAATGGTTTTCACTTCACAGGTGTGCCTTGTCTGGTTTAATAAGTGGGACTTCTTGCCTTATAAATGGGGTTGGGACCATCAGTTGTGTTGTGCAGAAGTCTGGTGGATACACAGCTGATAGTCCTACTAAATAGACTGTTAGAATTTGTATTATGGCAAGAAAAAAGCAGCTAAGTAAAGAAAAACGAGTGGCCATCATTAGTTTGAGAAATGAAGGTCAGTCAGTGCGAAAAATTGGGAAAACTTTGAAAGTGTCCCCAAGTGCAGTTGCAAAAACCATCAAGCGCTACAAAGAAACTGGCTCACATGAGGACCGCCCCAGGAAAAGAAGACCAAGAGTCACCTCTGCTTCTGAGGATAAGTTTATCCGAGTCACTAGCCTCAGAAATCGCAGGTTAACAGCAGCTCAGATTAGAGACCAGGTCAATGCCACACAGAGTTCTTGCAGCAGACACATCTCTTCAACAACTGTTAAGAGGAGACTTTGTGCAGCAGGCCTTCATGGTAAAATAGCTGCTAGGAAACCACTGCTAAGGACAGGCAACAAGCAGAAGAGACTTGTTTGGGCTAAAGAACACAAGGAATGGACATTAGACCAGTGGAAATATGTGCTTTGGTCTGATGAATCCAAATTTGAGATCTTCGGTTCCAACCACCGTGTCTTTGTGCGACGCAGAAAATGTGAACGGATGGACTATACATGCCTGGTTCCCACCGTGAAGCATGGAGGAGGAGGTGTGATGGTGTGGGGGTGCTTTGCTGGTGACACTGTTGGGGATTTATTCAAAATTGAAGGCATACTGAACCTGCATGACTACCACAGCATCTTGCAGCGGCATGCTATTCCATCCGGTTTGCGTTTAGTTGGACCATCATTTATTTTTCAACAGGACAATGACCCCAAACACACCTCCAGGCTGTGTAAGGGCTATTTGACCAAGAAGGAGAGTGATGGGGTGCTACGCCAGATGACCTAGCCTCCGCAGTCACCAGACCTGAACCCAATCGAGATGGTTTGGGGTGAGCTGGACCTCAGAGTGAAGGCAAAAGGGCCAACAAGTGCTAAGCATCTCTGGGAACTCCTTCAACATTGTTGGAAGACCATTTCCGGTGACTACCTCTTGAAGCTCATCAAGAGAATGCCAAAAGAGTGCAAAGCAGTCATCAAAGCAAAAGGTGGCTACTTTGAAGAACCTAGAATATAAGACATATTTTCAGTTGTTTCACACTTTTTTGTTAAGTATATAATTCCACATGTGTTAATTCATAGTTTTGATGCCTTCAGTGTGAATGTACAATTTTCATAGTCCTGAAAATACAGAAAAATCTTTAAATGAGAAGGTGTGTCCAAACTTTTGGTCTGTACTGTATACTTATTCAAAAATATATTTTATTAGGTATTCATTAAAAGACCAATAAGGTAATGGAAAGAAAAATATCGAAAAACACACACAACCAAAAAGGGTTCTACCCTATCAGGATAGGAGATAAAGGTACTAGACAACACCTATGATAATGAGTATTGCCATAGAATATAACCCCTTAGGCCACGTTCACACGTTGAGTATTTGGTTAATATTGTACATCAGTATTTGTAAGTCAAAATCAGGAGTGGGTGAAAAATACAGAAGTGGTGACGTGTTTCTATTATACTTTTCCACTCCTGATTTTGTTTTACAAATACTGATGTAAAATACTGAACAAATAATGACTGTGTGCACGTGGCCTTAAAGTAATTAAAATAGGTATAGTTACAGTGTATAAGAAGCATGGTTGCATGAGGGGTATAACACCAATATATGGCTAGGATTGCCCTGTTATGCCCTAAAAATCCTTATTGCATGCGATTCTCAGAGGAATTGTTCTCTAATGGACAATGGAGAACGTTGCTACATCACGTTGCTACTGTACATTGCATGCACTCCATAGATGACCCAGGTTTTGACATATCGTCCGTTTGATTATTAATGGAACCCCTGTTCTCTACTGCTGTTGAACCTTCAAAAGGGGAAACGTGTCAAGTGAAAATGTGTTAATCTCAAATAAGTCATATTAACTTTTGGTTTATATGTACATTTATATGGGGGGGGGGGTCATCCTCTAATATGTTTTGTGAGAATCACTTTCCTGTTTTGCCACTATATATCCCCCTTGTTTGTACTTGTATATGGACACAATAGCCCTTAGCCTTATAGGGTAGACTAGGGTACATTAGAACTAGTCGTCATTGAGAGGGGTGCCATTTGCATTTATTAGGTGCCAATATCCGTGGTCACGCAGGGACAATAATAGGGTGCAATAGGGATTTTTAAGATATTCTAGCCATATATTTTAGGTGTTATACCCCTTGTGTAAGATTTTGTTTAAAGGGTTATATTTTATGGCAATATTCATTATCAAAGGTGTTGTCTAGTACCTTTATATCCTATCCTTATAGGGAAGAGCCCTTTCTGGTTGTGTATGTTTTTTGATATTTTTCTTTTCATTGGTCTTTTAATGAATTCCTACTAAAATATATTTTTTAATTAGTTTACTGTAATATTCAACATTATTCCTAACACACTATAGAAAAGCCACTGCATATTCAAAGCAAGTGAATATATCCTCAGCGTGATTTGTAACATGGCAGAAAATAAAACATCCCATTAATCAATTAGGAAGGAGAGGTTTAAAAGGAGAGGCTACTCATTGGTACTGATCTTAAAGGATCTAACACATTAAAATATATTTTTTCCCCTGGAGGTACGCTTTAAGCCAATACAAATGGTTTGTGCCAACAAGTGATGTAAGGACAGGGCACATAACCATGCACTAGTGTAGGTACTCTCTTGGCAGTGATTTTTAGGGTAATAGAGGGTTATACTTCAGTCTGGCTGCCAGTGCTAAGTAATATGCATGTGCAATACATTTTTACGCATAAAATGCACCTACATTTTTCGTTTACATTGGACAATTCTTATCCTTTATAACTGTAGGATAAGAATACAAGTTCTTTTAGTTATGTCCAATACCAATTAGGTTCTTTGTTATATTTTCTTTTCGCTTTAGAATGTCATTTAATATTTTGTGAATTTGTCCTTGTGTTGCTGGCGCTTGAATTAAAAAACCTGTATGCTTTTCTTCAGACACAAAATTAACAATTTCTTCCTGAGCTCCTACCAACGTATTTGGCTGGAAAAAGTACATGAGAACTCAGACTATGACAGTCTAATACTCGTGTTAACGGTAATGTAACTTGTGGCTACACCTGTCTTTGTGCACACAAGTACTCCACCCCAGCCATGATGTGATGTTTTCATTGGTTTGTGCAATCTTGCTGAGAGATTCTGATTGGTCGGATTTCTAGCATCCAAGATCTCTTGGGAATGGAAGAGGGAGTAAAAAAATGTTATAATATTTTTTTTATATAAAATAATACATAAAATAAAATTGATTGTAAGATGCAGTGATGTAGAAGAAGAAAAGAGAATAAACCATTTTTTGATCTGAAAGTAGTTCTGACCAATCAGGAGATCCCAAATTGTACAAGAATCCAAACCCTACTAATCATGAGTCACCTGAACATTTATATTTTATGTTCTTTTGTACCCCTCTTGATCCCACTTTCACCCCCTGCCAGGCACCGTTCTATTAACCTCTTCCTCCATGGTTATCTGAAATTTTGGATAGAAACAGAGGAAAATTCCTTTGAGGAGAAACTAATTCAAGATTTGGCTGTAAGTACGGGCTTAGACAGAGTTTGGCTTAAAGCGCAAATTAAATAATTACTACAGCTTACTGATTCTGAAAAGAATTATGGGTGCATCTTACACAGCTTTTAAACAGAGCCTATCCTTAACCATATTTTCTAGTGATGTCTGTCTACCATGACAAATAACCCTAATTAATTGAATTAGGCATTTGATATCCTACGATAAGTGATATTTCTGATGTCCTTTACCCAATTTTCGTATTTGCACTTTTGGTTTTCACCTTGCTATCTTCCAAGAGCCATGCTATTTTTATTTTTTTTTTCATTTTTCATCCTCATAGTTGTGGAGCTTGTTGGAGTTATGTAGCTTGTTTTTTGCAGGACAAGTTGTAGCTTTAAATGACATCATTCATTTTACCATACAGTGGATTGAAAAAAGGGTAAAAGATTTCAATGGAATGAAAACAATGCAAGTGTGCCATGTTTTTGGGGGTATTTTTTTAATGGCGTTCATTGTATGGTAAAAATGATTGGATAGCATGATTCTCCAAGTCACTATGATAACAGCGATACCAAACTTTCACCACTTATTTAAGTGGTGAAAAAAAAATTCAGAAGGTTGTACAAAATAATTTCTGTTTTATTTCTACCATTTTCAAAGACCCGTAATATTTTTTTTTTGTCTATGGAGCTGTGTGGGGGTTTGTTTTCTTGCTGGGCAAGCTGAAAGTTTTATTGATATCAAGTTGGGATATATATACTATAGCATTTTAATTACTTTTTAGTTCATTTTATTAAGGAGGTGTGGTTACCAACAAAAAAAACAAAACCATGCAATTCTGGAGGTTTTTTTTTCTGTTTACTGCATCTATCATTTGTGTTAATTAATTTCATATACAAAATATTTTTTTTATTGTCTTTACTTTCAATGGGGGGAAAAAGACGGTGACTCGAATTTTTACATTCATTTTTTCATTCTAGTTTTTTTTGATATTTTTAAAAACCTTTTTTTCTTGTTTTTATTTTCATTTTAGCCCCTTTTAGAGAACTTAAATCTGCGATCATCCAATCGCTCATGCTGTATATTGTAATAGTCAAATCTCTAGTTGATCTTCACAGGAGTACTAATATGGCATTGACTGAGGCTTTCAGCAGGCCGCTGGCTGCTGTGGTAACCCATCAGTCCCCCAGCTGCTGTGGTAACACATCAGTCCCCCAGCTGCTGTGGTAACACATCAGTCCCCCATGATCCAATCCCGGGGGGCCAATGCGAGTCGATGCGCACAAGCGCCTGTGCGCATTGCATTTAAACTCCACTGTCAGAAACTGACAGAGGCATTTAAATGGTTAGCATCAGCGGACGGAGCTCAGCTCTGGCTGCTGCTTTTAAACACAGATGCTGGCTATGTAATATAGCCGGCATCTATCGTGTGTGGATTTAAGGGGTTGAAGTCATTCATAAATATCTTAGAACTGCTGGAACACCAATTAGAACATATAGGAATGATTATCTTCATTATTCAATGTTTTCCATTCATTGCTGGATACGATGACCTTCCATTTTACGTGGATACATGGAACATGTAGCTTTAGTTTGGTTATAGGAAGTTTCGCCCCCAGCAATTTGCCCCCAGGTACATTTCGCCCCCCACATTTCGCTCCCAGGAAGATTCGCCCCCGCACATTTCACCCCTGCACGTTTTGCCTCCGGACCGGGGTGAACTGGGGGCGATATGTGCGGGGGTGAAATGTGCGGGGGCAAAACATCCTGGGGGCCAAATGCTGGGGACGAAATGTGCGGCGGCGAAATGTACCCGGGGGCGAACTGCTGGGGGCGAAACGTCCAATTCCCCTTTAGTTTAGTCTGTTACACATTATTATAATAAAATTTGAATGCATATGGAATAGTAACAAATAAAGAGCAATGTTTTCATAAGCCACAAGTGGCATAAAAAAATAATTGACAGGCAGTCTGGAATATGTTGACCATTTAGTCAACTTAGATTTAACATACCATACCATTATTGCTGGATTTAGAATTTTTAGTGGGGGTTTTGATATTACAGTCATTTTGTAATCAATTTGCAATCATAGACTATTTTGTGCTATTGGGCACTGCCAGGGGCGGGCTGGGCCGGGTGGCAGAGGGGCAAATGCCCCCCAGGCCAGTCCTCCTGCAGAGGTTTTGGGCCGCCGGCCGTCAGCCATCGCCTTAATACTGCCATGGCCATTCTCCTCTGCACGCACCCTCCCATCAGGGCGCACGGCCTGATGGGAGAGCACGCGCAGAGTAGAGTGGCCGCTGTGCTAGTGAAAGGGAGATGGCCAGTGGGCCCACAGGTAGGTAGGGATCAGCGTTGGAATGGCAGAGGTGAGTATTTATTTATTTTTTTAATCTGGGGCCATTATACTGTGAGGAGCACCATGTGGGGCAATGTATACTGTGAGGAGCATCATGCAGGGCCGTGTATACAGTACGGAGCACTATGCTGGGCGGTGTATACAGTACGGAGCACTATGCGGGGCCGTGTATACAGTACGGAGCACTATGCGGGGCCGTGTATACAGTACGGAGCACTATGCGGGGCCGTGTATACAGTACGGAGCACTATGCGGGGCCGTGTATACAGTACGGAGGACTATGCGGGGCCGTGTATACAGTTCGTAGCACTATGCGGGACCCTGTATACAGTACGGAGCACTATGCGGGGTCGTGTATACAGTACGGAGGACTATGTGGGCCGTGTATACAGTACGGAGGACTATGCGGGGCCGTGTATACAGTACGGAGGATTATGCGGAGCCGTGTATACAGTACGGAGGACTATGCGGGGCCGTGTATACAGTACGGAGCACTATGCGGGGCCGTGTATACAGTATGGAGCACCATGCGGATCCGTGTATACAGTATGGAGGACTATGATGGGCCCATTATACTGTATAGAGGAATATGCGAGGCCCATTATTCTGTATGGAGGACTATGCGGGGCCCATTATTCTGTATGGAGGACTATGTGAGGCCCATTATTCTGTATGGAGGACTATGTGGGGCCGTTATACTATATGGAGCACTATGTGGGGCCCATTATACTGTATGGAGGACTAGGTTTGGCCCATTATTCTGTATGGAGGACTATGTGGGCCCCTGTATACTGTATGTAGGACTCTTTGTGGCCATTATACTGTATGGAGGACTCTTTGTGGCCATTATACTGTATGGAGGACTCTTTGTGGCCATTATACTGTATGGAGGACTCTGTGGCCATTATACTATATGGAGGGCTATGTGGGGCCATTATGTGGCGCCCCTGAGGGTTCGGTCGCCACAGAGGTATTGCATCTCATCCAGAGGTGTGGTATCTCACTCTCAGGTAAGGAAGGAGTATGGCTCAGGACCCTAACACTACATCCACTACACCACATTTCCGGGGGACAGGGCGAGAATGCTCCTACGGGAGAGCACAGTCCCTGATCCCTGGCTGGAGTGGGGAGGAACCACTTAGAGAGGGGGAACTAAGTAGTGGATGGGTGGAGGACGTAGATCCTGGGAGCACTGTAGTAGGAGGTATAATAGGAAGGAACCATCTTGGTTCAAGGGAGAAGGGAGAGTTCAGCTCCAGTCAGTCAGACTGAGGTGCAGACAGGGGACAGAGGCTCTGTATGAGCTCTGCTCCACAGGCAGGCCCAGCCAGGAGGCCTGAGCCTGGAAGGAGAGAAGAGAGGAAAAGTGAGCAGGAAGGCTCCAGGACGAGAAGTGAAGGGACCCCAGGGCACGGGCCGTGAAGCCGCCACCCGTACGCCCGCCGCTGCCAGGAGGTAGGGGGGTCAGGCCAGAGAAGGAGAACCGGGTCCCCCAGCCAGCGGAGACTACAGGGCTCAACTGGGAACCGGAGGCTGCAGCACTTCAAGTACACCAGGCCGTCCACACCAGCCACTAGGAAAGTAGCCACATAGGGTCAGGGGACGGAACACACGTCACCCGCTAAGGCCCGAGGACACTGGACAGAGGTGCCGCTAGGTGTGAGGTACAAGGAGAAGGGCCAGAGAGGACACACAGAAGGGGGTCCTGCTAAATGCTCAAGAGATACCTGAGGGTCGACCTAGCCCCATACTGCGTGAGCACAGGACACCATGAGCTCTTACACTGGCCCTGTAACTGGAATTGCTTTAACCGTGAGTAAAAGATCTGGGACTGCATCATCTGGACTCTGTGATTATTCTTGCACCGCGACACCTTGTACCATCACCACCATCATCCACTCACGCTGCCCTGAAGCTACACTCCACCTGTAGGGAGTCACATCATCTTGCTGCACATACCACCAGCTTCAGCGGACTGCCCCGCAGCGGCGGTTACCAATAACCGCAATCCACAGGTGGCGTAGTCGGACATTGATATTAGTGCACATAGACTACCCTGATTTGACCGCCCTGGGTCACGGACCGGGTCACCGCCACGGTGACTACAACCCCCAGCATCTACAAGGCCCGGCTCCGGGTATCCCCACGGCCCAGGGGGCGCGTCAATTATACTGTATGGAGGGCTATGTGGGGCCATTATACTGTATGGAGGACTATGTGGGGCCATTATTCTGTATGGAGGACTATGTGGGGCCCATTATTTTGTATGGAGGACTCTTTGTGGCCATTATACTGTATAGAGGGCTGTGTGGGGATTACAGTTGGAGAATCATACTGTGATGGGTCACCATTCTTTGTTGGGGGGGATTGAGGGAGAGGGGTTCAGTAGGGTCATCATACTGTGAGTGTGGAGGAATTCACTGTGGGGGTATTATACTGTGTTTGGGGGCACTTTTGTTTGCATCATACATTATCTGTTTCAGTCAAGTATTTTTATCCTCTGTTAAATTACATATTTAAATTAGGCCATTGGGCCATATGCTGTTTACTACTTTTACATAACATATTATAATATTCCACTATTATTTTTAAATTAATCGTTATATTTGATAAAGAAAAACTTCCTCAATGGTAGACATATTTTTTAATAAATATCAAGGTTGATCCGTGACTTTGTTCAAGCTTTGAACTTTGGCCCTCTTTGTATTTGAATTTGACATCTCTGGCTTTAAAGGGAACCTGTCATATCATATATCTAATATCTACACTGCCTCTTTGCATTGTTAGTGATGCAATGTGCATCACTAACAAGCTTTTTTCATTAAAATTGGTATTTGTATAATGATTTTATAACATTATATATATTTTGTCCTACCTGCCGTTTTCAGTCATAGGGGTGTGATTCTGTCATTCAGTCACTGCTGGCGCCGCCCACGTTTTTGAATATTGCTCCCGGCAAGCGGTATTATTGTGGGGCGCATGCTCATTTCTACATGTCCGGCCGCTGGTCCCGCGCCTGCGCAGGGAGGCTATGCCGCTGCTCATGGGCCACTGCTGTATGCTTGCCCCCTAGGCCAAAATTTGCCAGCCAGCCTCTGGGCACTGCTCCTGTTTAGATGCTTCAAAATACCCTGGCTCCTCCATTGGTGATCAAGCAGATTGTGCTAAACTCCATCCAAGTGAGAATAGTACAGCTATTCAAGTACATCTGTACTCTACTCTCTACACTGCAAGGAAGTGAAAGACATGCAAGAGGACAATGCTGGAGGCAGAAGTGCTGAGTAGTGAACACTTTAACTGCCTTAAATGGCCAAGACTGATCATTTTAAAGGGAACTTGTCAATTTGATCAGTTAACAGCACGGTATAGATGAGGAGAAGCTGAGCTGAATGATATCTAGGTTTGTTGGAAAAGATTCAGGATAATTTGTATTTTATTCATTGAAATCCCTGGTGTTTTTATGTATATTCTAGCTGTACCCGGGCCATGCGTTGCTGTGGCTCAGGGTGGTCAGTCAGGTGTCACAATGGAGCCGGTCTTGTCAGGGATTGCTAGTTATGCAATTCCCTAGTACAGAGGGAATGTGACAGGAGGGGGGCACAGAGATAGAATCATAGAATCATAGAATGGTTGAGTTGGAAGGGACCTCCTGGGTCATCTGGTCCAACCCCCTGCTCAAAGCAGGATTCACTAGATCATCTCAGACAGATGTCTGTCCAGCCTCTGTATAGAATCATACAGATGAAGGCAGGTGGCAGAGGAGGAGGGGGTGATTCGCTTGACATGTCCCGGGCCAGTACCAGCCAGATCACAGTGCCGCTCCCGCCGGTGACGCAGTGGGATTTGCACTCGCTCGCTATCTGCCCACTTCTGCGAGGCTCGGGCCCAGCTCACCGCCCAGAGCGGAGGCTGCGGCCTTCGCCACTCTGTGCTGCCTCCCTCTCTCCTTCCCTCCCTCCCCCACTGGTTGTTGTGCAGTCGAAAATAAGACTCGCCAGCCGGAGAAGAAGAAGCTGCAGCAGCAGAGCCAGAGAGCTGAGGCGGCCGCCTCTCAGGCGGTGGTGGTGATGAGCAGCAGCGTCTTTCGGCCTCGAAGAGACGGTCTCGTCATTCTCTTTTCCCCCAACCCCCACAGTGGACACGAAAGGAGCAGAGCACAGGCAGCAGCTGGGGTGAATGATGGAGAGGGAGAAGGGTTTATGAATGAGATGTCACTAAGGATGAGGGAGAATGCCGGGCGGCCGGGGGGGGGGGGGAGCGTCAGCCTGGGTCTGAGCTCGTAACACCCCTCTGTCGCTGTTGATTTTATATCCAACAGTTGGTATATAAAAACATAGTAGGTATATAAAAACGTGTGTATTCGAATGCAACGTTGTGTCAAAATTTCAAACCAATCGGTGAAGAACTTTCGGAGATTTAAAATTTTGAACAAGCGAACATTTAAGTTTTTATTTATATAAGATAGCAGTCCAATGGGCGGTCCTTTTAGCTATTGACAGCTATCTCTGCAAACACAGTCATACAGGCAAGACTGTCAGTCTTTGAACAGGACCGCCCACTGGACTCTTGTACATCCAGACACCAGGGATTTCAATGAATACAATGCAAGTTTTACTGATACATTTCCCTCAAGAATTTACATCAGTCAAATCCCTTCCTCTTGCTCTATAACATCCTGCCTGCAGATCACATACCGTTATTAACATGACAGGGTTCCCTTTAAACTATTTACTGCTGTAGACCCTGAGAGATCCTGATATTAAGGGGATTGTCCCATGGATAAAGTACATTTTAATCAATAGATCTTCGAATAATAATAACTTCCACAATTGGATGTATTTAAATAAAATGTTCCTGTGCTGAGATAATCTTATAAATGTTCTCCTGCTGTGTACTGTGTAATGGCTGTGTCTGACCGTACAGGAACATGGTCTGATCATACCACAGCTCCTGGGCAGGGAAGGACGCAAAAGAGTATACAGACATTACAGCAGGGGATCACAGCTGATTCTTTCTCTGAGGTAAAACATTGCTTAAAAACAGGCAGTGAAATGCTTTTGACGCGCCCAGGGGATGGGGACGACTCGGTACCCGGGCCTTTGCCTGGTTTGGGGATGTCGCGGTGGTCCGCTCCCGGGCCCGTACCCTGGGGTCACTCTTGAAAAAGGGGATTGGAACTTGGATAAAATAAATAAGTAAATAGTTTGTGATGCCACCTGTGGTACCTGGTAAGGATTACCAGCGCTGCTGCAGACCTCCGGGGGGTGATGGGATTGCAGCTGGGATGTTTCTGCTCCCCACAGGCGGAGCGGGCCCCCGGGGCAGTGTGGAGTTTGATGGTGGGTGGTGATGCTGGGGCTTGTAGTGCAGGCGGGATGGCGCAGCAGGAGTAACTGACAGAGACAGGGGATTCCCTTCAATACCTTTACTGGTGCGGATGTCAGGTCAGGTAATTTTTACCTCTAAGTAATTATCTTCCCTAAGCCACCCAAAAGTGATAATTACAAAACCCTAGACCACTAGGGTTATAGGCATTGACTCATTGTATACTCTACACCACTGAGGATGTTGATTATTACACAGTAACTCCTTTAGTGCCAGGAGCAGTTCAGAGGTATTGGCATTAACCCCTTGTAAACACTACACAATAATGTATATTGCTATAACGCCTTCACATTCACAGACAACCAATGAACACAGATTTAGAATGAAGCTAAAATGTATTACAGGAGATTAATTTAAATAGCTCATTTCCTTCTTGCAGCAAATCGAATGTTTCTGTCCCTACTAAGCTGATATAATAATACTGGCAGCGACCGTATATGTGATTTCTATCACAACATTCTTGCACAAGGCCTGAGTTAATGATTGTGCTGCCTTCTGAATTATTATACTAATTTGGATTAGAGTACAGGACCATCACATTTTTATTTGGAATAATGTAATTAGATTCTCAGTGATATATTACATTAATTCTATCATGTACAGAAAAAGACTAAATGGAGAGTCAGTTAGGTGAACAACATGAATGAACTTACATAATTTATATGGTTGACCCTTATTGTTCTTTTTATATAGATAGATGTTGCTCTGCTATGGGAATGCAAAAATCAGAATAATCACTACTGCAATGCAAGCCATGTACCATATTAGTAACTACAAATCTTTACTACAACGTTTTAGAATACTGAAATTGTGCTGTAAGGTAAAAATAACAAATATTTTATCTTTAAAAACAATAGCTATATATTGCTTTCTATGTTCATATATACACTTCCCACATAGAAAGCTCGGACTGACCCACAGGGGAACAGGTGAATCCCCCGGTGGGCCCCTGTTCTGGAGTGATAAACCCACCCCTCTACTTGGCACAATACACTTGATTCACTTTGTAAAGACAAGGGCAGCATCTCATCATTCATTTAACAAACTACCCAGTTTATTATATAGAACAAAAGTAAAATTGTGAATGAGAGTAATGTAATAATTTCATATAACTGAACAGGGGGCCTTCAAGGTCAATGCTACTGGTGAGCCGTTGGCACCTCAGTCCGACACTGCACACAGATGTATGGAAATAATCAGTTTTTACATGATGCATAAATCATGGCATAAATTCACACCAGATCAATGCAACAATAGTACCCGTGCATATAGTGAACTGGTGCACATTACATATGTAATTTGGCACAATTCTATCCATCTGACTTGAGTTTGTAGAATTGAGTCCTGTTGTGCATACTGCAATTTTTTCCCACAGTGGCTGTGTGAATTATGCTATTGACTGTTCTAGAGTCCGTGTGCTGCTCATTGCAGTCTGTGTACACGGCTAGCAAACTGACTGTTAAAAAAAAGAAAAGAAATGGCTGTCTGAATAAGCTGTAAGATGGCTGGGGTATTATATATTTGTTTTATTTTATATTTTTATGAACAGTGGGCAATGAACAATGCTCTTTCTCCAAGTAAACATCCCTAAAAAAGCACTGATGTGTGCTTTAGCTTGACTCAGACACAAACATAGTCATATCAGGTGTATGCCAGTAAGCCTTGAACTCAGTCCGTGTGTCGCGGGTGGCCTTTCCTCTAACCCTCCTCTGTCAGCTCTTGCAACTACCTTAAAAGAACCTTTGTCTTTCTATGTCACTGTCAAGGAACACTCTTGATAAATCTAAGTCTCTAACTTTCTTGTAAATGTAGCAGATCTTTACAGTAGTAAATTATGAGGAAGCCCAAAGTGTGGGCCAATGCCACTTGCAATCTATTTTTTCGACATCTTTCCCCAATTAATTTTTTTATGGGATCTTGAAGCTGCATGATTTATTGTGAAGTCTTCTAATTATTCTTTTTTTCATAATGAGGAGGACAAAAAATGGTTGTAACACGCGAAGGTTATCTCTTTGTACAGTCATATTACAGATACGTTTGTACAAAGTGGATTCTTCTGCACGCTACAGCCCCTAGGGTTGTAATCCTGCGCAGAGGTTTTAACAGATGTTAAACTGTAGTGAATGTTTTTTTTTTTTAAACGTACAATTGAAAAGTTAATCGCTTTCAGGGCATGCTGCATTTTTTAAATTAAATTATGCCATATTAATAACCATTTTGTCACATTTATGACACATTCTGTTCCAGTTTTGATCATTGACTTCAAAACGACAAATGATTTCAAGTCCTGCGCCCATTTTCCTTGTGATATCAGAACTGAAAAGCTGTATAGAGTTCTAACCTCCTTTCTTTTGTATGATATTGCTAGTAACTAAAAGAGGGAGTTACTTTTTTTTTCTTTTTAGGGTATGTGAATGTGCGCACAGCATCTTTTTCAGGGGGATTCCACCTTTTGTGATGAAAGCGACACAAAAAATAAACATAGTGCACAGCAATGTCAAAACTATGTTGCTGTGCTCATGTTCTGTCTTATGTCACTTCTTTGAATACTTCCGGATTGAGTAAACTTGAAGGTAAAAGAAGTAACATGTTCATTCTTCGTGCGTCTTTACTTGGAATCCACCTGCATTATATACCGGAAAGTATAGAGCAAACATGCTGGTAACCGAGCCATGGCAAAAGTTACAATAAAATCTTCAGCAAAGCAGCTTCAGGAAAAAAATAAACTGATGGCTTTTTCCTGAAGCGGTTTTGCCTTGGAAAACTCGGCAGTTCCGTCGGTGTCTTAAAGACGTCATGTCCACATACCCTTAGTAAGTTTTTTGATTGCTAGTTTATGGGGGTGGGTAGGTAGAAGGACAGCCCTTACAAGTGCCACTATTGTATGCTGTATGTATGAAATTTGTGTAGTTGAGTTTTCCTTTAAAAGTTGTGTAAGATGCAAACTATTGTTCTATATTAAACTTGCTTAAAGACTTAATACAACTGATGCCATTTTCTATCTTATTTTGACCCTTGATGCAATCTCTGACCGGTAATTCTTTTTTTTTTCTCCTTTTCATTTTCTCAATTCTGTTTTGTTCTGTTTCAGCGCAGCCTGTGCGACTGGTTCTCCCTATGTATCTTGACCAGTTGACTTTGCCCCAGGCTTGTTTAGCCCTGACAAGGTTATATTGACACTCAGGGCTAGAGCCAATGGTTCTTCTTAATACCAAGTACATTGCTGTTCACCTCCTCGAACTATCTGCAATGCCCTCTCCATCACCCATTCCTATCTACTTCATACATTTGCCCTGTTCACTACCCTGCATGTTCTGCATGTCCTCAAACATACCCGTCCTTAATGGTGTTTTTACAAAATGAAAACATTCAGTAAGTTGGTTTCAGTTCCTCTATAAATTAGTGTTTTATTTTACGTTTGTAAAAAGTTGACAGTCTTCAGCTGGACAGCCACATACTGCAAGTATCAGGACAAAGAGAGATCAACTTGAGCTGGCGTTCAGACATCTTTCTGCCGGACAAGCAGTGTTTTCAACTTTTTCCATCATGCGTCTCTCTTACATGAAAATAGCACACAATGAAGTAGCAAGGAATTTAGTTTAGATGTAACAGAGTCAAAGGGAATAAAAAGGATCTATGATCTGCACTGTCCAATGCTGTGATTAATAATTTAGGTTCTTTTACTTTTAATTAAAATGTAATATTTTATATCCTGTATCATAAATAGATAAATAACCCTACTTGACCTGTTATAGCCTTTGTTGCTCCAGCATTGATGCTCCGATTGTTCTCGACTGTCTTATTTTACTTTACAAGAGCAATGATGTGCTTTACATCTTTGTGACTGTTGCTACCTGTCACTACCCTGATGAAACTAGCATGTGCAACTTGAAACTGCTGACGCTAGCGATTGGCTGTTGCAGTCTTGTGGATGTACAGCATGTTACCTTTTGTTTCCACACTACTGCTGGAGGTGTCTAGGTTTAAAGGGAATCTGTCACCAGGTTTTTGCTACCTTATCGGAGAGCAGTATAATGTAGGGAAGGAGACCCTGATTCCAGCGAAATATCACTTACTTTACTGGGTGCAGCAGTTGAGATACTATCAGAGTTTTCTCTGCTGTAGATGTAGCAGAGCTCAGAAAGCTGACAGTTTGAAGACCAGCATGATGTATGGGCAGAGATCCTGATTCAAATGATCTGTCACTTACTGGACTGATTATTGTAGTTTTGATACAATCAGTGTTTTCTCTGTTGCAGATCTAGCAGTTCTCTGAATGCTGAGCTCTGTATAACCCCGCCCACATCACTGATTAGCAGCTTTCTGTGTACATTGTATGTGGATGGGGTTATGCACAGCTTAACAACTAAGCTCTGCTAGATCTCCCCCACAGAAACTAACTATCATAACTAAGGGCAGCACGATGGCTCAGTGGTAAGCACTGGGTTAAAATCCCACCAAGGACAACATCTGCAAGGCGTTTGTATGTTATCCCTGTGTTTGCGTGGGTTTCCTCCAGGTTTTCCGGTTTCCTCCCACACTTAAAAAAAAAAAACATACTGTGAGCCCCAATGGGAACAGTGATTATAATGTCTGTAAAGATAAAATAAATAACTTCAGCACCCAGTAAACTAAGTGATACATCCCTGGAGTCAGTGTCTCTGTCCCTACCTCATGGTGCTGTCAGATTAAATAGTAAAAACCTGCTGACAGATTCCCTTTAATCAGCTGAGAGGAGCTCAGAAAAGAAAAGATAAGAGTACATTCACAATACACAATTTCTTCTCTCTTGAATTCTGTATGAATCCATGACACAAAGATAGCTGTATTTGTCCATGTATGAAATTAAATGCACACAAAGTTACAGTATGGTCCAATAGATTTCTTTAGTAGCCATAATACAGATCTAAACAACGTGGATCGGTAATATTAAGTGTATTGGAGCTTAGTGTAGAAGAGAAAATTGCTAATGTTCACATTCTCTTCATGTTGTAACCCAAACTAAACAACCCCCAGAAAATATAAAAATATTAATTCTACTCCACCTTTTCAATGTCCCATATCTCAGCTTATTTGATCTCAGACAAAAAAAACACCGTCACACAAAAAGGTACAGTTGTTGAGCATAGTTAGCTTTTCATTAGCTTGTACAAATTAAATAATGTATGCTAAACTTGTATCCAGTATAGTAGAGATGATAACTGAAAGAGAGGTGCATGATGGCCTGAAATCTGCTGTCAAGATGGTAGAAGCATGGTACCATCCACTGGGAAATTCTGATATTATCATGTCTGAACATTGATGGGAAATGGTTCACAGAATGGAAGCGTCATAACATAGTCATGTTACATTTTATTAGTGGAACATAATTAAAGCAAATGTCTGGATATTGTGAGTCCCTTTGTATTTCTGTGCACCATGCTTCATACTGATCTCACATGAGTGATCTCAACCTACTTTAGTTTCATGAGCTGCATGATCAATATATGAAAACATTATCAGATTGCTGCAGATTAAGCAAAATAAATTTTTTTCCCCAGTAGCTCAACTCTTTCTTTTAGATTGGTATGCGCATATCTTTTTCTTCACTCCTGCAAATTTACCAGTCAGCAGCAGAATAGTGCTGATAACTTCAAGGTTGCGCATATAAGCACTATGCAGAATACATGAGAAAGTTAACAGTAGGAGAAGTTACTAAGTGAAAGGTGCCAACATTCACTGAAGCTTGGTTTCAATCTAGGAAAGGCTAGGGAGGCGCTGAATGTGATGGTTTATGTACCGCAGAATTCATCCATGGTAATAAACTTCTGAAATATTCTTCATGTGTCTCAGAATCCCAAGAAGAATGAAGAAGAGGAGGAGGAAGAGACAGAGAAAAAACCTGATCCTCTTCATCAGATTATTTTACACTTCAGTCGCAATGCCCTTACAGAGAGGAGGTACCATACTGTTCGCTATTTGCGTGGAGGAGGTTGTCTCTGACTATATGGGACGTTTAGGACATGGAATAATATTTTTTTAATCTCCCATTAAATATAAAAATATTAAAATTCTACTTGGCCTCCTAGATATTTTTATATGTCTATAGAACAACTGCTGTTATAGCTCTTCCCAGTTGTAACCTTTGAAAAGAGAAAATACTATAACAAAGAAACGGCTACACAAAATACTTGGTGTTCCGCCAGCTATGTAGAAAAACTAGGTGTATGTGCACACGCTGCGGTTTTGATGCTGCTTTTTTATGCTGCATCAAAAACGCAGCGGCCATATGTTACAGCATAGTTGAGGGGATTTCTAGAAATCCCATGCCCACTATGCGTTTTTGTGCACCTGGTGATCACCTGCGGAAACTGACATGAGGTTCTTTTTTCAGATCCGCTGCATGTCTATTTCTCTTGCGGAAACGCATGCGGATTTTCCCCATAGACTTGCATTAGATGAGGAAAATCCGCATGCGTAAAAAACGCATGTGTGTGCGTTTCCGCAGCGGAAATGCACACAAAAATGCTGCATGATGATCAATAAAGTTTGTTTAAAAATAACCTATTCTTTAATTTCAACATGAAGACATGAAAAACGCATGCATAAAAACCGCATCAAAAAACGCATGCGGCAAAAATCGCATGTAAAAACCGCAAGTAACCTAATTTGCATATTAGGTGCGGAAATGGTGCAGAAATTCTGCAGCGTCAAAACCTGAGCAGAACTTGACAGACTCATATATGCCTATCAGGCTGTTGAGTTCAGGTCACAAGACCCAAAGCTGGTCCTTGCATGAAAGATGCGTGAATACTGCCTTATGTTGGTTGTGGTCCAGGATCTGGATTTCATAGAATGAAGATACCGGCCCCTTCCATTGTTTTTGCTGAACAACTGTGCCCTCTCCCACTCACTCTAAAGGAAGTAGTAATGTATGTGCTTTGTGTTGGAGCTTTGTCTGAAACACAGGCCCTACTAACACTTCAGCATGGAGCAATTGTTGCAATGAAAAGGATATGGTTTACCGAGGCTTCTTCAGAATTCTGTACAGCAGGGGTGCTTAGAGCCGGACCACCGGACCACCCCATACCTAATATTCATGTTCTGTCCTTAGGGTAGGCCCTAAATATTGCATTCCCGGTGCTTAATAATAATTGTTTCTTACTGCGGATAGGGCTCTGCTTCAGCTAGTTGTCTTACAGCCAGATAAAGTTTTCTATTATATTTCCAAAATGAGTCAAAACAGGATCAAAATAAACAAGGTGATAAAGGATGAGACTGTACATTTTGCACTTTTTCTGTATCTAGTGTCTCTGTTTTATATTCTATAGATGATATTGTTATTTATTAACTTTATTTTCTTCACAGCAAGCTCGAGGATGACCCCTTATATACAGCATATGCAGCTATGATGGCTAAGGTAAGCCAGCCACTAACTTTTATATATATAATCAATGCATATATTCTGCACAACTGGGGAAGTTTTTTTACATGGTTAATGACTTTATATGAAAAAAAAATTAAAAAAGAGATCCTTATCCTTGCTGTACTTTGGTTACCTTCCATTTGCATGTATTTCATGCAGCTATTTATGTAGTTATATTACATTTTTATACATACATTCTCATTTTACAATACAATGCTGTTTTCCAAAGTAATTTATTGACCACTCCTTAACATGTCTATAATGCTTGCTTCATGAAATCAAGATCTCTAAATTTTAATGTGTGCCTCATACAGCTAGCATTATGTATATCACAGTGGTTATCACTCACTGTCCTACTGTCATCAAAAGCACATCTGCCTAATTATAGCTATATAGGAGCGTGGGATGTTCCTCTGCATTCAGTGGGGATTCAGCAGACAAGGGAAGCTGAGTGTCAAATGAAGTACAATGTAGGCTGTAATGGTTGCCATGTGTCAAACAGGTTAGTAACAAAAATCCAGTAAGATTCCAATAAATAAAGTAAAACAACAGAAAGCGAACGGCACCTTGTGTAATACGTTATACAGATTTGTATACAAAGCAGAGATGCCAAATAGGGGTTGCGCTGCTCACCTTTTAAAGGGAAGCTATAATCAGAAAATGACATATTGATTAAATCAGGTTTTTGTGTCAAATTAATTTTTAAAAAATAGCATTTTTTATGCATCATAGTCTGTATTAAAAATGAAAAATAGGACTGGGGCTTTTTTTAGACTCTTTAATTTTCCTGTTGTTCCAGGAAACAACACATCTACATTAGCCACAATGGACAAATCCCAAACTAGTTTTTGTATTGATGTGTCTATTGAGCGTGTGCAGATGTCATTGTTAAGGGAGATGGAGCAGGGTCAGCTGTGACATCGCCTAATGTGATTGATGGATCTTGTATCATCAACTGTGAATAGAGGTGTTACCTGTCATTCTAATACTGCCTTTACTGATAAGAAACCTCCTCATCAGTACTGATTAATTCATACAAACTTGGTTTTATTCTTAGTTCACAATTCTTGATAATACATACTATAAATAAAAAATAATTTATTTAATTTAAAAGTATATTTTTCACCACTTAAATAAAAAAGAACCTATACATGTTTGGTGTCTACGAATTCGTAATGACCTGGAGAATAAGAATGGCAGGTCAGTTTTAGCATTCAGTGAACACGGTAAAAAAAAAATTAAAAAAATTTCACCGCACTTGGAATTTTTCCCCGTATACAATATGATAAAACCAGTAATGTTGTTCAAAAGTACAACTCGTCCTGCAAAAAATAAGCCGTCACACGGCCATATTGACCAAAAAATAAAAACGCTATGGCTCTGGGAACAAGGGGAGCAAGAAACGAAAATGCAAAAGTGGAAAATCCCAGGGTCCTTAAGGGGTTAATGTTCTCAAACAAACCTCTGAGTCCTTCACAGAACAGGTGTAGTTATACTGAGAATAAATTACACACAGGTGGTCACTCAGGATTTTATTTAGAGGTATCATATTACAGTGGCTGAATACAAATTTACGTCACAATTTTCAGATTTATATTTTTAAAATATTTAGAAAACCATGTATCACTTCCTCTACACTTCACAAAAACTTGCTACTTTGTGTTGGTATATCGCATAACATCCGAACAAAAAACATTTAAGTTTATGGGTGTAAAGTGAAAAAATGTTCACATGATATGAATACATTTTCAAGGCACTCAGTACGTTTCAATATGTCTAAAACAGATATGTTCTCCTGTCTGTGCCATTAAAAGGTACTGGGAAAATAATAATAATAATAATAAAAAAATATGTAGATGACTTATACATAGTGTTGAGCGATACCTTCCGATATCAGGAAATATCGTATCGGATTGGATCGGACCGATACCCAAAAAGTATCGGATATCACCGATTCCGATACCGGAAACCAATGCAAGTCAATGGGACACAAATATCAGAATGAAAATAAACCCTTTCTTTCCTTGTAAGTTAATTCTACATGAAGTAAAACAACTAAGAATAATGTAGAATGTATTACGCGAAAAGCCGGCAATTCATCAGCGGCATACACCGGTACCTGACAATTTACAACAGAAAGAATAGAGCTTCACACATAGATTAGATAGATAGAAACATGTCAGTCACATATATATGAAGTACAGTGACAATGTTGCTTACTGTACTTGTCATTTAGTGTAAAGGATTTATTAAAAAAATAATAGTGTTTTCATGCACCGTCTCTTTAAAAAAACCGGCCGGCAATTCAGCATCTGTACCCGACAATTTATAACAGACAGAATAGAGCTTCACACATAGATTAGATAGATAGAAACATGTCAGTCACATATATATGAAGTACAGTGATAGTGTTGATTACTGTACTTGTCATTTAGTGTTAAAATAAAGGATTTATTTGAAAAAAAATTGGCGTGGGGTTCCCCTTAATTTTAGTCTCTAGCGGAGGTTAAGCAGACGGCTGGGGCAGATGTTTGAAGCCTGGGAAGGGGGTAATACCCACGGAGCTTCCCAGGCTACTAATATCAGCCCCCAGCTGAATACCTAGCCTTTACTAGCTATTAAAATGGGGGACCCCCTCAAAAAAATGACGTGGGGTCCCCCCTAATTTAATAGCTAGCAAAGGCTAGGCAGACTGCTGGGGGCTGATATTAATAGCCCAGGAAGGGTGCCATGAATATTGGCCCCCTCCCAGGCTAGAAACACCAGCCGTCAGCCGCCCCAGAAATGGCGCATCCATAGGATGCGCCAATTCTGGCACTTAGCCTCGCTCTTCCCACTGCCCTGTAGCGGTGGCAGTGGGGTAATAGGGTTGGGGTTGATGTCAGCTTATAATGCCAGCTGACATCAAGCCCAGGTTAGTAATGGAGAGGCGTCTATAAGACACCCCCATTACTAACCCCATAGTCAAAGTTAAAAAAAAAAACACAAACACCCAGAATAAAGTCCTTTAATTGAAACAAACACACAATTCTTTATTGTTCTAAATTAAACTCTACTTACCATCACGCCCATTCCAGCTGAAGCCAACGATCTCCTGCAATAAAAGAAAAATAATAAAGCAACCTCATCCTTACCTTTCCATGGTTCCCAGGAACAGCTTCAGCTCTGCTACATCGAGATGACAGGCTGGACCGCAGCAGAACGCTGCCATCCAGCCTGTCATCCTGCAGACACTGAGAAGCGCAGGCATGCTTGCGCTCCTCAGTGTCTCTCTGTGACGGCATCCAGATGAGCCGAGTTCATGTCCAATGAACTCAGCTCACCTCATGCACGTCACTGACAGCGTGGGAAAATTCTCCTGCACTCAGCGCTTCAGCGAGAGAATTTTCCCACGCCGTCAGTGACGTGAATGAGGTGAGGTCATGTCCAATGAACTCAGCTCACCTCATGCACGTTACTGACAGCGTGAGAGAATTCTCCTGCACTCAGTGCTTCAGCGTGAGAATTTTCCCACGCTGTCAGTGACGTGCATGAGGTGAGCTGAGTTCATTGGACATGACCTCACCTCATTCACGTCACTGACAGCGTGGGAAAATTCTCACGCTGAAGCGCTGAGTGCAGGAGAATTTTCCCACGCTGTCAGTGACGTGCATGAGGTGAGCCGAGTTCATTGGACATGACCTCGGCTCATCTTTATGCCGTCACAGAGAGACACTGAGGAGCGCAAGCAAGCCTGCGCTTCTCAGTGTCTGCGGGATGACAGGCTGGATGGCAGCGTTCTGCTGCGGTCCAGCCTGTCATCTCGATGTAGCAGAGCTGAAGCTGTCGTGGGAACCATGGAAAGGTAAGGATGAGGTTGCTTTATTATTTTACTTTTATTGCAGGAGATCGTTGGCTTCAGCTGGAATGGGCGTGATGGTAAGTATGGTTTAATTTAGAACAATAAAGAATTGTGTGTTTATTCCAATTAAAGAACTTTATTCTGGGTGTTGTGTTTTTTTTTTAAATACTTTACTAGAAATTCATGGTGGTCATATCTAATATTGGCGTGACCCCATGAATTTCGGGCTTAGGGCCAGCTGATAATGCCAAGCTGGCCTTAACCCCTTTATTACCCAGTGAGCCACCGCACCAAGGCCCTGGATGAGTTGGGTACAGCGCCAGAAGATGGCGCTTCTATGAACGCGCCATTTTCCGGGGTGGCTGCGGACTGCAATTTGCAGCGGGTGGGGCCCAGAAAGCTTGGGCCTCCCTGCGCTGCGGATTCCAGCCCCCAGCTGCCTAGTTGTACCTGGCTGGACACAAAAATAGGGCGAAGCCCCACGTATTTTTTTTTTTAATTATTTCATGAAATTCATGAAATAATTAAGAAAAAAAGGGCTTCCTTATATTGTTGTGTCCAGCCAGGTACAAATAGGCAGCTGGTGGTTGGGGGCAGCCCGTTCCTGCCTGCTGTACCTGGCTGGACACAAATATAGTGCGAAGCCCCACGTCAATTTTTTTTTAATTATTTCATGAAATAATTTTTTAAAAAAAGGGCTTCCCTATATTGTTGTGTCCGGCCAGGTACAAATAGGCAGCTGGTGGTTGGGCGCAGCCCGTTCCTGCCTGCTGTACCTGGCTGGACACAAATATAGGGCGAAGCCCCACATCAATTTTTTTTTAATTATTTCATGAATTTCCTGAAATAATTTAAAAAATTGACATGGGGCTTCGCACTATATTTGTGTCCAGCCAGGTACAGCAGGCAGGAACGGGCTGCCCCAAACCACCAGCTGCCTATTTGCACCTGGATGTACACAACAATATATGGAAGCCCTTTTTTTCTTAATTATTTCATGAATTTCATGAAATAATTAAAAAAAAAATACGTGGGGCTTCTCCCTATTTGTGTGTCCAGCCAGGTACAACTAGGCAGCTGGGGGATGGAATCTGCAGCGCAGGGAGGCCCAAGCTTTCTGCCCCCCCCCCCCGGTGCAAATTGCAGTCTGCAGCCACCCCGGAAAATGGCGCGTTCATAGAAGCTGGATGCTGTACCTGGCTGGCATACAAAAATATGGCAAAGCCCACGTCAACATTTTTGGGAAAAATTAATTAAAAAATAAATAATAATTTAGGGACTGCATCTTTATTATCTCCTCAAATGTCATTTAGTGTTAAAATAAAGGATTTATTTAAAAAAAAATTGGCATGGGATCCCCCATAATTTTAGGCTCTAGCGGAGGTTAAGCAGACGGCTGGGGCAGATGTTTGAAGCCTGGGAAGTGGGTAATACCCAAGGAGCTTCCCAGACTACTAATATCAGCCCCCAGCTGAATACCTAGCCTTTACTAGCTATTAAAATGGGGGACCCCCCCAAAAAAATGACGTGGGGTACCCCCTATTTAATAGCTAGCAAAGGCTAGGCAGACAACTGGGGGCTGATATTAATAGCCCAGGAAGGGTGCCATGAATATTGGCCCCCTCCCAGGCTAGAAACACCAGCCGTCAGCCGCCCCAGAAATGGCGCATCCATAGGATGCGCCAACTCTAGCACTTAGCCTCGCTCTTCCACGCTGCCCTGGTGCGGTGGCAGGGGGTAATAGGGTTGGGGTTCATGTCAGCGCCAGCTGCCATGAAGCCCAGGTTAGAAATGATGGGCGTCTATAAGACACCCCCATTACTAACCTACAAAGTGTTAAAAAGAAAAAACACACTACACCCAGAAAAAAATAATTTATTTGAAATAAAACACACAATTTTATTTAATTCTTAGTTTACTAAAAAAAATAGTTACCTGTCCACGTTCCTGCGCTGATCTCCCATGCACAGCTGTCACATCTGGAGATGGTGACAGCTGTGCATGGCTGCTGTAAGCTCACAGTGCCGGGAACACGTCCGCTCCCTGCAGCGGGAGCCACTGACTGAGGTCACCGGAGTGCATTCAGGCAGCGCAGCTCCGGAGACCTCCTTTACGGCACTGCTGTACCGTGGGAATTTCTCACGATACAGCAGGGCCGTAAAGGAGCTAACCGGAGCAGCGCTGCCTGAACTCCGGCGAACCCGCTTATGCAGTGACGGGGCTGCTTTACGGCCCCATCATTCTAGCGGCGGCAGCGGTTCAGAGCGGTCACATTCTATGTGGCTGCTCTAAACTGGAGATCATCGTGGGACACTCGTGGACTACTCCGGAGGGGTAAGGATAAGGTTGTGGTTTATTATTTTATATTTTATTACAGGAGATCGATGGCTTCGGGGAATTAGGTGTCTAGGTGAGTATAGGTGTAGTTTTTTATTTTTTACTTTATTTTAGGTGGCGATCGGCGGGGACAGGTAATGTATGAACTAATTTATTGTAGGCAACCACTGGCCACCAATAACATGTATTTAAAATTTATTGGGGACACAGTAGGGCAATTTAAATAGCAGGATCAGGCTGATGGGAACTACTGCTCCCATCGAGCTGATCCTGCTGGCACGAGTGGACGGGGGACAGACATAGGCCGATGGGAGTAGTAGTGTCACATCGGCCTATGTCTGCCTGCACGCACACACCCCCCAGACATCGCACAGACACCGCACACACTCGCAGACATCGCACAGACACCGCACACACCCGCAGACATCGCACAGACACCGCACACACTCGCAGACATCGCACAGACACCACACACACCCGCAGACACACGCACAGACACCCACACACACCAATCATGACGGGCTGATCGTCTGGGAGGTGAGACTGACCTGTGCGGCCGTGGGAAAGTTCATGTGAGTTCATGCAATGCAGTCAAGCATGAACTCACGTGAACCCTCTGAGGGCACCGCGGCTACTTCAAATGAACAGCTGATCAGCATCACCTGATACCTCAGCTGTTCATTTGAAATAACCGGCGGGAAAGCGCAGCACAGAACGGGAAAGCCGGCGGTGAAGTCTTTTCACTGCCGGCTTCCCCGCCCGGGTCCTTCGCTCCCCGCTCCTTGGTGCTGCGCTCCCCGCCAGGTCCTAACTTACGATCGGGATGGGAGGTGGCGGAGGGTCGGGGTGGGAGGCTGCGGGGAAGCAGTATGGGGCTGTGTGATTGTTTAAAAGCCGGCGGCTTTTTACCGCCCGCCGGCTTTTAAACGATCAGGAGAATTCTCCCACGCTGGGATGGCATTTTGATGACAGGCTGGATCTCAGCTGAGTGCTGCCATCCAGCTTGTCATACTTCAGAGACACTGCAGAGAGCAGGCATTATGGGAACTTCCGATTCCGGTATTCGATATTGTAAAAGTATCGGAATTAAGTATCGGAATTCCGATACCGCGAATATCGGCCGATACCCGATATTTCAGTATCGGAATGCTCAACACTACTTATACATTCAAATTCATACAAACATATTTTGACGTGTAGCACGCGTTTGCAAACGTTTTTGATGTATATGTCCTAAAATTTTCATTGAATAAAATTGTGGTAATCTAATCATTTAGTACAGTGCATGTTTAATTGTCCATAAAATATATATTCTGCTGTTAATCCCAAAGTAAAGGTTGCAGGCAACAGGGGGATGCAACTTTGCTTAGAAAGTAAAGCTATATATAGATAGGATATAGTTATACAGCTATATTATCAGCGACGGCTTGTATTAATTTCCATGTCATGGTTTTGAATTATATAGATCTTTCTGTCTTAGACATTAGATATGTACATAGGCTACAGCACCATAAAGGCTGGGATGAGGATGGAGTAAAGGGAGGGGACTATTACAATAGGAACTACAGTGGGGAAAAAAAGTATTTGATACACTGACAATTTTGTAAGTTTTTCCACCTACAAAGAATGGAGAGGTCGGAATTTTTTATCGTAGGTACACTTCAACTATAAGAGACAGAATCTAAAATTAAAAAACAGAAAATCACATTGTATGATTTTTACATAATTAAATCGCATTTTATTGCACGAAATAAGTATTTGATCACCTACCAACCAGCAAGAATTCTGGCTCTCACAGATCTGTTAGTTTTTATTTAAGAAGCCATCCTACTCTGCACTCATTACCTGTATTAATTGCACCTGTTGAACTCTTTTCCTTTATAAAAGACACCTGTTCACACACTCAATCAATCACACTCCAACCTCTTCACCATGGCCAAGACCAAAGAGCTGTCTAAGGACATCAGGGACAATATTGTAGACTTGCACAAGGCTGGGATGGGCTACAGGACAATAGGCAAGCAGCTAGGTGAGAAGGCAACAACTGTTGGCACAATTATTAGAAAATGGAAGAAACACAAGATGACTATCAATATTCCTCGGTCTGGGGCTCCATGCAAGATCTCGCCTCGTAGGGTAAGGAGGATTCTGAGAAAGGTCAGGAATCAGCCCAGAACTACATGGGAGGACCTGTGATTTTCAAGATCATTCCTTTGTGGTATTGGTTCCTGGGCAGCGCTATCGATCACCCGTTCCCATCATCCGTCATCTGCATATTGTTTATACAGACAACATCACACGCTCTTTTTAACAATTATTCCTTTTTCAAAAATTCCTTTTTAAAGGAAACCTCTCATATCCTCAAACGCTATTAATCTGCATATATGTGGTTAATCAGCAGGTCAATAGAGTTCTAAAGCTGCTCGGTGGCCGCACTGAATACCCAGCTACCGGGAGGAAATTAACTTTATTCCTCCTGGCATCCTCCGGCTCTAAGTCATAGACTGGTCACTGAGGGGCAGCTGGCACTGCTGCAACTATGTGGCTGTAACCACACAATAAACAATAACACTTTAAAATCACAAAAAAATAGCAATTTTTGCACATGGCAAATTTTATAATTCATTTTTATTTCTATGCCAATTTTAAAGTGTCTTCCCAGGCACAAAAAATGAATAAATCTGGCTATCCCTGTAATGAGTCCCCAAAACATCCTGTTAATTTTGGTTTTTATTTTTTTAGCACTCTTTCAGTGCCTTTCAGCCATTCTTCTGGATGGTATTATTTACAATTTGAACTTCCTGCCATCTTTCCCCCTGTTCCTCTACATTTCCCAAAAAGCAGAGCAGGGACATGCATAGAAATCATAGGACCCCATAGAAAAAGTCCTATTTGGGGCCTAAGTACTTGGACATAAATTGCAGCGCATACCAAGTGTTCTCGCCTACTACAATATGCCTTTCATTTCCCCAATACAGTATGTCTCTCCAAAAATGCATCCAGCACACTGTATGTGTGGCGCCCTTGAGTGTTCAGTCGCCACAGAGGTACTGAACCTCACCCCGAGGTGTGGTGTCTCCCTTCTCTCAGGTAAGGTGGAAGTGCTGCACGGCACCCCAAACACCTGCATCCAACACTACACTGCTCCAGGCCGGCTGGAAGGGCAAGACGCAATGTATGTTTCTGCTGAGCCCTGACCCTGGCTGGAGTGGGGAGAACCCAAAGGTAGGGGGAACCAGTAGTGGGTGTGGGTGGAGGAAGTAGTTAGAGGGAGCACTTTGGTAGGAGTATATATAGGGAAGCCATCTTAGGGTGGCAGGTCAGTTCTAGGGAGCAGTTCAGAAGAACAGCTCGGGACAGTTCAGAAGAACAGTCCGGGGGGGCAGAGTCTCATTAGGAGATCTGCTCCACAAGTAGGGCCAAGTAAGGAGGCCCAGGAGGGGAGCAGGGAGTAGGCTCCGTTTAAGAAGGGATCCCAGGGGGTATGGCGCGTGCAGGACGGCACCCGTACGCCCCGCATCTGCCAGAAGACAGAGGGATCGTTGCAGCATTCTAATCCCCAGGAGGGTCAAGTAGGTCCCGGATCCGACGTACAGGAAAGACTTCAGAGCACCCGAGTGGGATTGAGAGTGGGCAGCGCAGAGCAGGAGGGAGAAGGACCTAGTGTGAAGACGGTCAAAATAGGAACACGAGAAAGTGGGGTTCTGCTAGGTATTCCCAAGCTGCCTGAGAAAGGATTGAACCCCTGCACGGTGAACGCAGCGCGACGTGGGAGGCCTGCACCAGTACGGTGCACCTGTGGTCTGTCTGAAGAATTGTGAGTAAAACCTTGGAAGACTGCACTGTACTGCCTCCGTCCATTCTTTCATCGGCGCCATTGTTTCCCCTGCACTACAACGCCCAGCGCAACCCACTCTCCCTCACTTCACTGCCCTGAGGCCTGCTCCATCTGGGGGGATCCGTCCCATCACAAGCTGCCCTAACATCTGCCTCAGAGGACTGTTGGAGCGCTGGTGACCCTCACCAGACACCACAGGTGGCGTCACGAACTTTCTATAAATAAATTCCCCCCTTTTGCACTGGCCACCCTGGGTCACGGACCTGGTCAGCCACCGTGATATCCCCCGGCAACCATAGGCCCGGCTGCCGAGTACCCCACGGCCCTGGGGGTGCGTCAGATCACTCCACAGTGCCCCCAACACAGTATAATGCCCCTGACAGACGACACAATATCATGCCTCCACACTGCCCCCCACCAGACAGTGCTGTCCCTGTAGTGATCCCTCAGACAGCATTATGCCGCCTAATTGAACAACCATTATGATGGTCCCCCGCACAGTATGATGGTACCCACAGCCCCACACACAGTATGATGTCCCCCGCAGCCCTAACACACAGTATGATATCTACTCGACACAATATGATGGAATCCACACACCGTATGATTCTTCCATAATTGCTAACTTACAAAATATAGCTATACAAAATAAAGTACTCACCTAGACCAGTTTTCCCGATGCGCTGCTTCACTCTGTGCAGCAAGTGGACTGAGGCGTGGCACAGCAGGCACAATCTAGTGACTTCATCGAACCTGCTGCCTTAAAATTCAGATGCAGAGGCAGTATGATGGAATAAGTAGCCGACTCCTCCCTGTTCCACCACAGTATTTAACTCTATTTGCATCTAGAAGATGCCGATATCATTGAAATGTGATGCCAGGAGACAGTGGTACAGTCCAGGACCAGTTCTCATTCTGCTCATGAGCCCCATAGTTAACTTGTGGTCTGCTGCTATTAGCAGTAGACCAGTGAGATAGAACTGTATCCGTTCCACACCTCACACACTCCCACCTTCAGTGCCCACAGACTCCACCTACAAATTACCAACTATAGATTCCTATGTGGTCTCCAGATCTATAAATTGCTGCATACAGTTTCTCTTTCCTAACATTCCTCCCACTCCATGCAATATGTGCTACCCTGACTATCTCCTGCAGTCAGTAATATTCCAGGTGCTAACATTAGCGTACAGGTTCAGTGTACTGGAGGAGAGACAGAAAATGAAGTAATTTATTTTAAAGTAATCTAGCACTCTGTAAATGCATAGCACCATCCCCTTTGGCTAAAGTCACAAGTTGATAAGATTACTTGTTCTGATTGAGCCGTTCAAAACACGGACAGGAAATCTCTGTGTTCTGTGCTTTGAACAGACTGTAGCAGGAAGTAAAGAACTGGAGGTTGCATGATCACACATGGTGCTCAGGAACAGCAGAATTTTAACAGCAAGTAAATGATGAAGCTACCTAATTTCTGATAGCCCTTCCAAAGCTTTAATATAATCTGTGTGCCTGAAAAACACGTTTAACAAAAGTGATATATTTAAATATGGAATATTAACGCTTATTACCTATAGTTATGACGCGCCCCCTGGGCCTGTGTTGTGCAGGGAATACCCGGAGCCGGATCGCTGGGGGTTGTAGTCTCCGTGGCGCTGACCCGGTCCGTGCCCAGGGTGGTCAATTCAGTGGCAGTCTTATTAGTGAGATAATAGTCCGACTACGCCACCCGTGGATTGCGGTCAGTGGGGGCCGCCGCTGCAAGGCAGACCGCTGAGGCCGGTGTTATGTGTGCAGCTAAGAATGGGATGACTCCCCAGGGGAGAAGTATAGCCTCAGGGCAGTTAGTGTGGATGATGGGAGTGATGGTGCACGAGCGTCCCAGCACTGGTAGTGCTGGTGCGGCGAAGAAGCACAGAGACGTGTGGTTGCAGTTTTCAAAGCTTTACTCCCAGTTATTTACTGGTCCTAGTCACCTCGGTACCGGCGGTGACTGCCCAAGCCGTGCTGCGTCCACCAGGCAAGGGGCTCGACCAACTCCCAGGCAATTCCAGAGCGTGGTACAGGGCTCCCTTCTCTTCCCTTCTCTGGCCGTGCCCCACCAGTGACTCTACGTTTGTCCGGCTGCCTCGGGCCTTCTCTTGGTACGCTGATCTCTGCGTCCCTGACCCTATGTGGTGTGCCTTCCTGGTAGGTGTAGTGAGGGGTCGCACCGAGATATAGTCACGACCGCCGGTCTTTGGCTGAGGATTAGTCGCCTCCACCAATTTGGGATCCGGTACCCTGTTCTGCCAACCCGTCACCCGCAATCTCCTGGGCCTATGGGGTTCCTTCTTCTCTCGTGTCTCTGGGCCTCTCTTAATGTGCTGTTCCTTGTTTCCTTTCTCTCTGTTCCTGTTCTCTCTGCTGTTTCTGGCCTCCACTCCAGGCCTGCCTCGTGGAGCTGGGCCCAGACTGAGCCACAGCTCCCTGTCAGCTCTCTCGGGCTGAACTCCTCTCTGAACAGACTCCCCGGACTGAACTGACCCAGAACTAAGATGGTGCCCACCTTATATACCTCCCTCTCTGTGTATGAGCCCAGGTGACTTGCAACCAATGGGCTCCTGCCTATGCCCAGAGACCCAACCCCTATCTGCTCCTACATCACTGGGCTTTCCTCCCCCCTCCCCACTGCAGCCAGGGACAGATTCTGTCGTGCCTGCATTACTGTCTAATGGGAGCACCATTGAGCTGTCCCTCGGAAATGGGGTGTGTGTGATGCATGCAGCTTACGGAGTCTTGGTCCACACTCTATCCTTACCCGGGAGTGGAATATCACACCTCTGGTTTGAGGTGCAATACCCCTGTAGCAGCCGAGCCCTCGGGGTGCTACATTCCCCCCCGGTAAACCACAGCACGTCCTCGGGCTGGAAAAGAATAAAAACAATTTAAACATACAAAAATTTTAGAATGCATTCACATATAAGACATTAACTATTTACTCATCCCTTTATGGGAGGTACTCTTCTCTGTTTAACGTTACTGGTATAAAACATAATAAAGCATCTTACTAATGCCACCGGAGCTCTTTTATAAAACACTATATAAACTTTGGCATTTCTATTTTAGCAGCATATCAAACTTTTTCAGTAGAAAACATTGTCAAGTAAAACATTCTTCCACAAACACATTCTTGAGTTCTGGCCGCTGTGCAACTTGCGACCAGGTGTTCACTTTCTCTTAAAGGTGCAACAGTCCATTTAATTCGTCCTGAGGTAGACGTTGCAGTTCTTTTATAAAACCAGTAGGGGGCGCTTTAAGAAGCGCAACTATTTTACAAGGGATTGGCCGTTCCCAGTCCCCGGACGGTTGGAAAGGGGGAATGGCTGCTCACAGTCCTCAGCCTGGTAAAGAAGGGGGTAACTTGGCGTGTAACAGTCCTTTAACAGTTCCACATTAGTCCCAACAGGGACAACAACTTCAATCCCGTAACAGTTCCAACATCAGTTCTTATACCCTGATGGGTAACTATATACAGTTCAATTTACCGTTCACTGGTAACGGTGTCCTCCTGACGCTCCTTGCTCTTCCGGGTAATCTTCAGGTCCGTCCGGACCCTCAGGGTACTCAGTGTCTGGGCGGTACTGCAGTTCCTCCTCCGTGAGCCGGTGAACGTGGAGGGCGTACGGTCCCTTGGCACCCTTGTGCCGGGTGAAGGTGACCACATCACCCGGGTAGAGATTGAGTCCGCGGTGTCCCTCCGGCCGGTGGCTCTCGACGTCCCTGCGGGTGACAAAGACGTCGCCGGGGGTTCTATGGTCTCTGATAAAGCCCCAGCCATGCTCCAGCTGGAACTTTATTACGGTCCCGTTGACTCGGGGACCGCGGGCGGCTCAGGGGTCTTGTCGGGCCCTGCTCTTCTGCTCCGGGCCTGCAGCTGTTCCTCTCGGATCCGCCTCTCCCGCCGTTCACTCTCAAATACCTCCAGCTGTTGACGGCAGCTCTCCTCGCGCCGGGCTGCGTCCGCCCGGGTCTCCTGGGTGAACCCCATGAGATTCTCACCGGTGGGATCCCATGCAAATTGAGCGTCCTCCAGCGGGAGCGGAGCGATTTTGGCGGGCTCCGGAGCCGGGATCAGAGGCTCACGCAGGGGTTGTTCTCTCCGGAGACGGGGGTTGACGTACTCCGGTGGCCACACGAAGGGCAGCCCGTCCGGGCTGGTATGTTGCGCAAAGAGGTCTGCGCCCAGGGGGTGGCACCACGGGCCTCGGTCGGGGAGCAGCGCCCGGGGGCACTCGGCCTTGCGACCAGACCGGGGAATTTCCGGTTGCGCCTGGGGGTGGCACTGTTGAGGAAGAGGGCGCTGGAGGGGCAGCGGCGCCCGGGTTCACCAGGCCTTGCGACCAGGCCGGTGGTACTTCCTCTTTTGCCGCGCCCGGGGTCGAGGGCCGTGGCGCGGAACGGGGCGTGACCGCGGCTCCTGCCGCTTGAGGCCTAGTTGGGAGCAGTGGCGGCGCGGCAACGGGTGTGGTGAGTAGGGCTTCGGGCTCTGCGACGGGAGACTAGGGCAGGCTTGCAGCTGCTGGGCTCGGGGTGGTGACGTCCCCATTACCTGCCTCAGTCCTCGCGGCTCCGTCCGCGGCGTCCTCTCCAGCCTTCGTCCCTCCTGCACCATCCTCAGAGGCAGGCGTGCTCCAGGTTGCGGGTGGCGCCTCCTGCTGGCGGGTTCCAGCCGGCCGGGCCATCTCCTCCACTCGGCCAGCGCATTCTGCTGCGCCCGGACCATCCTCCGGTCCAAGTCCTCCAGCGCAGCCTGCGCACGCTCCGGGTCTCTGGGGAGCTGCGCCAGGATCTCCACCAGGCTGTATGGCGGTTCGGCCTGCAGCTGGCTCCGGACCAAGGTGTTGGTACTGCTGGGCGCTTCCTCCATTTCCGGGTGCGGTCTGTCTAGACTGATCCAGACCGTGCCCTGCCCCACAGTTTTCTTCACTTCCCGCCCCCATTGGGGGTGGTCCTGGGGCAACTTGGTGGCAGTCAGTTTCAGGGGCAGCCCTCCCACGCTGATGGACATTTCCACAGCCGCATTCATGGCTGGTGGGGGCGGGCTCCTTCTTTGGCGCCATTCTGGGACCTGGCCCACGATGGGAGGTGGCCTCCTGTTGTCTTTTGGCACGCACATTATGGCGCCCGTTCTGCTGGGGCGGGCGCCATTTTCCATACAGTCAATCTTCGATAATACAGTCTTTTTCTCCTCAGGCACGCAATACCCGTTTGTGGTGGGTTGGTAACGATCCTGCCGACTACGCCAAAGTTGACGTGCCCCCTGGGCCTGTGTTGTGCAGGGAATACCCAGAGCCGGATCGCGGGGGGTTGTAGTCTCCGTGGCGCTGACCCGGTCCGTGCCCAGGATGGTCAATTCAGTGGCAGTCTTATTAGTGAGATAATAGTCCGACTACGCCACCCGTGGATTGCGGTCAGTGGGGGCCGCCGCTGCAAGGCAGACCGCTGAGGCCAGTGTTATGTGTGCAGCTAAGAATGGGATGACTCCCCACGGGAGAAGTATAGCCTCAGGGCAGTTAGTGTGGATGATGGGAGTGATGGTGCACGAGCGTCCCAGCACTGGTAGTGCTGGTGCGGCGAAGAAGCACAGAGACGTGTGGTTGCAGTTTCCAATGCTTTACTCCCAGTTCTTTACTGGTCCTAGTCACCTCGGTACCGGCGGTGACTGCCCAAGCCGTGCTGCGTCCACCAGGCAAGGGGCTCGACCAACTCCCAGGCAATTCCAGAGCGTGGCACAGGGCTCCCTTCTCTTCCCTTCTCTGGCCGTGCCCCACCAGTGACTCTACGTTTGTCCGGCTGCCTCGGGCCTTCTCTTGGTACGCTGATCTCTGCGTCCCTGACCCTATGTGGTGTGCCTTCCTGGTAGGTGTAGTGAGGGGTCGCACCGAGATATAGTCACAACCGCCGGTCTTTGGCTGAGGATTAGTCGCCTCCACCAATTTGGGATCCGGTACCCTGTTCTGCCAACCCGTCACCCGCAATCTCCTGGGCCTATGGGGTTCCTTCTTCTCTCGTGTCTCTGGGCCTCTCTTAATGTGCTGTTCCTTGTTTCCTTTCTCTTCTGTTCCTGTTCTCTCTGCTGTTTCTGGCCTCCACTCCAGGCCTGCCTCGTGGAGCTGGGCCCAGACTGAGCCACAGCTCCCTGTCAGCCCTCTCTGGTTGAACTCCTCTCTGAACAGACTCCCCGGACTGAACTGACCCAGAACTAAGATGGTGCCCACCTTATATACCTCCCTCTCTGTGTATGAGCCCAGGTGACTTGCAACCAATGGGCTCCTGCCTATACCCAGAGACCCAACCCCTATCTGCTCCTACATCACTGGGTTTTCCTCCCCCCTCCCCACTCCAGCCAGGGACAGATTCTGTCATGCCTGCATTACTGTCTAATGGGAGCACCGTTGAGCTGTCCCTCGGAAATGGGGTGTGTGTGATGCATGCAGCTTACTGAGTCTTGGTCCACACTCTATCCTTACCCGGGAGTGGAATATCACACCTCTGGTTTGAGGTGCAATACCCCTGTAGCAGCCGAGCCCTTGGGGTGCTACAGTTACCTTTTTAAAAAACAAACAACAGACAAATATGTAATCTGACAAAAGGTGACAAAACTTTTGCATTAAGCATAATTGTATCTTTCCTTTCTTTGGAATGGCATCTTTTTCTTTCTCAAAACGATAAAAAGCTATAAAAACAAGCCAGAAACTCTGGGAAAATATGTCCCTTTTATTCACCCATTCTCTCCTTTATACCTAACTGCTATTTTAAGGCTCTATATAAAATAATGCATTTCTATGTATTACAGTGTGAGGAGGTTAAGCTACGTGAGAGTCGTGTTCTGATATTGCCATGCACAGTATTTGTCTTGCATTTTCGGATGTTTCAGTGAAGGTTATTCACTTGTTCGTTTTGTGAGGTTATTTCTATGTTACAGCAGTGCCCTCATTGTAGTAAAGAAGTGAGTTTACTTGTGTCACTGTTTCCTGCGTCATAGATAGGTTTGACGTCTCGGTCTTATAACACAGTTTTCACCAATACCTTTATATAAAATCCTCATCTACTTTACAATTACAAAATGATATTGATGCTGTCTATTCTGAGCAAAGTAAGACTATAAAATCAAATGTACAAGTGGTTAGTTTTTAAGTGGATATGCTGATTAAATTGGAACCTTCTTACATGTTCAGGCTGTGCTGAAGAGCAGATGTTTTGTGAAAAGTGTCTGAGTCTACCAGAATACAATTACATCTAGTTAAGTATATATTAATTCCATCCAAAATATGTGGATGAGGCATGAGAGGTACAATGTATTTCATTATATTTTTAGGTTGTTCATAATCCAAAGCAGGATGTTGAAGTTGGTTTATGGTCCAGTTCCATTAACCTTGGAGTTTTGTCTTTTAAAGAGAGCCTGTCAACAGGATTAGCCCTATAAACTAAAGGCATGGCTATAAGGGCACTGTAATGCTGATTAATATGACACCTAATGTGAAGGGATCTGCTCAGTGGCTGCTGAATACTCAGCTTATGAAATTTTAGAAAATGATGTCTTGTGTGCTTCAGGGCGGGATGTGGGAGCAGGGTCTTCTTGTCGTTCTCCAACCCCCACCAGCCTCCTCGGCTTCTTGTGAAGATCACTGATAATTCAGCGACCTCCCTCCTTTTTAATATTCCAAGCCGACATCATCATTGTGTGGGAGACGCGTGCGCGGTGGGAGCCGGCGTCCTGTGTGCAGGACTTCAATAAAATGGCTGCGCATGCGCAGCCTGAGATTTCAGCTCTGAACTGCGATATACAATTTTTAACAATGGTTCCATATGGTCGACACATGAGCAGATACAGACAGAAGAGGGCCATGTGCAAGAACAATATATGGGCCCTTTGCAATCCAAAAGCTCATTGTAATGCACAATTCCTCATGCTTTGGGGGTTGAGGTGGCCCCCTTACCTCTTGGGCCCCTTTGCCCAGGTTGCATCAATGGTATGTTCCCCCTAGATGGACAGATGCCTTGGCATGCATCCTGACTGTGGCCATTGCCAAGTACATGTCTTCTGAGCGTATACTCTCAACAGAGGGCACAGATGCAGTCTGGACCGAGCCTTAGCTAAAATGAAAATGTTCCAAATTTATTACTGTGGCTCATACTGGATTATAAAATTGGTGCATCAATAGGCGCTCTCTTACTTTGCACCTAAATTTCGATACAAGTTGTCACATTTTGAACCATGCTCTGTGCTTTCACATTGCGTTTAGGCATCCATTCAGTGGCACTTCCGAACTCCCCGCAAACCGGGATTCGGACATATTCGCCGACTAGGCCATAGACTATATTGGTGAAGGGAGACCGAGCAAGCACTCTGACATGTATCATTTTCAGACGTTTATGCCTAATGGAAGTGGACCCTCAGACGTAGTAGACTGCTTCTGGGTGTCCGCATCTAGTCTGCGTATACTTACGAAAATGATGCACGGCAGAGAGCACGTTCAGTCTGTCGGCACCATTATAGTCTAAGCATACATCCGAATCCCATTTTGCAGGGAGTTCGGACATAAACCTCGGCAGGGCCTAAACACAATGTGAAAGCACCCAAAGTCACACCCAGTAAGCTGAACCCCCTTGATATATGAAACGCAAAAACAAGTGTCTAAAACTAGATGAGAATGCACAATAGTGAATCTGCTCCATCTTCTCAGTTTTTCCTTGTGTGTGCCTCTAATAACAGAGCACATATGTACAGAACATATGGTTTGCTAAGATTGCCCCACACAGGCTGGGTTCTATGCAGCTGCTACAGCCAGGGCCGCATTGCTCTCTAATGTAGTGCTTGGTGAATCTTGTATGCCTAGGCGATGAAATGATCATATTAGATTTTATGAGTGAGAATGATGCAGAAAACAGAAATTCATGAAACTGCCGATGATTTCTTTTAACTGTCTCGGAATCCTGCCTAATAATAGTGTTATTCCCAAATCCTAGCACATATGCTAACGTCATGGGATAGGAATCCCTGACCTGGCTCAGATATATAATAAATTAACATTGGTTGCTATTCCGTTTGTGTTCTCTCCTTCGGACAACCATGACAAGGAATGCCCCTAGAGGGTTTTTTTAATTTGGATCCTATAACCGAGTATGAGGTACTCAACTGCATGGCATTAGCTGGAGAAATGACTCACCACCTAAGCAACTCACAGAAAAAGTAACCACAAATCCCAGCATGGGACTTTGAAGAGACAGTCTTAGCAATTTTTCCTGGCGTAGGTTATAATGATGTGAGATCACACAGTCTGAGGATCATATGGGACTGTTCTGTGTCATGATGTTGAAGACTGTGCCTTCGAGACCCAGCAGTTGCCACTTTTGTTACACACATGTTCCAAGCAGAGAGATCAGAATGTATGTCAGTGCATGCACCAAGACACCCCTCACAAAGCTTATTAGACTTGGCATCCGCTGCTGGAGAATGTCCAGTGAGCCATAGAGAGGACCCTTGAGGTACAGAATGACAAGGAAGCCAAATGATGTAAGCTGGCAGTGTAGCACATTTGCTTTTACAACCTTCCTGAATCATCAGAGAACCTTAGGATCTGCAGGCAATTATAGGGCATAGCTGGATGAGCACTGGACACATCCGATCCTGCCTGCTGCCCCTAGATGCCATCTGGCTGCATTTCAGCTGCGGGAAACGAGCGAATAGATCAGTCAGTTTGACTCACATGGAAAACATCACTTGTAATGTATATTTTTTAGGTAGATATCTGCAATCAAAATATGTTGCTTACATTTATTAAGACAATATTTAACATATGTAGATTGTTCAAAATTGTTTAGCTAGTGTAATTTGTTAATTTTAACCCTGCAGTAAAACAGTACCTTAAGAAAGGGGCATTCATCTGTTTGAACACGAATAAGATAGTTGTGTAGCCAGCAGATGCGTTCAAACAAAATGACTGCATTTCCCTTACAGCACACATGTCAAATTCTGGTCCGCGGGATAATTATATTTTTCCTGGAACACCAGCACCGCCCTCACTCCCCCCCCCCCCCCCCCACCTGGCAGGACATATTTTCCATGGAGATAATAGACATTTTCACAATCGTTATAGTAAAATGTTTTTTATTTTACTAAGATCACTTACAATATGATTTGCAATAAAAACTCCACACGTAGTGTTACTTTAATTGCAAAGTTGCATGAACATAAAATTACATAAAGTAAAGAGAGAGTCTTATGTATCTTATGTATCCTTGTCCTGAGGAAGGAGCCGGTGTGACTCTGAAACGTGATGACAATAAACCATCATACTTTATCCAGTTGTGGATGTCATTCTTCCAGTAAGCGCAGATCACTTCCATTTCCCTGGCAATCTCAATCGTAGCAAAGTGAATGAGAACGTTGAAGTCTCATGCACACGTTGCTTATTTGTGACTTGCAGATTTGGTGCAGATTTAAATCTGCAGCATGTCAATTCTTTCAGCGTTTTTTCTGCAGATTTCACTCATACTAATGAGTGGGGAAAAATGTGCGCCAAAAACACATGTAAAAAAAATATACCAAAAACGTGCGCATTATATGCTGTGCTTTTCCTGCCAACAGAAGCACAATATTGCAGAAATTTCTGCACCAAGTACTTAAAGGGGTTATCCGGTCAAAGCCGATAAGTCTGAAGTCATTCTGTGTGACGGCAGACTTATGAATCCCCGCAGTGCACGCACTGTGCGCTGCAGGTATTCGCTGGTTTCTGACCCAGGACCAGAGGGTATGTATATATGTATGAGTTATACAAACATATCCCCGGCCGGTGGGCGCGGCCTCGCTCCATTCACTTGTATTAAGCCGAGGCCGCACTCTGTCTAGTGATGTAGCAGTCTACTGGCGTGGCCGACTAAAGGGCGTAGCCTCACTCCATACAAGTGTATGGAGTAAGGCTGCGCCCACTGGCCGGGAGTATGTGTAACTCATACATACCCTCTGCAGTGGCGTACCGCCAATGGCGGCAGGCCACGCGACTGCTATGGGGCCCGTGAGCTGGGGAGGCCCCATAGCAGTCGCCCACCTCCTGCACTCCCCGCTCAGCTGCTTGATTGCCGCCGCCACCCACCGCCACTACTATATTGTAGTAATGACACGGCAGGGGCGACACTGCGCCTTTAATTGTGCTTGTGTCGCCCCTGCCGTCATTACTAGCAGACACAGCCGCACAGCCTGAAAACAGTGCCGGGGGGCAGCGGCGGCAATCAAGCAGCGGAGCGGAGTGTGCAGGAGGGGGGCCCCGATGAAAAAGGGGTCCTGATGAAGGGAGGCCCTGATGAAGGCAGGCCCCGAGGAGGGCGCTGATGAAGGCAGGCCCCGAGGGGGGCACTGATGAAGGCAGGCCCCGAGGGGGGCACTGATGAAGGCTGGCCCCGAGGAGGGCAGTGATGAAGGGAGGCCCCGAGGGGAGTCCTGACGAAGGGAGGCCCCAAAGGGGGCCCTGATGAAGGGAAGCCCCGAGGGGGGCCCTGATGAAGTAGCGTCAATTAAGCAGCGCCGGTAGAGCAGGAGGGGTGCTCTGATGAAGTGCCAGCAATCAAACACCGCCGGAGGTCCTCCCTGCGGAGATGCTGGGGAAGCGGTGTGGGCCCCAACGGCAAGTGGGCCCCTCTGATGGTCCATTGCCTGTGATGGCCATCAGATAAGCCGGCGGCCCTGCACAGCTGGACCGGACACAGGCCAAGGGGCAGGTGAGTGAGCCTTGTCGCCAGATTCCCCAATCCCCATATTAAATATATTTCTAATGTGTCTTGTGTGTATGACTGTGTATATATATTTGTCTGTTTTGTGTGTTTTTAAGAATGTGTTCAAATATGTACGTATGTCTGTATGTGTACTTATCTGTGTATCTGTTTGTGTATGTGCATATCTGTGTACCGTGTGCATGTCTGCTTACCGTGTGCGTGCATGTCTGCTTACCGTGTGCGTGCATGTCTGCGTACCGTGTGCGTGCATGTCTGCGTACCGTGAGCGTGCATGTCTGCGTACCGTGTGCGCGCATGTCTGCGTACCGTGTGCGCGCATGTTTGCGTACTGTGTGTGTGCATGTCTGCGTACTGTGTGTGTGCGTCTGCATACTGTGTGTGTGCGTCTGCATACTGTGTGTGTGCGCGTGTCTGCGTACTGTGTGTGCGCGTGTCTGCGTACTGTGTGTGCGTGCCTGCGTACTGTGTGCGCGTGTCTGCATACTGTGTGTGTGCATGTCTGCACACTGTGTTTCTGCGTACTGTGTGTGCGTGTCTGCGTACTGTGTGTTTGCGTGTCTGCGTACTGTGTGTGTGCGTGTCTGCGTACTGTGTGTGTGTGCGTGTCTGCATACTGTGTGTGTGTGCGTGTCTGCGTACTGTGTGTGTGTGCGTGTCTGCGTACTGTGTGTGTGCGTGTCTGCGTACTGTGTGTGCGCGTGTGTCTGCGCACTGTGTGTGCGCGCGCGTGTCTGTGTACTATGTGTGTGTGCGTTTCTGCGTACTGTGTGTGTGTGTGTGCGTGCATGTCTGCATACAGTGCTGGCCAAAAGTATTGGCACCCATGCAATTCTGTCAGATAATACTCAGTTTCTTCCTGAAAATTATTGCAATCACAAATTCTTTGGTATTATTATCTTCATTTAATTTGCTTGCAAGGAAAAAACATGAAAGAGAATGAAGCAAAAATGAAATCACTGATCATTTCACACAAAACTCCAAAAAAGGGCCGGACAAAAGTATTGGCACCCTCAGCCTAATACTTGGTTGCTCAACCTTTAGCCAAAATAACTACAAACAACCGCTTCTGGTAACCATCAATGAGTTTCTTACAATGCTCTGCTGGAATTGTAGACCATTCTTCTTTGGCAAACTGCTCCAGGTCCCTGATATTTGAAGGGTGCCTTCTCCAAACTGCCATTTTGAGATCTCTCCACAGGTGTTCTATGGGATTCAGGTCTGGACTCATTGCTGGCCACCTTAGAAGTCTCCAGTGCTTTCTCTCAAACCATTTTATAGTGCTTTTGGGTGTTTTGGGTCATTGTCCTGCTGACTCATGACCTCTGAGGGAGACCCAGCTTTCTCACACTGGGCCCTACATTATGCTGCAAAATTTGTTGGTAGTCTTTAGACTTCATAATACCATGCACACGGTCAAGCAGTCCAGTGCCAGAGGCAGCAAAGCAACCCCAAAACATCAGGGAACCTCCGCCATGTTTGACTGTAGGGACCGTGTTCTTTTCTTTGAATGCCTCTTTTTTTTCCTGTACACTCTATGTTGATGCTTTTTCCCAAAAAGCTCTACTTTTGTCTCATCTGACCAGAGAACATTCTTCCAAAACGTTTTAGGCTTTCTCAGGTAAGTTTTGGCAAACTCCAGCCTGGCTTTTTTATGTCTCGGGTAAGAAGTGGGGTCTTCCTGGGTATCCTACCATACAGTCCCTTTTCATTCAGACGCCGACGGATAGTACGGGTTGACACTGTTGTACCCTCGGACTGCAGGGCAGCTTGAACTTGTTTGGATGTTAGTCGAGGTTCTTTATCCACCATCCGCACAATCTTGCGTTGAAATCTCTCGTCAATTTTTCTTTTCCGTCCACATCTAGGGAGGTTAGCCACAGTGCCATGGGCTTTAAACTTCTTGATGACACTGCGCACGGAAGACACAGGAACATTCAGGTCTTTGGAGATGGACTTGTAGCCTTGAGATTGCTCATGCTTCCTCACAATTTGGTTTCTCAAGTCCTCAGACAGTTCTTTGGTCTTCTTTCTTTTCTCCATGCTCAATGTGGTACACACAAGGACACAGGACAGAGGTTGAGTCAACTTTAATCCATGTTAACTTGCTGCAAGTGTGATTTAGTTATTGCCAACACCTGTTAGGTGCCACAGGTAAGTTACAGGTGCTGTTAATTACCGAATTAGAGAAGCATCACATGATTTTTCAAAGGGTGCCAATACTTTTGTCCACCCCCTTTTTTAGGTTTGGTGTGGAATTATATCCAGTTTGGCTTTAGGACAATTCTTTTTGTGTTTTTTTCATTGAAGACAAATTAAATGAAGAGAATAATACCAAAGAATTTGTGATTGTAATCATTTTCAGGAAGAAACTGAGTATTATCTGACAGAATTGCTGGGGTGCCAATACTTTTGGCCAGCACTGTATATGAAGGATGAGGGGACAGCCTGGGCCCTGTGTACTATACCTATATTTCTCTGCCGTATCTGTGCATCATGAATGTTGGTATGTATTAAAGGGCCCACTGAGACTCTTTCGCCCGGGGCCCACGAAAACCTGGAGCCGGCCCTGGTTGATAGCAATGATGGAGGAGGGAATGTCATGTGACACTCTCTCTCCCATCATTCCTCCTCTGCGTCTGACGCAGCATCGTGATGACGCTCCACGCTCTGTCAGACAGTGGAGCTGGCAGCTGCTGAGGTGATGACAGACGCGCTGCAGAGTCTGAAGCAGCGGGGAACGAGGAGCGGTAAGTATTTATTTATAAATCAGTGAGTACTGATAAAACTGGAGGACTGGGGTCTGCATTTTACCCTATGAGGGGCTGCATTATACTGCGTACAGGACCATGGGGTGCATTATACTGTGTTGAGGACCATTGGGAGTGCATTATATTGTGTGGAGGACCATGGGGAGTTCATTATACTGTGTGGAGGATCATGGCGAATGCATTATACTGCATACAGGACCATGGAGAGAGCATTATACTGCGTAGACGACCATGGCGAGTGCATTATACTGTGTGGAGGACCATGGCGAGTGCATTATACTGTATGGAGGACCGTGGCGAGTGCATTATACTGTATGGAGGACCATGGCGAGTGCATTATACTGTGTGGAGGAGCATGGCGAGTGTCTTATACTGTGTTGATGACCATGACGAGTGTCTTATACAGTGTGGAGGACCATGACGAGTGTCTTATACAGTGTGGAGGACCATGACGAGTGTGTTATACCGTGTGGAGGACCATGGCGAGTGCATTATACTGCATACAGGACCATGGGGAGAGCATTATACTGCGTGGAGGACCATGGGGAGTGCATTATACTGCGTGGAGGACCATGGGGAGTGCATTATACTGCGTGGAGGACTATGACGAGTGCATTATACTGTGTGGTGGACCATGGCGAGTGCATTGTACTGTGTGGAGGACCATGGCGAGTGTCTTGTAGTGTGTTGAGGACCATGGCGAGTGTCTTGTACTGTGCGGAGGACCATGGCGAGTGTCTTATGCTGTGTGGAGGACCATAGCGAGTGCATTATACTGCGTGGAGGACCATGGGGAGTGCATTATACTGCGTGGAGGACTATGACGAGTGCATTGTACTGTGTGGTGGACCATGGCGAGTGCATTGTACTGTGTGGAGGACCATGGCGAGTGTCTTGTAGTGTGTTGAGGACCATGGCGAGTGTCTTATACTGTCTGGAGGACCATGGTGAGTGCATTATACTGAGTGGAGGACCATGATGAGTGCATTATACTGAGTGGAGTACCATGATGAGTGCATTATACTGAGTGGAGGACCATGATGAGTGCATTATACTGTATGGAGGATCATGGTGAGTGCATTATACTGTATGGAGGATCATGGCGAGTGCATTATACTGTGTGGAGAACCATGGCGAGTGCCTTATACTGTATGGAGGACCATGGCGAGTGCATTATACTCTGTGGAGTGTGGAGAGGTGTGGGGCCATTATACTGTATGTAGGCCCATTATACTGCATGGAGGGCTGTGTGGGGGTCACAGTTGGGGTATCATACTGTGTTGGGGTCACCATACTTTGCCTTGGGAGTTGAGGTGGGGTACAATAGGGTCATTATACAGTTCTATGAAAAAGTTTGGGCACCCCTATTAATCTTAAGCTTAATGTTTTATAAAAATTGGTGTTTTTGCAACAGCTATTTCAGTTTGATATATGTAATAACTGTTGGACACAGTAAGGTTTCTGCCTTGAAATGAGGTTTATTGTACTAACAGAAAATGTGCAATCTGCATTCAAACAAAATTTGACAGGTGCATAAGTATGGGCACCTCACCAGAAAAGTGACATTAATATTTAGTAGATCCTCCTTTTGCAAAAATAACAGCCTCTAGTCGCTTCTTGTAGCTTTTAATGATGTCCTGGATCCTGGATGAAGGTATTTTTGACCATTCCTCTTTACAAAACAATTCCAGTTCAGTTAAGTTTGATGGTCGCCGAGCATGGACAGCCCTCTTCAAATGATCCCCCAGATGTTCAATGATATTCAGGTCTGGGGACTGGGATGGCCATTCCAGAACATTGTAATTGTTCCTCTGCATGAATGCCTGAGTAGATTTGGGGCGGTGTTTTGGATCGTTGTCTTGCTGAAAGATCCATCCCCTGCGTAACTTCAACTTTGTCACTGATTCTTGAACATTATTGTCAAGAATCTGCTGATACTGAGAGGAATCCATGCGTCCCTCAACTTTAACAAGATTCCCGGTGCCGGCATTGGCCACACAGCCCCAAAGCATGATGGAACCTCCACCAAATTTTACCGTGGGTTGCATGTGATTTTCTTGGAATGCTGTGTTTTTTTGCCGCCATGCATAACGTCTTTTTATATGACCAAACAACTCAATCTTGGTTTCATCAGTCCACAGGACCTTCTTCCAAATAGAAATTGGCTTCTCCAAATGTGCTTTTGCATACCTCAGCCGACTCTGTTTGTGGCATGCTTGCAGAAACGGCTTCTTTCGCATCACTCTCCCATACAGCTTTTCCTTGTGCAAAGTGCATTGTATAGTTGACTGATGCACAGTGACACCATCTGCAGCAAGTTGATGCTGCAGCTCTCTGGAGGTGGTCTGAGGATTGTCCTTGACTGATCTCACCATTCTTCTTCTCTGCCTTTCTGATGTTTTTCTTGGCCTACCACTTCTGGCTTTAACAAGAACTGTCCCTGTGTTCTTCCATTTCCTTACTATGTTCCTCACAGTGGAAACTGACAGGTTTAATCTCTGAGACAGCTTTTTGTATCCTTCCCCTGAACAACTATGTTGAATAATCTTTGTTTTCAGATCATTTGACAGTTGTTTTGAGGAGTCCATGATGCCACTATTCAGAGGAGATTCAAACAGGAGAACAGCTTGCAAGTGGCCACTTTAAGTAGCTTTTCTCATGATTGCATACACCTGGCTATGAAGTTCAAAGCTCAATGAGGTTACAAAACCAAAAAAAGTGCTTTAGTAAGTCAGTAAAAGTAGGTAGGAGTATTTAAAACAAGAAAATGATAAGGGTGCCCATACTTATGCACCTGACAAATTTTGTTTGAATGCAGATTACACATTTTCTGTTAGTACAATAAACCTCATTTCAAGGCAGAAACATTACTGTGTCCAACAGTTATTACATATATCAAACTGAAATAGCTGTTGCAAAAACACCAATTCTTATAAAACATTAAGCTTAAGATTAATAGAGGTGCCCAAACTTTTTCATATAACTGTATGTGAATGTGGAGGAATTCACCATGGGGGTATCATACTGCGTTCGGGGACACTTTTGTTGGCATCACACTTTATGGGGCAATGAAAAGGGAATCTACGACTTCAGCAGGAGAAAAATTACTATGTAAAGGCTGTAAAGTTGTGAGATCTGCTCTTCTGTGATCCCGACAATTATTTCCTTTTTTTGTGGGGGGTGGGCCCCAATTAGAACTTCTGCTATGGGGCCCCATGATTCCTATGTACGCCCCTGACCCTCTGGTTCCAGGTCTGAAACCGGCGAATCCCTGCTGCACACAGTGTGTGCGCTGGGGGGATTTATAAGTCCACAGTCACACAGAGTGACTGCAGACTTATCGATTTGGACCGGACAACCCCTTTAACGTGTGCACATACCCTTATGGTTCCAGTGATATCGGCCTTTTTATTTACTGTTATTTTTTTATGGTCTTTACGATGGGACGATGCTCACAGGTTAATTATACAGTAGAGACTAAAGACTCTTCCCCATAAAAAGGCCCATATCTCTGGAAAAGTATGGTGAATTTTACGAAAAAACAAACACAACCAAAAGCATAATACTCAGGGAATAAAACAAAAGCAATAGCTGGCAATTTCCGACGTGGTGACAGGTCCCCTTAAGGACTTGTTAAAGCAGTGTCCTTATTATATTTCTCGTATTTTTTGTGCCTAGTTCTAGTTTTGTTAAAAAAAAAAAAAAAAAAAGTTAAATTATGCTGTATGCAACCTGTTTCTTGAATCCAGTCCTCAATTAATCCTAACAGGATCAATGATTGAAACTTGGAGGTAGAGAAGATAATAGTGGTGCACAACATCTTGGGATAAGTTCAGCTCCCGTAATAATTTGTTCTGGTCTATGTACATACCCTCCTGGCTCCTGTTTAGCTTCGGGCTCCACTACAAACATAGTCCTAGTGATGTCAGGATGATGATGGCAGGACGAGGAGTTGCCAACCATCCAGAAATTCCAGGACAGTCCGTAAAAATAAGGCACTTTTTTGCACTGTCCATAAAAAAAATGAAGGTGTCTGTAATTTTTTTTTTATGCTGAATAACTTTATACGAATTATTTTGACTGTAATAATCATCATTTTACAGTTTACAGAGAATGAAGATAATGTCTTCATATCAGAATTTTGGGCTGTAAGCATGTATCACTTATATCAATGATTTATTATGGTTTTCCAATGTGTCCGTGAAAAATATTGTCTGTCCATAATTTCTTGATAAGCCGTCCAGAAAAAATAAAAAGTCGAGTTGACAACCTTGGTCAGGACCCAATGTGGTGTCTAGGAAAGAATTATTGTCCAATATCGATTGGTTATATTCAATAACCAGCAATCAACTGTCACGGGTGTGTCAGATGTAGCAGTCGTTCTGCAGCTGGTTGCAGAAGGTCACTTCATTTGGCATTACAGACACCTTCTTAAATCTGTCTTACTTTAGGACCCAGCGGCTACCTCCCTCCTGCTCTGATTGACACCCTGGCCTAGGTGTTTAAATACTTTCAGTTTGCTACAGGGAGGTGCCGATGATATTCACATGTTCCCTTGTGAAGGCTTGGAGCTATTGTAGCCGGCTTACTTCCTCTTTGATGCTTGGAGGAAGTTTGGAATAATCTCTCTGAAGTTGGCTCAAGCTAAGTTTCTTCCCCCTGTGTTTGTCTCCCTTGTTGTCTTTAGTTTATAGTGGGGACCGACCAGTGCTCACCCCCCCTTCCCTATCCAGGGCCTAGCTCTAGGGATTTACAGGGCTTAGGGTTCCTGTTTGTCGATTGGTGAGGAACCAATATAGGGACAATAGGGGAGACAGAGTGATATTAGATCAGCTTAGGAGGTCTCCACTCCCCCTTTCGCTAGTGTCTGGGCTCCCTTCCCCTAGTGTCTGGGCTCCCTTCCCCTCATCCCTTCTTGTTGCACTTTGTCTTTCCTACACTGTGTGTGACACCAACTTAAAATAGAATAAATAGTGTATAAAAGGGCAATTTTCCCATTCTAAATGTCATGCTCCTGGGATTGAACCTTTGAGCCTGTGTTTTGTGGTTGGCTTCTCTGTCTGCCAAATCACAGCAGACACCTTTTCTCTGGGTATTTAGGTTCTGTTATTATGGCTGCAGTCTGCTTAGCATAACACAGATGTTTTCATTTGTCTTACTTATTATCACCTTACGGGTGTGGCTTTATAGTCTTTTGCCCTGCTGGCATTTCCTGCTGGTGATAGTTTCTTGTGGATATTCAGCCATTCTGCTGTAGCTTAAAGCCAATCAGTGAAATTCCACTGTTTCTGTTCTTTATTCTGCACCTACCCTCTATTTCTTTTCAGGAAATAGGCGGCAAATAACCTAACAGTATGTACTTTATTTTGTATTTCATGGTTTACTTTACTCACTCTGAGATCTTTCCTTTTTTCAGCACACTTTCCCTTTTGTAAGGTATTTACACTCTGCTCTGCTCTCCTGTTCTTTAGGAGGAACATGAAGCGCTCAACGGCCTTTCAGACAGCATAGGTCTGAGCTGCCATCTTTTAGTCTGTGGTTAGGCCTATCTCTGCTCACGCAGGAACCTTTAGGGACTGCAGGTCTAGTCTGTACAAGGAGTTGCAGCTTTTAGTTTTTTACCTATTTTCCCGAGTGAGTTGCTACTCTATCATAACACTAAATATGTCCCTGTCTTGTAGGATTTCCCACTTGTAGCAGTTACCAATGTAAAAGTACTAGTTTAACAAAATCCTTCTGGTAGTGTACTTTTAAAGATTTGTGAAATCTTTAAGCATGTACTTGAAACATCCGCCTACATTGAGGACAATTTATTTACATAGGTTTGATAACCATGACACCACTGCCAACAAAATCAGACCACGAGGACTGGAACAAGCACTGAAGTGGTTTTTGGATATTTTGGGTAGGGTAAGCTGAGCCCTGTGTAATTTGATAATCAAGAGGTTACGCTGTACATCTGTGTAATTCTCTGACCACAATAAAACAGGCCGGCATTTTGAGGTCGCTTGCTCTGGCGTTTGTCTACATCTGATTGGATTACTTTTGAACACCCGCACTAGAGATAAGCCGCTTTAAGCTTAGCTTATCCGAGCTTGTAATGTTTTGTGGTCAGCATTTTTTTACTTCATTGATTGCTGTTTTCGTGATTATTGTGATTGAAAAATGAAAAATGTCTTTGTCTCTTTGGGTATTTCTTTTTTTTTTTTTTATCTTTTCCTAACAGGCTACCATTTAGTCTGTGGAAATATAAAGTGTATTACAGAGACAATGCTTTTCTTCACTGGTAATTTGCTGATAAAGAACGCTGTGGATGTTTAGATTGAAAGATGTCAGTGTTATTATGCAGCTTTCAAGCAAGCGGTTTGGTTTTTCAGAGATAGAAACTTAAATACGCAAAGGGTTTCTTCAGCACAGGTGGGAGACTCACAGTTCTGAGAAATACTGAAATTCTGAGATAGACGTTTCAAACCAACATGACAAATCAAGAAGCTATGGTGGGTGGCAAGTTGAAAGTCAGTATAAAGGCATGAATAGAAGTAAATTGATGGAAACACACTCCCAGTAGATGATTTATATATAGAAATAAATTAATGTATTTGGATTAACATAAAAAAGCACAGAGCAAATTAACCTAGAGATTAAATCTGTGTGCCCTCTTATTTGACCTGGTCTCCAAAGAACATGACCTGTAGATTATTATCCTGGAAATGTGCTGGAAAAGAATCATTATTGGGAATCAGATGTAACTATCAGCGGACCTAGGCTTTCTTTTATGTGTGTGGAAATGATTTTGTTCCCTGCACAAGTCCTGTATCTAAAGACACTGATTGAGACAGAGAGATTTCTTGGTGCCCCATTGATACCCATCACCTAAGGGATATATTTCCACCCAAAACAGAACCATGTAAATGTGCCCTAAAATAGTGGAGTTGAGTTGATGTGTTTTGATGCGTTATCTGAGGTTTATACAAATTGTCTGTTCAGAGAGGAAAAGGACTAGGACTCTAGTGCCACTTATTGGAAGTAGCAATCCTAAAAGTCAATTTCGACCATTTAACGAGCTTGGTCACATGAATTAGAATAAAAGTCAAACAGATTCTCAATTTGCAGACGTGTTTTAAGGTGTTGCGCGTCATCAGTGCAAAGCAGGAGATTTGATTTGACTGTATGCAAGGCCTCTGACTGGAGTCTAAGGGGTAACATTTCTCCTTATGGAGAGTGACATGCCTGGCATACCAGGGTAAGGAGACTTATAGGCTGTGCAATGCTCCTGTGGGAAATTAAATATGCAAATTGTCTCTTTAGAGAGGAAGAGGACTTAAACTCTAGTGCCAATTATTGGATGTAGCAATCCTAAAAGTCAATATCGACCCTTTAACGAGCCTTGCCACATGATTAAGGATAAAAGCCAAACCAGAATCTCAATTTTCAGACACCGGTTTTGGGGTGTTGCCCCTCCTCAGTGTGAAGTATGAGATCTGATTTGGCTGTATGAGAGGCCCCTGACTGAGGTTTTACATAGGACTTCAGGTAAGCCTATGGCATTAATAATCCATAAAGAGTTAGATATAATGAAGATGACAGTATTATTATAGCATGTACAGTATGTGTACTGCCATAAGTAAGTTCACCTACAGTCTTATGGAACGTACATGTAACTCTTTTTGGCATTAGCGTGAGTACTGTTTGTATTTCATTGCAAATTGTTGCTCCTCAGGAGTCCTAAAACATATCTGTGTTGTTTTTTTCCTGTAGATCTTATCAAAAGATCTAAACTAGCGGTGCTATAAGGAATGCAAATATCACTCAGTAGGAACCTTAATTTACACCGTTTATCTATCATTGCTCAAATTTCACCCAGTATGTATTACCATTCATTGTAAACAGTGGTACAGCATTGCATTTGGTTCAGTCAGACCTAAACAAGCCATGCCACAGCTTTAGTCTAATATATTCACTTAATACACTTTATGGATGTTACCTTGGACTGAGGCTCCTTAGGCTCTCTGGAGGGACAGTCCAGCCACGGTTGGTGTGACACAAGAGTACAGGCATAGATACATCAAACTACTCTGTGAGCAAGTAAACGCTTGTTAAACGCTAGGTAATCCGCACCCCATGGTCCCCAAGGGGATTCCGCAAGATCAATGCCCACGCTGCGGATTTTTCCTCAGCGTTTATGCCGCGTTCAAAAATCCGCAGCATGTTCATTAATTTTGCGTTTCCGCAAGCGGAATTGCCTTTTGCAATGCATTAAAAAATGCAAGGCAATTCCGCATGTGGAAATCGCGGGATAAACGCGTGCGGAATTCCGCATGCGTTTTTACTTGCAGAAATGAAGCAGAAATTTTCTGCTTCATTTCTGCATCGTGGGCACATAGTCATAAAGTAATTGTACTACAACTTAAAAATCTACATTTTTGTTTTTGGGCATAGCATCCTCTTCACATTAGGACAAATAAGCAACTATCCATATGGGAGACTGCAAGATCCCATATGTTTACATGTAGTCCAGGGTAAAACCACTGATTAACCAGTCATATGGTCAGAATGAGTGTACCAAGTGACAAATTCTGCTGTTGACAAACTTGGCTATAGAACCTCTGTACCTCACACGGATTAGGTTTTCTTTTTACCTTCTTTTGGATAAACCGAGCATAAAATTTATATGGATCCTTGAATATTTCGATCTTTAATAGTCTAGCAATACTGACCAATCTTAAAGGGAATCTGTAACCAGATTTGCTTCATCTGAGAGCAGCATGATGTAGGAGCCATGACCCTGGTTCTAGTGATGTCATTTACTCAGCTGCGTGCTGTAGGTTTGATAAAAAGTTTGATCTGCTGCAGATCTAGCAGTTCTCTGAATGCTGAGCTCTATATAAGCCTACCTACACCACTGATTGTCATCTTTCTGTGTATACTGTGCATAGGTAGAAAGCTGCCAAACTGTGTTTGGGGGTGGGGTTATAAAGCGTTCATGCTTACTAGTTATTTAAGGATAATCTCCTGCTGATAAAACAGTGATTTTATCAAATCTACAGCAAGTAGCCCAGTAAGTGACACATCACTTGAATCAGGGTCTCTGTCTCTACATTATGCTGCTCTCAGATTAGGTGGCAAAAACCTGGTGACAGATACATTTTATAGACTGTTAGACTCTACAGTGTTTTTATACTGGTATTTGTCTTATTACCGTTAACCTACACTATTTTCTCTGCCTTCTTCCCTATCTTTGGCGTCCATCCTTTTAGCACATTGATTGTCTTTGCACTAACCTGATATTTTGGATGTATAGCTATCATCTACAGTTGAAACCAGAAGTTTACATACACTATATAAACAGACACATATGCATGTTTTTCTCTCAGTATATGACATGAAATCAGAATAAACCTTTCCTGTTTTAGGTCAATTAGGATTACCATCATTTTTAATATTTGGCAAATGCCAGAACAATGAGAGAGAATGTTTTGAGGCATTTTTATTACTTACTGCAAAGTCAAAAGTTTATATACATTTCATTAGTATTTGGTACCATTGCCTTTAAACTGAATGACTTGGGTCAAACGTTTGGGATATCCTTCAACAAGCTTCTCACAATAGTTGATTGGAATTTGGGCCCATTCCTCCTGACAAAACTGGTGTAAGTGATCCAGGTTTGTAGGTCGCAGCTTTGCCCATAAATTTTCAATAGGATTGAGGTCAGGACTTTTTGATGGCCTCTCCAAAACATTGACTTTGTTATCCTTAAGCCACTTTGTTACCATTTTGGCAGTATGCTTCGGGTCATTGTCTATTTGGAAGACCCATTTCCACCCAAGCTTTAACTTCCTGAATATCTTGAGATGTTGCTTCAGTATTGCCACATAATCTTCTTTTCTCATGATGCCATCTATTTTGTCAAGTACACCAGTCCCTCCTGCAGCAAAACAACCCCAAAACATGATGCTGCTACCTCCGTGTTTCACAGTTGGGATGGTGTTTTTAGGCTTCCAAGCTTCTCCCTTTTTCCTCCAATCGTAACGATGGTCATTATGCCCAAAAAGTTCAATTTCAGTTTCATCAGACCAATGGACATGTCTCCAAACATTAAGGTCTTTGTTCCTGTGTGCATCTGCAAACATTAATCTGACTTTTTTATGTTTCTTTTGGAGTAATGGCTTCTTCCTGGCTGAGTGGCCTTTCAGCTCATGTTGATACTGTACTCGTTTCACTGTGTATATTGACACAATCTTACCAGCTTCCGCCATCATCTTCACAAGGTCTTTTGCTTTTGTCATTGGGTTGATAAGCACATGTCGGACCAAAGCACGTTCATCTCTGGGACACAGAACCAGTCTCCTTCCTGAGCGGTATGATGGCTGTACATTCCCATCTTGTTTGTACTTGCATATAATTGTTTGTACAGATGAACGAAGCACCTTCAGGTATCTGGAAATTGTACCCAAGGATGAGCCAGACTTGTGCAAGTCCACAATTCTCTTCCTGATAACTTGGCTGATTTCTTTAGACTTTACCATGATGCTACACAAAGAAGCAGTGTGTTTCAGGTGTGCATTAAAATACATCCACAGGTGTGTCTATAATTAACTCAGATGTTGCCAAAAAAACTATCAGAAGCTTCCAAACACATGACATAATCATATGGGCAGTCCAGAATTGTTTAAAGGCATAGTAATCTTAGTGTATGTAAACTTTTGACTTTGCAAAGAAAAGAAAAAACTTCGAAAAAACATCCAATAATAGAAAATTTATATACTTTATTAGCAAAAAAGGAAACACAAATGGATCACCATAAGAATATAAAAACACAAGAGGAGGGAAACATATGTGCGAGCAAGGACGAACGGCTAGCATAGACAAAGAGCAACCTAATGAGTAACACTTATACAGAAAAAAATGCAGATCATGAATCTATATATCCAGTAATAGAAGGTCAATGGAAAAGGTGGGGTTAATTAATTCAGGTCACAGGTATCTAAATATCTTAATAAACAGCATGTCAAAACCATCCCAATATTAAACCCTTGGGGATGTAATGTAATTGTGGTTTGACAAGAGAACTTGAGTAATATCACGGTAATATGAATAGAACATGTGACCAGCGAAATTGCCCCAACCAAAGGTAACTCAAGCAGAGGTAAGTATTATTCAAAGTCTATGTAGAAATTGACAGTGTGGGCGCTGAAAGGATATCATAAATAGGTACAAGTACTAATCATTATATCTAGCAAGCTAGCTGCAGATGTACCAGTCCAGATCTACAACTAATATCCCCAAAAGGGAAAAGGGGGAGGGGGAATGATAATTACATGTGTGTCAAAATAAAAGTCAGATGTAAATGCAACTATCATGGAGAAAAATGACAGAATCTGCAGTCTACCAGCAAATCCCACGTGTGGGTCACATACTCACAATGTAGGACTGGAGCCAAAGCCTCGTGCTCGCACACCACCCTCTACCCTACACGCGTTTCGGCTGGGGATGCCTTCGTCCAAAATGGTAACAAAGTGGCTTAAGAATAACAATGTCCATGCTTTGGAGTGGCCATCACAAAGCCCTGATCTCAATCCTATTCAAAATTTATGGGCAAAGCTGAAAAGGCAGGTGCGAACGAGATGACCTACAAACTTGGATCAGTTACACCAGTTTTGTCTGGAGGAAAAAGCCCACATTCCGACCAACTATTGTGAGAAGCTTGTGGAAGGATATCCCAAACGTTTGACCCAAGTCATTCAGTTTAAAGGCAATGGTACCAAATACCAATGAAATGTATGTAAACTCTTGACTTTGCAGTAAGTAATAAAAATGCCTTAAAACATTCGCTCACTCATTATTCTGGCATTTGGAAAATATTAAAACTCATGGTAATCCTAATTGACCTAAAACAGGAAAGGTTTATTCTGATTACATGTCATATACTGAGAAAAACATGCATATGTGTCTTTTTATATAGTGTATGGAAACTTCTGGTTTCAACTGTATATACTGCAGCATACTGTTCAAGGAACCTCTATATCCTGGTTTCAAATGAGGTTACGTTTCCTCTGAAAGTTCTGTCATTAGGGATCAATCAAAACTATGTGACCCCCATCATATGCTGTAGCCAATGTTCATCTTCTGCTCCTTCCAATTGCAGAGCTGTCAAAATGAAGAGGAAGATGAGGAAAAAGAGAAGACGTTTGAAGTAAGATATTTATGTCTTTTAATGTTGATTTCGATGTCTGTGTTCTGGACTGTTTAAGTATAATGTTATTTCTTCTGTAGGATAATTACAGTAATGTTTCATCGCTGCTGCAGTACAATCCCCAGCAGATACAATCAGTTACATAGTATGCTAAATTATCCATAGGTCTCCCTGGATGTGTCAACGAGAACAAATTCATTTCACATTTCTCTTGTCTGTTTATAGGAGAAAGAAATGGAAAAACAAAAGACCTTGTATCAGCAGGCTCGTCTTCACGAAAGGGGGGCTGCTGAGATGGTTTTGCAGATGATTAGTGCAAGTAAAGGTAATAATACTTCTTTCTCCTTTACATTCTTCTGTTCTAAACATTGGACTTATTATCTAAATAGGTGATGTATTCTGAATAATCAAATGTGACCTAGTAGTGGTAATAACTCTATTTTTTTGCACATTTGTTCCCTGCATAGATATAATCTGTCAGTTGATTAATACACTACCCAAACTATGGGCTGCATGAATCAGAGCCAAAGTACACGATTGCAGCCAGGTATATTTTTCTCTGAAATCCTGTGCTGTTTCAGAGAAAATATAGTTTGAAGATTCAGCCAGGGACAAAACTAGTCCAGTGCCACCCCCAGACAGTTTCTCAAAATTCTATTTTTATTGAAAGGTTAAATCATTTTCAATTGCAAAAATAGAAAAAAAAAAGAGTAACCAGGACAATATCAGCATCAATATATCATAGAATATAAGTATAACGTCCAATAAAACATCAAGTTATAGGAAGAAAAAGGAAGGAAGGGGACATTTTAGGCCATCAGTATTTCAATTATGAAGTTACTAAAATCCAATGGAAACCATACATAGTGCAGCCAGGCGCAAACCAACACAGAGCACAATCTGGACAGAGAAGAAACGCACCAGAGAAAAGGGTGGGTGACATCAGTCTCATGTAAGACGGTAGGCACCCCCAGACAGTTTTTCCCTGCACCATCCCAGGTTATTGACAGGTCTCTCCCATGTGTGTACTTTACAGGAGACCTGTCAATCAACTTCAGATGCACTGGAAAAAGCCAGCCGGATCTCCAAACTATATTTGAATTATATATACTGGGTGGCAATCAGGTTGCCATGCTTTGATCCATGCTGCCTGTAGTTTGGGCAGCATGAATTGACTTGCAGGTTCCTTTAAGAAACAACATACTGACTGCCACCACTAGACGGAGCTTACTGCATAATGTGTATGCATTGAATTCAGTAATACCACAGCCATAGGCTTTCATGCAAATTCTAGTGATAGCATTGATGCAACCTTACATTATGTCTATGCTGGAGATTCAGAGGTCTATCAGAAAAATTGAGCTCCCCGTATTTGCGTGGGTTTCCTCCGGGTTCTCCGTTTCCTCCCACACTTCAAAGACATAGTGATAGGGAATATAAATTGTGAGCCCCATTGGGGACAGTGATGATTAAGTCTGTAAAGCGCTGCGGAATATGATGGCGATTTATAAACAAAGCACAATAAATAACCGTTAACATAATGTACAATGTGTCATAAAAAAAATCTAATTTCAAAATCACTAAGATATGTTAAAATATTCCAGAGTTATTGGCACATAATGTGACATATGTCAGATTTGAAAATTTTGGCTTTGTCACTAAGGAGTGAAAAGAATAGCAGAAAATCTTGTTCTAACAACAACACGACTATAAAGGGTAGAAAATTACTTTGAAGGCAAATCAAATCAGAAGCAAAATGTACTATCCATGTCCTATAAATCTGGGGTTCATGATATAACAGAGCTTAAAAGAGAATTGTGTGAAAATGCTCGTCTTCCCTGTATGTGTAGAATGGGTTTATTTGTCACCCAACTACATTTCTTGCCTTTTTGCTTACCCTTTTTATATTAATTATGTTGATTTTCTTTTGTATATTATTATAAAAAATTAAGTGGGAATCACTTTATATTTCTATATTGCACCATTTTGGGATCTGTTTTGTAAGTCACAACAAGAAGAAAATATGATGTTTAGGAGATTTATGGACCACTTGGTGCTATCAATCATAAGAGGATTGATAATGAATAATTAAGAGAAAAGTTTTTGTAATGAGGGGCATGCTTAAAAGGGTTCAAATGGGCTGTATTATGGTGTTCACTGCAGTCATGGCTGGATTGAAGTGTGGAGAAATGTTTGGGCACAGTCTATTACATATGTTATTCATATACTGTATTTTGTATCCATTTAGTCCCCAGAATGGACATGCATAAGTCAACCAATATTCCCACTTCTGTAGTTGCAATCCTTGAGGTCCTTACTATACACACGCACAAATCTAAACTTTTTTTTTTTATTTATCTAGAACTTTAAGAAAGCCTTCATATTTCACTGTCATGAAACTGTTTCCTGACAATTAGATCTCATTTCCTATACAGGTGAAATGGGCTCCATGGTTGTAGAGACGCTAAAACTTGGAATTGCAATTCTGAATGGTGGAAATACTGTTGTGCAACAGGTAATATACTCATTGCTTTCCTTGCTCTTTTAGTTAAATGAAATGCCCTGTGAGTAGATTGTACAATCTTGTGCTTTTGCTTGGAATAAAAGAGAGGTGGCCCTGACATTTCACCAAACGTATATTCTAACCCTACTCCCACGGAGCCATTATGAGGTTTTTTCTTAAACCATTGCTTGGAAGGTCAGGTTTTCCTTTATTCCGGGAATTTTTATCTGGCTTTTTGTTGTGCTTAAAAACAGTTATTTCACTGTTACACCAGGGAAAAAAAACAGATAGGTGTAAACAAGGTCAACTGTGAAAATTTGTGTAATTTTGTGCAAAAAAAACAAACAAAAAGAAAGGGAAACCAGCTCACTGTGGATAAATAGAGTCTAGTATGCGCAGAACCACGTCTGATCATACGTGTGTGGATAAAAGGTGGCAAAAAGGGCGTTTCAGCTTCTGGTGAAATATCCAGTTTTTATTTCATCATTAAAATTCCATTCCAAAGGAAACAAAAAAAAAAAAGCAGGGGGATGGAAGAACAAGCGACGCATTTCAAATGCAATCTCGCATCCTTTTTCTTCCACCCCCCTGCTCTTTTATTGTTTCCTTTGGAATGGAATTTTAATAATGAAATAAAAATTGGTTATTTTACCAAAAGCTGGAACGCCCTTTTTGCCACTAAATAAGTTTGTCAAAAGCATTAATAATCTATTTGTGAATTTCTAAGGTGCAGAACACTAATGTCCCACTTTTTACAGAAAATGTTAGATTACCTTAAAGAGAAAAAGGATGCTGGATTTTTCCAAAGCTTGTCTGGCCTAATGATGTCATGCAGGTAATTACATTCCTATGATTTTCACATAGATACTTATGCTTTGTCCTTGAGAAATGCAATGCCGCTATTGTCAATTGCTGAGTACAAAAAATAAAGCCATAAAGCTTTGTTAGTGTTGAAATGCAACCATGTTTCTGTGAGTCACGTTACAAGACTCTACTTGAACCCACGCTCTTACAGTACATGGCTTAGCAAGAGCAAGGTCAGCCCTGTAGTCTTCACTAATATTACAAAGATCCCTCTGAGACATTCAATGGTTTGATATAAAGATCATTCTCATTTGGTTTGTTTTTTTATTCAGTGTTCTTGACTTAAATGCATTTGAAAGACAGAATAAAGCAGAAGGCCTTGGAATGGTCACAGAAGAAGGAACACGTAAGTATAATCTCCGGAACACTTAGATTTAATTGTCAAACTAATGTTAAGCATGTTGTAGGCCTCTTCATTGTGACCAAACTTTAAAAAATTAATAATTTTCAGCAAAATCATTCCGTGCTGTGAAAAAGGTGTCAGACCCTCTCCAGAATTTTTTCTATTTTTGGCACATTTAAATGTTTCAGATCATCCAACAAATTTTAATATAAAATAAAAACAACACAAGTAAAGACGCAATGCAGCTGATAAAAGATTGTGCGGTTTTTTTGCAAATAAAGATTTATTTTGTCTTATAGAGTCATTTTTAATGTTTTCCTCATAACTTCACTGATTCAAGAGAGTTCTTCAGTTCTTTATATGTTTTGATGAGCGCTTGGTGAAATTTTGGTAGGTCAGTGTCACGCAAGGTGTAGGAAAGACTAAGTGCAACACGGAGGGAAGAGGGGAAGGGAGCCCTGACACTAGGGAAAGGGGGGTGGAGACCACCTAAGGTGATTTGATATCACCCTGTCTCCCCCTATCGTCCCTATATTGGTGACCAATCGCTGCACAGGAACCTAAGCCCTGTATTTCCCTAGCGCTTGACCCTGGATAGGGAAGGGGGGAATGAGCACTAGTCAGTCCCCACTAACAACTAAAGGCAACAAGGGAGACAAACACAGGGAAAAGTAACTTAGCTTGACCTGACTTCAGAGAAATTACACCACATGTCCTCCTAGCACCAAAGAGGAAGTAAGCAGACTGCAATAGCTCCAAGCCTTCACAAGGGAACATGTGAATATCACCGCCACCTCCCCGTAGCAAACAGAAAGTATTTAAACACCCAGGCCTGGGTGTCAATTAGCAGGAGGGAGGTAGCCTCTGGGTCGCTGGGTCCTAGCGTGAGACAGATATAAGAAGGTGTCTGTAATGTCAAACTCAGAGATATTCTGCAACCAATTGCAGGGCGACTGTCTGTCACATCTGACACACACGTGACAGTCAGCCACTATTGGGAAGGTTTACCACTGTTTTCTTCATTTTTGGATAATAGTTCTCATTAGTGATGAGCGAACGTGCTTGCCACTACTCGGTACTCGCCCAAGCATCACGGTACTCGAGAAGCTCGCCGAGTATTTCCAGGTTGCTCGGGCAGGAGATCGGGTCCCCGCCCTGCATGTTTGGCGCTCTTTAGAGCGCCAATGAACATGCTGGGATTGCTTGCCACGCACTGTAATGCCATAGCCATGTTGGTTGTGGGCATTACAGTGTTTGGCTGGCCACACAGCGTCATCAGGTCTATATAACACCTGGTGGCGCTATGCTTGTCACAGTTTACCCCGGAAACAGGCAGAGTAGGGAGAGCTGCTGCTGATTCAGGGAGAGATTTGCTTGTTTATAGTTAGTATAGGTATTCCACAACATATATATATATATATCCATCTGAACTAACAGTCCTTCTGAGGACTAATCCAGCTGCATACAATACAGACCAAAAGTTTGGACACACCTTCTCATTTAAAGATTTTTCTGTATTTTCATGACTTTGAAAATTGTACATTCACACTGAAGGCATCAAAACTATGAATTAACACATGTGGAATTATATACTTAACAAAAAAAGCGTGAAACAACTGAAAATATGTCTTATATTCTAGGTTCTTCAAAATAGCCACCTTTTGCTTTGATGACTGCTTTGCACTCTCTTGCCATTTTCTTGATGAGCTTCAAGAGGTAGTCACCGGAAATGGTTTTCACTTCACAGGTGTGCCCTGTCAGGTTTAATAAGTGGGATTTCTTGGCTTATAAATGGGGTTGGGACCATCAGTGTGTTGTGCAGAAGTCAGGTGGATACACAGCTGCTAGTCCTACTGAATAGACTGTTAGAATTTGTATTATGGCAATAAAAAAGCAGCTAAGTAAAGAAAAATGAGTGGCCATCATTACTTTAAGAAATGAAGGTCAGTCAGTCCGAAAAAATGGGCAAACTTTGAATGTGTCCCCAAGTGCAGTTGCAAAAACCATCAAGCGTTACAAAGAAACTAGCTCACATGAGGGTCGCCCCAGGAAAGGAAGACCAAGAGTCACCTCTGCTTCTGAGGAAAAGTTTATCCGAGTCACCAGCCTCAGAAATCGCAGGTTAACAGCAGCTCAGATTAGAGACCAGGTCAATGCCACACAGAGTTCTAGCAGCAGACACATCTCTACAACAACTGTTAAGAGGAGACTTTGTGCAGCAGGCCTTCATGGTAAAATAGCTGCTAGGAAACCACTGCTAAGGACCGGCAACAAGCAGAAGAGACTTGTTTGGGCTAAAGAACATAAGGAATGGACATTAGACCAGTGGAAATCTGTTGTTTGGTCTGATGAGTCCAAATTTGAGATCTTTGGTTCCAACCACCGTGTCTTTGTTCGACGCATAAAAGGTGAACGGATGGACTCTACATGCCTGGTTCCCACCTTGAAGCATGGAGGAAGAGGTGTGATGGTGTGGGGGTGCTTTGCTGGTGACACTGTTCGGATTTATTCAAAATTGAAGGCATACTGAACCAGCATGGCTACCACAGCATCTTGCAGTGGCATGCTATTCCATCCAGTTTGTGTTTAGTTGGACCATCATTTATTTTTCAACAGGACAATGACCCCAAACACACCTCCAGGCTGTGTAAGGGCTATTTGACCAAGAAGGAGATTGGAGGCCAGGTCATCTGGCGTAGCACCCCATCACAGTCACCAGACCTGAACCCAATCAAGATGGTTTGGGGTGAGCTGGACCACAGAGTGAAGGCAAAAGGGCCAACAAGTGCTAAGCATCTCTGGGAACTCCTTCAAGATTGTTGGAAGACCATTTCCGGTGACTACCTCTTGAAGCTCATCAAGAGAATGCCAAGAATGTGCAAAGCAGTCATCAAAGCAAAAGGTGGCTACTTTGAAGAACCTAGAATATAAGACATATTTTCAGTTGTTTCACACTTTTTTGTTAAGTATATAATTCCACATGTGTTAATTCATTGTTTTGATGCCTTCAGTGTGAATGTACAATTTTCATAGTCATGAAAATACAGAAAAATCTTTAAATGAGAAGGTGTGTCCAAACTTTTGGTCTGTACTGTATGTTCAAATTCACTAAAGATTGGGTCCCCATGTTGAGGACACACTTTGATAAAAACCATGCTGACATCAAGATCAATGTCATTTTCAAATTGACTTTTGATAAAAACAGCTTCATTATTCATAGCCACAGAATGACACAGATAATTTACCAATCACACAGCTTTTAGGTTAAGTCAAGTTGCAATCTGTGTCATTCTGATATCGCAGTTTTGCCCACATAGTCTGTTAGTCCAAGATTAATTCCAGACTTTTTGTTGTTTTCTAAAATATCATATGTGTTACTCCATAATAATCAGTAATCAAACAAATGTATATAAACAATAAATATTTTATTGAGGTGGACAACTATGCAATAAAAATTAAAAGGTAATAATTTAAATCAAGAAGCAATAAATGCATGGGGAGGCTGATGAGAGATGCAAAGTATGAGACCGGAAGACAATACAAGGGATAGTATGTATGTATATCCACAAAGTTAATTACAATGAAATTGTGAAAGTCAGATCTACAGAAATTTAGTGCAATGTAATACACAAAATGAGTAAAGAGATAAAGAAGCATTGTAGTCAGACATACCCAAAAATAAAAATAGAATATGTCACCACATCGGCCTCCACCTCAGACCCCGACACGCGTTTTGACCCTACTTCATCTAGCCCCCAGAGACCCACTTAGGATTTCACCTTGTTAACCAGTAGTATAACTTAACATAATACAATTTACCTTAAGACTTAAGTTCTAGAAGAAATTAGTTAGACAGAAAGAATTGGCTCCCTGACATCAGGTTCATAAACCACTTTACTATAGGCAGTGAACATGAACCAGTTCATTTTAAATCAGAGAGTTTTGGGACAGATCCTGATTTTACTTTCACATCACATGGCATGTAAAGAATCCATTATAATTTACTTTGTGCATGTCACTGAACTGTATGCTGTCATATTCTGACATATTCTCAAACCTATATTTTTCCCTCTTCCTTTATTCTTCTGATTTGCAGTCATTGTCCGGGAACGAGGTATGTAATACTTTAACTTCAGATAAATGTGTTCTTAATTACTTTTCATCTCAGGCATTTGTTACAATATATAAAACGTGCTGATGGAAGCATGCTCGCACTAGATAAAATAGCAGGCCAGCTTTCATCTTATCAGCATACGCCTGCAGACATTAATTAGTTATCTGCTCATCTCTAATTATTCTGTTCTTACCTTTTGCAAGATCTTTTGTTGCATTACTGTCTTCATGTACATTAGTTACTTCACCTCTCTTAGGGAATGTAATTGTAAAAAATATTCAGCTCATGTAGTGGCTATAGACATAAACTATTTTTATTGTCCACTATGAAAAATGGGAATGTAACACGTGTAATTAGTACAATGTAGGCTACTTTCACACAAATTGGCCGCATGGCAATTTTTCGCAGTGGTTTTCTGAAATTGTAGTAAAAACGCATTGTTTTTCTTGCAATATTCAAAATTAATGCATACTTGCCACAACTTCAGAAATCTGCAGCAGAAAAAACACACCCCGGCCATGATGTGTAAACACAACTGTGAAGATTACAGGTCCCATGGAGGTGCAATTTCATGGGACCTGTAATCTTCCGGTTGTGTTTACACATTGTGGATGTGGAGCATATTTTGGTGCTCCTGTAGAACCCTTGTAATCAACTGGTAACATGAGGACCAAATACATTGCTATTGTTTTTCCTGCAGTGCCTCCACAGGGAAAATATTGCATTGCTTGACTCACAATCAGTGGTAGCTCACGAAGGTGACTGATTGCAATTAGAAATGAGCAACATGATTCATGCTGCCATAGTGTTGCTTCCAGTTCGGTCCTCCGAGACAGCTGCTCTTCACTTCTGCATTCAGCATCCTTGTGCACCTACTATGTCCTGCAGTGTATTGGCAGCGCACTTTATGATGTTGTGGGGGACCTAGTGACTAGACATCATGGGGCCTCAGAAGTGCTAGTGCGACCAAGGATGCCGGGCACAAAAGGCTGAGTGCCACGGTCGACCGGACCTAATACTGTACCAGATCAAATTGCTTAACTCTAATCTTTATCATTGGATACTTTACTGTGCTGTGTCTGGAACATGCTATGTCACTCACCTAATTACAATATTTAGTTATACTCTGTTCTGTGTAGATCTGTTCAGTTTGAAAGTATAGTCCTATGGCTGAATTTTGTAACCAGCATCCTATCCAAAATCTTGCCTCAAATACTATTCAATTACTTACAGAGGTTGTCCACTACTTTATCAATGTGACGTATCTTTAGGACAGGTCATAAATGTTTGATCGATCAGGGTCTGACACCCGGCACCCCCGCTGATCAGCTGTTCTCATTGTCGGCGACGGCAGCCACCGGCAAGAATTGCTCAATTGCGGAGCTGCTCTGGCTACAGATAGTGTGCGCGGCAGGGTACTGCACATCCACCTCCTATTCAAATCAATAAGAGGCAGAGGCAGATGTGCAGTACCCAGCCATGGCCACTATCAGCAGACTGAGCAGTTCCGCAATTGAACATTTCCAGCGTGACAGGGGTCGCCGCCGACAACCAGAACAGCTGATCGTTGGGGGTGCCAGGTGTCGGACCCTGACTGATCATACATTTATGAACTATCCTAAGGATAGGTAATCAATATCAATAATAAAGTAGTGGACAACCTCTTTAAATGCATGTAATTGGGGCTAAACCTAAGTTTTCAATTGGGTTTCATTAAAAATTTAATATACAAATTGTCTCTTCAGAGAAAAAGAGGACTTGAACTCTATAGCGCCACATATTGGAAGCAACAATCCTACAAGTCAAAATCAACCCTTTAACGAGTCGTGCAATATGATAGGATAATAGCCAAATCAGAATCTCAATTTGCAGACACTGTGTTTCGGGCTGTTGACCCTCATCAGTGCAAAGTATGAGAACTGATTGGGCTAGGTGAGAAGCTCTGGACTGAGGTCTAAGGGGTAACGTTTCTCCTTGTGGAGAGTGACATACCAGCTCTGGCATGCCAAGGTAAGGAGGCTTATCCGCCATGCAATGCTCCTCTGGGAAATTTAATATGCAAATTGCCTCTTCAGAGAAAAACAAGACTTGAAAATTTAGCACAGTTTGCCTTCTATAGTCTCTGTGTTGCACTGTCTATTGCTGGCTGCAGAATAAGTTCACAAAGAATCTGTCAGTCAGCTCATCACAATGGTCTGGTGGGGAATTTGTAATTCTTTTAATTGTCTTTTGTCAAAGCCCCACTCAGCTGATTTATGACCATATCCCAGCAAAATTTTCAATGAAACCCAATTGGAAAAATGATTAGACCCAAATATATGCATTTCACTATACATTTAAAAAAAAAAAAAATTTAATTAAAAAATAATAATACATACATGTATGTGTGTGTGTGTGTGTGTGTGTGTGTGTGTGTGTGTGTGTGTGTGTGTGTGTATTTCCACATAGACGCATACATACAGGGTGGTCCAAAAGTAGGTGGACAGAAAGTGTAATAAGGTTATGAAGGGGGAGATTTATCAAACATGGTGTAAAGTGAAACTGGCTGGGAAATTCTAATGAATCAAGTTGTTCCCCAGTTACAGCAACAGCCTAATTCAAATGACCTTTATTTCCAACAAGATGGGACCCCTCCACATTATTCAAGAGTGGTCCGCGAGTATCTTGATGAAACATTTCCTAATAAATGGATTGGCTGAAGAGGCCCACTTGATTGGTCGGCACGTTCACCAGATTTGACCCCAATGGATTTTTTCTTTTGGGGAGTACTCAAGGACAAAGTTTATAGTCGAAAACCAAAAAGTGTCAGAGATTTGAAAAATTACATAAGAGATGCATTTCAAGAAATTAATACCCAAAGAGACTTGTGCAAAAAAGTTTGTCGAAGCGTAAGAGGCTTCAAAGCTGTGCAAATTGTAATGGAAAACAGTTTGAGCATCTGTGTTGATAAAATTTAAGGGCTTTTGTATTATTGTTCAGAATAAAATGTAATTGTCAATGTTATGCTTGTGTTATGCAAGGCAGCACTAGTCATCATAATGGGGAACACTCGCTTCGCTGCGACAATCAATGCACACGTGCAATGTCTTTCCGTTTTTAAACAATGCTCAGCAGTTTATTACTTCATAAACCACAGTTCACACAGTCCATCTTAGTCCACCACCGGCATGTTTACACACTTAACATCCGGGAGTCTCTCAAGTAGCAGACAGGCCCAAGTAACAGCCTTCAGCAAGGTAATAAAATAGCAATGTCCATATTAATGTCCATATAACACAGGGTATTACCTTTGCCGGGTTTAGCTGTCTCAGTCCATTACTCCGCCACCACTGTGGCTTTGCGGCTTCCCAGGTAGGGGTCTCCAGCCGTCGTTCCCTCAAAGGCCACTGACATCCACACAGGATCCAGGCTCTGCCTTTCAGGACTCTTACTCAAGCCTCTGCCTTCCAAGGCCACTAGCATCCACACAGGATCCAGGCTCTGCCTTTCAGGCTGCCAGGCTTCACTCACTAGGCCTCACATGGTCGGTGTCCCACACACACGGGAACAGGCCTTACGCCTCTCTCACAGAACACACCTGTCTCCCATCAAGCAGGGTTTATATATGCATCCCGTGCACACACACACATACTGACAGGACCTTGCTGATGTCACAGTCATGTGATCAGACAGACATTCTGTGCGCACAGGACCTGTGCTATGTCACAGTCATGTGACATGTCACCTGAGGGGGAAGGTACATAGTCAGGTAAAACACATCCTGGACCATTACCGTAATGCCAGCAAGTCGCTGCATTACAGTTAGTAAATATAATTTTATATATAAATCAAAATAAATGTTATTATTTTCTGGCCACCTACTTTTGGACTACCCTGTATATATTGTCACCAAAGGTGGACCTCTGCTTTTTTTATAAAAATGTCTATAATATAAAGGCTGATGTAACAGTCTAGATCATCTTCTTCGATGTTCCATTATCTTACAAATTATGCTGACTATGACGTCCGGATATTGGTATTTGTAATACAATGCTTGTGAGCATGTGATGAAATTGGTTGTCTTTCCAAGGTGAAAAGGTTTTACAGAATGATGAATTTACAAGAGACCTCTTCAGGTTCCTGCAGCTACTGTGTGAAGGACACAACAACGGTGAGATAAGCCAAAAATTTCCTGTAATGCCAAGAGTATTTTGATAGTCATTGATTTTGATGAGAAACCAGTGAAATAATCTGAAACTCCAGGGCGCAACACAAAATTTGTGATGAGAGATTTACCTACCATGTGCTATTTATTTGTATTATGTGGATCCACTAATGTGGTCAGGAGCGCAAATGTTTCCTCTGCACTCCCTAAAGCTATGACCCTGGCAGAATTGCAACAAGACTTGTATTATATACAAAATATGCACGATTTCTGTGGGTATACATATTATTGCACATTAGTTATTTTTTCCGCTGACAATGTTGTTTTCTTTTTATCGCAAACTACAAATAAAATTTGTTTTTGTCTTCAGACTTTCAGAACTTCCTGAGAACCCAAATGGGTAATACGACAACAGTGAACATTATCATTAGCACGGTGGATTACCTTCTACGGCTGCAGGTAACCAGAATTATTTTCTTTTTCTCATAAGAGTTTAGTATTTTTTTTAATTTTGGAAAGCTTCCTTCTAGTGACCTGATGGTAACACTGTGAGTCCCATGTTGTGCAGATGTCCAGCAGACCGTGAAAAATCTGCCTTTATATGGTTCCTTTATACAGTCACGTAGCGATGTGTACACTCTTAACCTGCGGCTGATAACAGTGTGTGCCACATACGGGCTCCATATAACCTTAGAATTAAATACAAAATATATTACAGGCTTTTACTGAGAGAAAGAAAAATACAAAGCAGTCAGAAAATAGAACAAATACGAGCGAGCGGAGAAATCTCTGGTAAAGCTGCTGTGCTCCAGTATGTTTAATCAACAGGTTTATTGTGGTTTGGCCTCAGCTCATACAATGGGAATTTGATTCCCTGTATAATGCATGGGGAATATTTTACATCTGCTACTGTTTAGCATCAGAAATGTGATCTTGATTTCCGTTAACCCTATAATGAGTAGGCTTGATGCAGTAAATAAGGCTAAAAAATTACTTCCAGAATAGGACAAGGGGAGCAGCAACGAAAAACAGACACAAAACCCAGCAACCAAGCAACTTATTAATTATTTTTCTCTTTCTACATCTCTGTCTACAAATCTCAACCATAATGCACTGCTGCTTTAAAATCGTACAGACTCATTTTAAAGTAGAGAATTTTACAAAATTGCCGCTCTATATGTGTTCGCTTCTTCCACATTTATATAACACTATTAAAAATAAGAAATTCCATTTGGACAGATGTAATGTCATATTACGTAATTGTGCTTCTTTAGGCCCAATTACATCTTGGAGTTATAGGCAGACCGATCCCACCAATGTCCAAATATGTTATAGCTGCAATTATAGGTTGTACTTCTCACAGTGTCCGTGGCTTAAACCAATGCTGACAAGAACAATGGTCAGGAAGACAATAGTCATTGAGCCCAGTGTTTAAAATTGATGGGAAATTTTGAGTGTCCAGTAATTTCCCATTATGGCACTCTTGGAAGTATTTCTTCAGGCAACAATCACCAGCAAAGATCCCACACAAAATAAATCGAATCTAAAAAAAAAAAAATTAGAAATCAAGGTTAAGGCCAGAGATTGACTATGCCTTTCGACTAAACTCCACCATTGAACACAAGTGGAATGGAAATAAAATTTTGTACTGAACTATTTCTTAAAACCATTATCCAAAAGATAGGTTATATGTCGCTGGGAGCCTCATCAATCATGAAATCTTGATAATATAGTGGGGTACAGTGCTCAGCTTTCTCTGTCAGGCTTATAGCCCTCGAGTGCAGTGGCAGTGTACGTACTCAAGCATCGTTTTAATCAATTAGGAGACACAGGACCCCTGTTGCTGTGTTCACTGGGGGTTCCAGCGGTGGGACCCTAGTGACCAGACCTATCCTTTAGATATGGTAGGTGATCAGTATCCGCTCACTAGCTTTAGTAGATAGAGCTATGCTTCCCTGCAGGCTCCTTTAGGGGGGGCACTTAAAGAATACCATTTCCATATTAAAGTCCGTAAGAAAACCTTAAGTGAGCTTCACCTAGGAGTGGCTGAAGACATCCAAAATATTTATGCAGAATATTTGGAGCATTGTGTTAGAAAAACATCTCCAAAAAAAGAAGCTTATTCTGTCACAGACACATAAAAAGGGGGCATTATGATGAACTATTGGACCGCAAAAGGCCTATATTCTGTTCTTGCACAGGGGACTTCTTCTTGTTTGTTGCATTAAGCAATTAATCAGCACAGAATTTTCTACCTAAAAACTACACGCTGCTAAAACTTTCGCCTTCCAATTTTGAAAAAAAATAGTTGACGTCTGAATTAATAGTCCTTTGTAGCTATTCCGCCTGTGGAGCTCTACTAATACAATAGTTAAAGGTATTTGTATATTAGCTGAACCCTGGGACCTTCTCTGCTTTAGGAATTACTGAATAGACCGTACAATCTGTTTTTGAATCTTGATTGTTTCCTTTCTCTGAACAATAATAATATTATTAAATACTATCATACAATAGCTCCAGTGCCTCAGCGGAATGGGTTTCTTATGCTCAGCTAATCTGCTTTCTCTGCAGGAATCTATCAGTGACTTCTACTGGTACTACTCAGGCAAAGAAGTGATTGATGAATCTGGGCAGCACAACTTTTCAAAGTCTCTGGCTGTGACTAAACAAATATTTAATTCACTCACAGAATACATTCAGGTAAGACTAAAGCCAAAAGTTATTTTTTGCAAATAGTGCACAAGTCACTTTGTTTTCTTATTAAACCAGTGACCTGAAACAAACAGCATGTTCTACGTCTAGTAGAACTGGGCAGCGGCGGCCATGAGTTGTAAATGAACACCTTGTGATTTGCACGAGCTGTTAATGGTTTAGTTGCTGGTACATTGGCCATTTTCTGTGCATGTTTTAATGACTTGTTTTATAACTGAATAGAAGGCTCAAGCTTTTTACAAGGAATATCTATTTACTTGTTGTCATGGCGAACATGATCCATGTGTATTTAGAAGCTGAAATAGGAGGAACGTGCTACATTAAGGCTAATCTAGTCAAGAGATGTGCATAAACACGTCACATTGGTGAATTCTGTGATCTAGGCATGCCACTGATTTCTACAGTGACCATGCAATAGAGGGCTCAAATTTTGCATTTCCATAAGGGCTTATTCATACGACCTTGTTTTCGGTCTGTGTGTTGTCCATGTCCACATATGGACAGCACACGGACCGGCTATAGCCAATATAGTTTTGCATATGGGCATGTTTCCACATGGATCCATGGCCTGAGTGGAATAATGTATGCAATAAAATGTAGCTCCTGCACCCATCCGGAACACAGACAAGCGAACAGAGCTGTGCACTGGACCAATCACATTGGAAATTTGCAGGTACGACTGACCCAGTTTTTGATAAAACCCACTGAAACCTTTTTTATGAAAAAGCTCAATTAATGGTGCAGGTTTTGCTAAGTAATGGCAAAAGAGTTAAATTGCAAAGTAATTTTAAAAGCAAACAATGTCCTTCTCATTAAAAATCTTCTCCACCCTCAAGAACAAAGGGATTTTTAGTTCTAGTGTCCAGTTTAGTTGCCTAGGCTACCGGCCACTTTGCAGTCTGAGTGGCTGGTTACCTAGGTAAGCAGCATGACCAACATACAGCTTCTATGCTTGAGAGTCTCGTCAGGGATCTCACCATCTCATCATCAGTCCACCTGCGCTTCTCACATGATGCGGAGATAAAACTGCCTCTGCTTGCAGCAAGGGACAGTTCACAGTTCGTGCCAGCAGCCTGGCCATGCTGCCAGCCTTAAATGTTGATATTCAGGAGTGCACTGCCCCTGCAAAACAGAAAGCCGGAGGCTAGGAGCAGTGTGCGCCTGCAGTAAAGAATTTAACCCTTTAAGCTCTACAGATTCCTTTCATTCTGGATCTCAATGGTAGTCTTGGATCACTAATTTTACCAATGAAGTGTCTACTTAGAATCCACTTTTTTAGCCTGAGCAAAAGATGCAAACACTGATTTACTACAACTATACATAGTGCAAACCAAATTTACATCAGACTGTATAAAAATACACCATATTTATCAGAGTGGCTTAGGCAGGTTGATAAATCTAATCTACGTTTATATTTTGGAACAATTTCAGCACACAGGATGAGAATTTAGACCACATTCCTTTCTTCACTTCAGATAGGCCACAACCCCTTGTCGAGTGTGTTAAATTGTGTCATAAGCACATAATTAATGTGGTGCAAAGAATGAAGGATTTTTTTTTAGCACAAATTAGCAGTATTTCGGGCACATAAAACGTAGTTATTCCAACCCACTTTCTCTTGAGCACCATGTAATATTACATTCCCACTGACTCATCCCCTAATGGAAATGTCCTGCTACGAAAATATTCCCCAACCAGTTAAAGGAAATCCGCCAGTAGGGTCAACCCTCCTAAGCGTCTATATGGGCATGCAGGTCATAGGAAGCTGAATAAAATGATACTTTAATATTTGCAATCCAATATATTAATCCAGGTTTTTCTTAATATGTAAATGCTGTTAAGATCTATGGGCCAGACATAGATCTCCCTGAGACTCCGCCTCCGGAGTCTATATTAAAGGGGGCGTTACCAGTGTGAGACATGTAATGACTCACAGTCTGCTCTCCTGATCTACATGTCTCACACTGATAATGCCTCCTTTTATAAAAAAAAGAAGCCCTGGAGGCGGAGTCTCATGCTGATCTAGGTCTGGCCCATAGATCTTAACAGCTCATTTACATATTAAGAAAAATGTGGATTTCTCTATAATAACACATCGGATTGCAGATATCAAGGTATCATTTTATTCAGCTTCCTATGACCTACATGCACATATTGGTGGCTTAGGAGGGTTGATCCTACTGATAGATTCCCTTTGAAACTGCTTGCCAGGGGCTTCTTTTGTTGGGCACAGGTCAGTGCTGTCTGTGTTTAGGTGATTAGAGTAATGTGTGTTTTACTAGAATACTTTTGTTTTTACATAGTATGATGCACCAACATAAAGGAGCCCAGATCCCAGCATCCAAAATCCTTCGGTATTATTATAAGTGCGGTGGAAGTATGGGGTTAATTGCTGGATTTTAAAGATTTCAGCAGAGTATGATTTCATTCACCACAGCTCATTTATTCCTGGTTCATTCCCTTTGTCCAAATCTCTCCAGGGTTCATTATCCTCGGTTGACATTTTAGTATTTTTATGTTTCTTATTCGAAAGAAGATTTGTCAGTTTTGTGCTCTCCAAATAACGATGCTAACATTATTTAAGACAGCTGTGAATTCAATTCTTTCTGACAGTAAGGAAATCAACAGAGAATGACCGCAAACAATGCAAGCTGACATTTTTATTTTTTATTTATTTATTTTTACATATGAGAAAGTACATCAATGATAAATCATAATATTCACAACCTTCTAATATACAGTTGTGCTCAAAAGTTTACATACCCTGGCAGAATTTTTGCTTTCTTGGCCTTGTTTCAGAGAATATGAATGATAACAAAAAAAAAAACTTTTCCTCCACTCATGGTTATTGGTTGGGTGTTTTTTCTCTTTTTAAATCTTAATGACAACCAAAAACATCCAAATGACCCTGATCAAAAGTTTACATACCCCAGTTCTTAATACCGTGTATTGCCCCCTTTAACATCAATGACAGCTTGAAGTATTTTGTGGTAGTTGTGGATGAGGTTCTTTGTTTACTCAGATGGTAAAGCTGCCCATTCTTTTTTGGCAACAAGCCTCCAGTTCCTGTAAATTCCTGGGCTGTCTAGCATGAACTGCATGCTAGAGATCTCCCCAGAGTGGCTCAATGATATTGAGGTCAGGAGACTGAGATGGCCACTCCAGAACCTTCACTTTGTTCTGCTGTAGCCAATGACAGGTCGACTTGGCCTTTTGTTTTGGATTGTTGTCATGTTGGAATGTCCAAGTACGTCCCATGCGCAGCTTCCTGGCTGATGAGTGCAAATTTGCCTACAGTATTTGCTGATAACATGCTGCATTCATCTTTCCTTCAACTTTTACCAAGTTTCCTGTGCCTTTGTAGCTCACACATCCCCAAATCATCAGCGATCCACCTCTGTGCTTTACAGTACGAATGGTGTTCCTTTCATCATGGGCCTTGTTGACCTCTCTCCAAATGTAATGTTTATGGTTGTAGACAAAAAGTTCAATTTTGGGCTCATAACTCCAAATTACCTTGTTCCAAAAGTTTGGAGGCTTGTCTCTGTGCTGTTTGGTGTATTGTACAGTACAGACCAAAAGTTTGGACACACCTTCTCATTTAAAGATTTTTCTGTATTTTCATGACTATGAAAATTGTACATTCACACTGAAGGCATCAAAACTATGAGTTAACACATGTGGAATTATATACTTAACAAAAAAGTGTGAAACAACTGAAAATATGTCTTATATTCTAGGTTCTTCAAAGTAGCCACCTTTTGCTTTGATGACTGCTTTGCACACTCTTGGCATTCTCTTGATGAGCTTCAAGAGGTAGTCACCGGAAATGGTCTTCCAACAATCTTGAAGGAGTTCCCAGAGATGCTTAGCACTTGTTGGCCCTTTTGCCTTCACTCTGCGTGTGAGCTCACCCCAAACCATCTACATTGGGTTCAGATCTGGTGACTGTGGAGGCCAGGTCATCTGGCGTAGCACCCCATCACTCTCTTTCTTGGTCAAATAGCCCTTACACTTCCTGGAGGTGTGTTTGGGGTCATTGTCCTGTTGAAAAATAAATGATGGTCCAACTAAACGCTAACCGGATGGAATAGCATGCCGCTGCAAGATGCTGTGGTAGCCATGCTGGTTCAGTATGCCTTCAGTTTTGAATAAATCCCCAACAGTGTCACCAGCAAAGCACCCCCACACCATCACATCTCCTCCTCCATGCTTCACGGTGGGAACCAGGCATGTAGAGTCCATCCGTTCACCTTTTCTGCGTCGCACAAAGACATGGTGGCTGGAACCAAAGATCTCAAATTTGGACTCATCAGACCAAAGCACAGATTTCCACTGGTCTAATGTCCATTTCTTGTGTTCTTTAGCTCAAACAAGTCTCTTCTGCTTGTTGCCTGTCCTCAGCAGTGATTTCCTAGCAGCTATTTTACCATGAAGGCCTGCTGCACAAAGTCTCCTCTTAACAGTTGTTGAAGAGATGTGTCTGCTGCTAGAACTCAATGTGGCATTGACCTGGTCTCTAATCTGAGCTTCTGTTAACCTGTGATTTCTCAGGCTGGTGACTCGGATAAACTTATCCTCAGAAACAGAGGTGACTCTTGGTCTTCCTTTCCTGGGGCGGTCCTCATGTGAGCCAGTTTCTTTGTAGCGCTTGATGGTTTTTGCAACTGCACTTGGGGACACTTTCAAAGTTTTCCCAATTTTTCGCACTGACTGACCTTCATTTCTTAAAGTAATGATGGCCACTCCTTTTTCTTTACTTAGCTGCTTTTTTCTTGCCATAATACAAATTCTAACAGTCTAATCAGTAGGACTATCAGCTGTACAACCAGACTTCTGCACAACACAACTGATGGTCCCAACCCCATTTATAAGGCAAGAAATCCCACTTATTAAACCTGACAGGGCACACCTGTGAACTGAAAACCATTTCCGGTGACTACCTCTTGAAGCTCATCAAGAGAATGCCAAGAGTGTGCAAAGCAGTCATCAAAGCAAAAGGTGGCTACTTTGAAGAACCTAGAATATAAGACATATTTTCAGTTGTTTCACACTTTTTTGTTAAGTATATAAATCCACATGTGTTAATTCATAGTTTTGATGCCTTCAGTGTGAATGTACAATTTTCAAAGTCATGAAAATACTGAAAAATCTTTAAATGAGAAGGTGTGTCCAAACTTCTGGTCTGTACTGTAGGTGAGATACTTTGTGGCATTTGCGCAGTAAATGCTTTCTTCTTGCGACTCGACCATGCAGCCCATTTTTCTTCAAGTGCCTCCTTATTGTGCATCTTGAAATAGCCACATTGCTAGTTTTCAGAGAGTCCTGAATTTCAGAGAGTCCTGAATTTCAGCTGATGTTATTTGTGGGTTTTTCTTTGCATGCGAACAATTTTCCTGGCTATTGTGGCCAAAATTCTTGTTGGTCTACCTGACCGTGGTTTGATTTTTACAGAGCCCCTGAGTTTCCATTTGTTAATCACAGTTTGAACGCTGCTGACTGGCATTATCAATTCCTTGGATATCTTTTTGTATCCCTTTCCTGTGTTATACAGTTCAACTAGATCCGTTGACAATTCTTTTGCTTTCCCTATGACTCACAATCCACAAACGTCAGTGGCTGGATGAAAGATGCAAGAGTCTGTCTAGAAACCAGAAACTCGCTCAGCTTTTATGCACACACACTGATTACAAGCAAACAGGTCATAGGTGAGGATGTTACCTTTAGTAGCCATTCAAACCCATTTGTGTCAACTTCTATGCATGTTATCAGGCCAAAATCACCAGAGTATGTGAACTTTTGATCAGGGTCATTTGGATGTTTTTGGTTGTTATTAAGATTTAAAAAGAGAAAACACAGTAGTTTGACAATAAATGGCTTCACCCAACCAATAACCATGAGTGGAGAAAAAGTTATTTTGTTATCATTATTATTCTCTGAAACAAGGCCAAGAAAGGACAAATTCTGCCGGGGTATGCAAACTTTTGAGCACAACTGTAAAGTAAAACTTGGGGTATATTATAATCAGTGATTGCCAAGAAAATTTCTCACACCAAACTTGTATAATACCCACTGTTTTCTGTGTCAGCCTCTAAGGGACACATACATCATAGCAAAAGCATGTGGTGGGCGTGATACTTAAATAAGGTTTTGCATTTGATAAATTCTACCCTATAGTGCCAAGACGAGGGGTAGTCAGCCTTCTGGGCTATTGTTTATGTATTTAAAAAAAAAACAATTTGCTTTAAATGCCAAAATAAGGCCACACTTTGGCCAAAGATGTGTTGTTACTATATCATAGCATAATGCAGGTGAATAAGGTCGCACTACGACATATAATGTACCATGACAAGCAATGTGATGAATGTCTTGCGGCTGAAATGTTTTATGTATCTTTTATCTTTTGTATGCGGTAACCAATAAAGAGATCCCTTGGAGGAGAACATCTGGTGCCTTACACTTTTGAATTTTTGAGCACAACGACAAGCAAGTCAAAAAAAATCCAACTTGGTCCAATTTTTGGGGAATTGCTTGTCGCAGTACTCTAAGGATAGCAATGTGACCCCATTCACCTGCATTATGCTGCAATGTAGCAGCAGCATACAAAGATCTTTGCTCATGCAACCTGTCACAAAGTCGCCACATTGCCCCAACCTAAATTTATTCCTACAACCACTTGGACGCAAAGTGGATTTTAATCTGATAAAACAATGATACTGTACATACAGTGGGGAAAATAAGTATCAGATACACTACCGATTTTGCAAGTTTTCCTACTTACAAAAAATGGAGAGGTCTGTATTTTTCATCGTAGGTACACTTCACCTGTGAGAGACAGAATCTAAAAAAAATCTAGAAAATCACATGGTATGATTTTTACATAATTCATTTCAATTTTATTGCATGAAATAAGTATTGGATACAATAGACAAACAGAACTTCTTAATATTTGCTACAGAAACTTTTGTTTAAAAAAGGTTAGATGTTTCCTGTAGTTCCTTACCAAGTTTGCACACACTGCAGCAGGGATTTTGGCCCACTCCTCCATACAGATCTTCCCCAGATCTTTCAGGTTTCGTGGCTGTCCCTTGGCAACATTGAGTTTCAGCTCCCTCTAAAGATTTTCTGTTGGGTTCAGGTCTGGAGGCTGGCTAGGCCACTCCAGGACCTTGAAATGCTTCTTACGGAGCTACTCCTTAGTTGCCCTGGCTATATGTTTCGGGTCATAGTCATACTGGAAGACCCAGCCACAACCCATCTGGAATGCGCTTACTGAGGGAAAGAGGTTGTTGACCAAAATCTCACGATACATGACCCCATCCATCCTCCCTTCAAGACGGTGCAGTCGTCCTGTCCCCTTTGCAGAAAAGCACCTCCAAAGTATGATGTTTCCCCCAACATGCTTCGTGGTTGAGATGGTGTTCTTGGTGTTGTACTCATCCGTCTTCTTCCTCTAAACACGGTGAGTGAAGTTGATACAAAAAAGCTCCATTTTGGTCTCATCTGACCACATGGCCTTCTCCCATGCCTCCTCTGGATCATCCAAGTGTTCATTGCCAAACTTCAAATGGGCCTGGACATGTGCTGGAGTGAGCAGGGGGAATTTGCTTGCCCTGCAGGATTTTAATCCATGATGGCGTAGTATGTTACTAATGTTCTGGGCGGATTCCTGACCTTTCTCAGAATCATCCTTACCCTACGAGGTGAGATCTTGCCTGGAGCCCCAGACCGAGGAAGATTGACAGTCATCTTGTGTTTCTTCCATTTTCTAATAATTGTGCCAACAATTGTTGCCTTCTCACCAAGCTGCTTGCCTATCGTCCTGTAGCTCATCCCAGCCTTGTGCAGGTCTACATTTTTGTCTCCGGTGTCCTTAGACAGTTCTTTGGTCTTGGCCATGGTGGAGAAGTTGGAGTTTGATTGATTGTGTGTAGGGACAGGCGTTATTTATACAGGTAACGAGTTCAAACAGGTAATGAGTGCAGAGTGGGAGGACTTCTTAAAGAAAAACGAACAGGTCTGTGAGAGCCAGAATTCTTGCTGGTTAGTAGGTGATAAAATATTTATTTCATGCAATAAAATGCAATTTAATTATTTAAAAATCATACAATGTGATTTTCTGTTTTTTATTTTTAGATACTGTCTCTCACAGGTGAAGTGTTTCTACAATAAAAATTACAGACCTCTCCATTCTTTGTAGGTGGGAAAACTTGCAAAATCGGCAGTGTATCAAATACTTATTTTCCCCACTTTAGATGTATGGACATTAAACATACAGAAATAATAGCATGCAAGATGTTGCGCATGTTGGGACGCATATTGAAGCCCCTGCCTTGGGCACCAAGTCCTCCCTTGTCTTTTCCTTGTCACCCTATATAGAAAATGGTCCTATAATTTAAAATAGCTTTCAGCCTATAACTATTTTGCTTTTCTATGATCACGCTTTCTCAGATCAATCAGGTGTGTGTTTAGTTACCAGTAGAGAGGTAGACTATACTTTTAAATCCACTGTGGCTGATTCTTGTTTCTGTGGTCATCTGCAGTTGGGGAACAATTTGGAGTCCCCCATATACATTACATTTTTAGTGTATGGGGAACGTTAGCCCCTGTTCACATAATGCATTCGCAATTTTTTTTTGCAGCAACTTTACTGTGTTCAAGGAAAACTGCAGTGAAAAAAAAGATAAGAAGCACATTGTTTGAACACGACCTAAGAATAATTCTCAGCACAGATATACAGGCTAAATAGTTTTTGATCTTCTAAATAATTCTGGCTCATGCTATGATGAACAAAATGCAATTACAGAGAATTTTGAGCCTCATTCCATCACTTTAATATCATAATCAAAACATAAAAACTTCATGAATGGATTTGACTATTAACCTTGTGGGTGAAGACATCCGCTCTGCTTTTTCTCAGCAGCCAACAGACCTGGCACATACACTTAGAGTATAGTTTTGCCTGCCAGAAATTTGCTTTCATGGAATTCTTTAACAGATCTTTCCTTGATGTCCACAATCTGCATAGGAGCAGCAGTCCGTTGGCTTATGCTGTGCTGCAAGTTAACCACCGCTCATTGCACATCACAGCGGATCCTTTTTCCGTGCAGCCACAAAGCCTTTCTAAGAGTGCTGAGTCTCACTTTTTTGCAGATAAGGCAGGTTGGAGAAATCCAAGTATGTTATATTGCCATGGAAGTTTTTTATACAAATATTTTGATTTGAAAGATTCATTACAACTATATTGCTTTTTTTCTAAGCATATTATAAACAGAACTCATTCAGCATAAAAGCTATAATAATAATAAAAAAAATCTCTACAATAATTTAAAAGACATTCTTGGAAATGAGACATTATGAAGTATGTTGTCTCGCTTAATATGCACAACAACATGCAGTAAAGACAGCGCTCTTCCAGGAGATTACAAAAATGCAAAAAATATTTTATTGCTCCACACAAGTAGTTAATATAATTGTTTCGACCTTGATAAAGACGAGATTGATAAAAACCAGCAACGTTTTGACCTATGTCTTGATATGTAGCAACTTTTTGACCTATTTTCTAGTCTTTTACAAGGGCTTGATAAAGACCAGATAAGTAGCAAAGTTGTGACCTATCAAGCCCTTGATAAAGACCAGATAGGTCAAAAGGTTACTACATATCAAGCCAGTGATAAAGACCAGCAATGTTTCGACCTATCTAGTCTTTATCAAGAGCTTGATAAAGACCAGATAGGTTGAAACATTGCTATCAACTATTTATATAGAGTAATGAAAGATTTTTTTGTATTTCTGGAATCTTCTGGAAATGCACTCTTCACTGCATATTATTGTGGATTCCTTGGGCACCTTTGGGCTGTGTCGCTCCTAGTGACTATGGGTGTTATGCATATGAATAATGCCATCTGTGTTCTTGCAGATCAGTCAAGCTAGAGCTGCACTAAAGTAAGGCCAAAAATTGTGATATTACAGATGTGACACAAGGGCTGAAGAGCATCACCTTACTTTTAGCTTTCCCCTTTAAGGTGATTTTACACCTTAAGGTGGCAATTTTTTTTTCATACTTTTGATGTGTTTTGTTGGTTCCTGGCTCTTGTTCCTCAAATGCATCATTCTCTAGGTGTGGCCTATTTTTCTTTCATTTTTATATAGACTTCTTTATTGGAAAATAAATCCATGAAAAAATGAATTTGTGCATAAAAAAAAACACAAAAAGCACTTGCAAATCATGAAAAAAAGCTACTAAAAATCATGACATTTTTTTACAAGCCAGAGAAAAAAAGATACAAAAAAAATTGTGTGAGTGAGTGAAGCCTGAAACGCATTTTTGGGTAGAATTTCTATGCTGATTTCATTTAAGATTAGATCTTTATAGTGGTCAAAGCACCATTTTTCTTATACAATAGCACCAAATTCCCTGCATAGGCAAAGTGAAATGATAAAATTCTTGCTGCCTGCAACTGCCAATACGGAAAGCTTAGAAGCTTTTTGTATATTTTATTATTATCATGTTAAGTGCATAAAGTATGTAAGTAAAGCTCTACGAGGGCCTAAAATCAGATCATTTGACTCTACGCGAGGAATTTGGAGATCTATATCAGCTAAATAAAACTTCAACAACTATAATGCATATTAATAATTCAGCCCAAAACTTTTTAGATTAAACTTGATATAAAAAGCATAATATATTGTTCAAGAGTGGACATTCACTATAAAAGTAAGCAATGTAAAAGTATATATATATATATATATATACAGTTGAAACCAGAAGTTTACATACACTATATAAAAAGACACATATGCATGTTTTTCTCAATATCTGACATGAAATCGGAATAAACAAATAACGAATAAACTACAAAGTCAAAAGTTGACGTACACTAAGATTACTATGCCTTTAAACAATTCTGGACTGCCCATATGATGATGTCATGTGTTTGGAAGCTTCTGAGCAACATCTGAGTTAATTAGAGACACCTGTGGATACACACCTGAAACACACTGCTTCTTTGTGTAGCATCATGGGAAAGTCTAAAGAAATCAGCCAAGATATCATGAAGAGAATTGTGGACTTGCACAAGTCTGGCTCATCCTTGGTTACAATTTCACCTGAAGGTGCCTCGTTCATCTGTACAAACAATTATACGCAAGTACAAACAAGATGGGAATGTCCAGCCATCATACCGCTCAGGAAGGAGACGGGTTCTGTGTCCCAGAGATGAACGTGCTTTGGTCTGACATGTGCATATCAACCCAGGGACAAAAGCAAAAGACTTTGTGAAGATGATGGTCGGAAGCTGGTAAGATTGTGTCAATATACACAGTCAAACGAGTACTGTATCAACATGGGCTGAAAGGCCACTATGCCAGGAAGAAGCCATTACTCCAAAACAAACATAAAAAAGCCAGATTAATGTTTGCAAATGCGCACAGGAACAAAGACCTTAATTTTTGTAGACATATCCTGTGGTTTGATGAAACTAAAATGGAACTTTTTGGGCATAATGACCATCATTACATTTGGAGGAAAAAGGGAGAAGCTTGGAAGCCTAAGAACACCATTCCAACTGTGAAACACAGGGGTGGCAGCATCGTGTTGTGGGGTTGTTTTGCTGCAGGAGGGACTGGTGCACTTCACAAAATAGATGGCATCATGAGAAAAGAAGATTATGTGGCAATACTGAAGCAACATCTCAAGACATTCAGGAAGTTAAAGCTTGGGCGGAAATGGGTCTTCCAAATGGACAATGACCCAAAGCATACTGCCAAAATGGTAACAAAGTGACTTAAGAATAACAATGTCCATGCTTTGGAGTGGCCATCACAAAGCCCTGATCTCAATCCTATTCAAAATTTATGGGCAAAGCTGAAAAGGCAGGTGCGAGCAAGGTGACCTACAAACTTGGATCAGTTACACCAGTTTTGTCTGGAGGAAAGAGCCCACATTCCGACCAACTATTGTGAGAAGTTTGTGGAAGGATATCCCAAACGTTTGACCCAAGTCATTCAGTTTAAGGGCAATGGTACCAAATACCAATGAAATGTATGTAAACTCTTGACTTTGCAGTAAGTAATAAAAATGCCTTAAAACATTCTCTCTCTCTCATTATTCTGGCATTTGGCAAATATTAAGAATTATAGTAATCCTAATTGACCAAAAATGGGAAAGGTTTATTCTGATTTCATGTCAGATATTGAGAAAAACATGCATATGTGTCTTTTTTATATAGTGTATGTAAACTTCTGTTTTCAACTGTGTGTGTATGTATGTATGTATATATATATATGTGTGTATATATATTATTATTATTATTATTTATTATTATAGCGCCATTTATTCCATGGCGCTTTACATGTGAAAAAGGGGTATAATACAAGAACAATTACAATAATCTTGAACACAATGTGACAGCGACTGGTACAGGAGGAGCGAGAACCCTGCCCGTGAGGGCTCACAATCTACAAGGGATGGGTGAGGACACAGTAGGTGAGGTTAGAGCTGGTCGTGCAGCGGTATGGTGGAGCGGTGGTTACTGCAGGTTGTAGGCTTGTCGGAAGAGGTGGGTCTTCAGGTTCCTTTTGAAGGTTTCCACGGTAGGCGAGAGTCTGATACGTTGGGGTAGAGAGTTCCAGTGTAGGGGGGAAGCACGGGAGAAATCTTGTATGCGATTGTGGGAGGAGGAGATAAGAGGGGAGTAGAGAAGGAGATCTTGTGAGGATCGGAGGTTGCGTGCGGGTATGTAACGGGAGACTAGGTCAGAGATATATGGAGGCAGTGAGGGACTGGGGAGAGTGGGCAGCCATTGACGTTGATAGATAGGTCAGTTGGGGGGGTTGAATGAGATGGCGGAAAGATGATGAATTCTGTTTTGTCCATGTTAAGTTTTAGAAATCTGGCAGAGAAGAAGGATGAAATAGCAGACCGATATTGTGGGATTTTGGTTAGTAAGGAGGTGATATCGGGTCCAGAGAGGTAGATCTGTGTGTCATCACCATAGAGGTGATAATGAAAGCCGTGAGTGTTATGATCTGCTACAAGAACTAAGGAAAGATAGGAAAACTGTCCCTACAATAGGACTAAGCTGATTCCCTACGATGCAGCGGGCAACCTGTTCCTTGTGAACAGACCCGCCTTCGTCCTCAGCTAGTCTGAACGCAGACCTATAGATATAAGGGAGGGGTCCCTAAAAGTACTAAGGACTGAGACAAAAATGGACACCTCCTAGCAGAAGTAGTAGCGGAGCAAAAAGACAAACAGACAAAAATACATAGAGGTCCAAGGACCAAGCAAACTATAGAGATAGGTACAAAGCACCTGGCTAGATTAAGAGTCAAAGAAACACTGAAGTCCAGCAAAGAAAGAAGGGCGGAGCTGGAATAAATAGGCAGCAGGTCACGTGACCACAAAATAGAAAAAAACTAACAGGAGGGTTCTAACAGTGAGACTCTATGAGCTGTCCCAGGCCGAAGGTGTAGATGGAGAAGAGCAGCGGTCCTGGAACTGAACCTTGGGGGACACCGACAGATAGGGGGCAAGATGAGGAGGTGGTCTTTGAGTGGAAGACACTGAATGTCCGGTCTGTTAGGTATGAGGAGATCCAGGATAGGGCCAAGTCTGTGATGCCGGTATATGCGTGTATATATATATATGTAACACATACACAATATATATAATATGTGGTTCAATAGTTTTTAGAACAGAAATAAAATTAGATGACTCATTGCCCACCTTATACAAATAAGATGGGTATCTAATATATATAATCGTCTTATCCCGTCTGTCTGTCTGTCCTTCTGTCCAGGAAATCCCGCGTCGCTGATTGGTCCGGCCGCGGCCAATCAGCGACGCAGGATTTCAGAAAAAGATGGCAGCCGTTAGCGGTCATCTCCCGGCTGCTCGCAGCAGAAGTACCCCGACCGGCGGCGCCGCTGACCTCCATGCGGCTACCGTCGGGAGATCAGCGGCTAGGGCCGCTGATCTCCCAATGGCAAGTGTGAAGGGAGGACCGGGGAGCGGTCCTCACCAATCAGCGATATTGGCGCCAAATTTAAACACCGCTCTGCACAGAGGTCAGCAGCGATGCAGCCGGGAGATGACCGGCGCTAGCCGCTGATCTTCCGACTGCAAGTGTGAAGGGAGGAACGGGGAGCGGCGCCGCCAGTCGGGATACTTCTGCTGCGAGCAGCCGGTCATCTCCCGGCTGCTCACAGCGGAAGTACCCGCACACGCAGCGCCGCTCCCCGGTCCTTACTAATGCGACTCGCTGATTGGTCGCGGCCGTCAGCCGCGACCAATCAGCGATTTTGGCGCCAATCAGCGATTTTGGCGCCAAATTTAAACACCGCTCTACTGATTGCGCCCGGTCGGCCGCATACATATTCTAGAATACCCGATGCGTTAGAATCAGGCCACCATCTAGTTGATATATAATTGGCCTGACCTAGAAAAAAACACGTTTTTTTCTAAGTAAAGCTTTTTCTAAGTAAAGCTTTTATTTAGCTCAATCACTTTTCAACTCTTTACATTTAATGTACTGATCAAAAAGTTATTCTAAGAGTGCCTTCACACAGCGTGCTGTGTCACCGTCGGGGCATACGTAATAAAATTCCCCGCAAGACGGGGTCCGGACATATGCTGTGACGGGGGCCATAGACCGCAATGGTGACGGCAGAGCGAACGTGCGCTCTGCCGTGCCCTTTATTCAGGGTGTACGCCCACAAGAGGCGGACACTCAGACGTAGGCTGCTGCGTTTGAGTGTCCGCCTCCTGTGGGCGTACACTCCCGAAAAAAGTTTTCCCGTATTCCCGTTTTGCAGGGAATTTTAGGACCTTTGCCCCGACGGGGACACAGAACGCTGTGTGAAAGCACCCTAATGCTTTAAAAAAACAAGCTTTCCTAGGAACGAGCATTCTAAATTATTGACTTGTCCAAACAGGCTGGCAATCACTTGACAAACTAGCAAAATGCTTATTTGGTGAAATAATTTTTAAGCAAGCTTAAAAATTATCGTTCTCAGCAGCATATCTAGCAATGCAAATATCTAGAGAAACACTTGTGATTATGCAGGGCTGTGGCACATCAGCAGTAGATCCAGAAGAATTTAAAAAATAATCACATCCTTTGTCAAGTTTAATATAAATTATTCGTAAAGTTGATCAATTTAATAAAAAAAAAACTTTATTTGCAGGGACAAGAGAATAAAACAGTTTATACGCCTTTAAGAAAATCTGTCCCTGCTTTTCTGTGTAAAGTGAGAAGAGAGAAGTAGATAGAAGTAAATAGAGAGAAGTTTCAGGCGATAAATAAAAAGTGATCGTGATACTGCAATTCACTAGAGAGAGTCTCCCGAGTATGCTACATAAATGCATGGTTATTTCTGCTTTTACTCAGTTGAATCCTATTCTTTTTTTTGTATGCAGGGTCCGTGTATAGGTAACCAGCAGAGTTTGGCACACAGCAGACTGTGGGATGCAGTGGTCGGTTTCCTACATGTTTTTGCCAACATGCAGATGAAGCTGTCACAGGTAAAGCGCAATTGTTTGCAGTAAATACTATATAATGTTTTGTGTGAGTGTTTCCCACACTCATGTAATGTAGATCTATTGGAAGGGATGTCCAAAAATATTACAAAATAGTTATCAATTGATTCTTTTCCACTCCCGAACAAGAGTTATTTGTTAATATGACAAGTGAAATGTATCCCCGATCAATTGCCAAACTCAATAAATTTAGTGTAGCTTGTCAATCTTTATAGATATTCCATTGCCTCCCTTCTGGATTGTCTGGATGTCTTATGGTATATTACAAAAAGTAAAATCTATCTGATACCGAGCTAAGATCTGAAACCATAGGCAGATCTAAGCTGTAGTTGCACAAGTTACACACATTGGGAGGACACCTGTTTAGCTATTATAACAAACTATCTATGTAACCTCCAAAATATAGCTTCTTCAGAAAGAAAGAGGACTTGAACTCTAAGGCCATGGCCCCACTATCAGTATTTGGTCAGTGTTTGGTCAGTATTTTTTCTCATAAGTGGGAGCCAAAATCAGGAGTGGGTGATAAATGCAGAATTGGTGCACTTGTTTCTATCACACCTTTTCTCTGATTTTTCCTCACCTGGTTTTGGCTCCCACTCCTGAGAAAAATTACTGACCGAATTCTGATAGTGGGGCCATGGCCTAACACTACCTATTGGATGTAGCGATCCTGAAAGTCAGTATTGACCCTTTTACAAGCCATGCCGCATGACTTGGAATAAGAAGCCAAACCAGAAACTCCATGTGCAAACACGTGTTTTGGGGTATTCGCCCCTCCTTAGTGCAAAACAAGAGGTCTAATTTGGCTAGGTAAGAGGCCTTTGACTGGGGTCTAAGGTGGAACGTTTATCCCAGTCAGAGGCCTCTCGCCTAGCCAGCCAGTTTGTCTCCAGGAAAAGCAGACAAATGCCATGATGCTTTCCTACTTTTGCTGCAACTATAGTACATTCCAGAAATTGCTAGGAGTCACTAATTAAACAATTGTGGCATATCATAGAGATATAGAGCCCAAATCATCAAAGCTTTTCACCAGAATTTTGGTGTAAAACGCTTTGAAAAGTTATACAATTTTGGCGCAATGTCAGGCTGCACTAAAAATTTGTGACTTATCGTTCTCACCACTTTTTGGAGCTAGGGCGGGGCAGGGACATGATGAGCTGCATTGTTCCTTGTGCCTCAAATCTTACTCCAGTCCCAGAATGGAGTAAGATTTGTAGTGAGGTGCACATGGAGACGCACGCCTCGTTCTCTTAATGAATCTTCTGAGTATGCCTCCCCATCAAGACCGGCGATAAAAAAAAATGCTGTTCTTGATGAATCAGTGCCATGATGATTATTGAAAGACATTTCAGTAACTTAAATTAATTGCAACCTCTGATCCAGATCTTGCCAATACAACATATAGGATTGCTTATTATTCGGACTTGGGGAATTTCTATCTGAATTGAGTCAAGCATGCATAAGATAGAAATCAAGAAAAAAATGCAATGTATTTTTCTATAGCTAATCTTTAAAGGTGGGGAGTTGTAAGCTTTCCTCACCCTGGAGAGGGGCTTCTTAGGGACTCATGGAATAATTTGCAAATTGAAACTTGTATATCTGAATTGTTGAATAATTGCAGTGTAAGGAAAAACTGCACTTTGGTTCAAGACTTTTGCAAAACATTAATGACTCCCCTAGATGGCATCTCATCAACTAGAGTTTCCCATGGGACTTCACATTCCCTGTATTGTCCTGTCATGTTTATTCAGTTCTGTGGTGTGCTACTGACAAGATTGATTGACATAAAACCCGTTACTCCAACAAGTAAATAGACTTCTGTAATGATGGAGAAAATATAGTGTGTTCTCGTAATGTTTTTTTGTAAAATATATGTATGGCTTTGATAACTTGTCTTTACATTACTTTCCATTCATGAGCCCAATTATTTACAGAATAAAGAGTGTAAGACACAGAGTGTCAAGTAGAGGGTCAATACTAAGTATGTTTGACTTTTAGTCTTGTTGACTTACATAACACTTAAAGAGAACCTGTCATCAGGTCCTAAACTGCTCCCCTGAGTATTCTGCATTTCTTTTTTTCTCTTTTTTTTTATAAATCCTCCATACGGTTCGAGAAATATGGACCTAAGAGGGAGGTGTTCACTGGGTAATAATGGGTAGCATCTTAAAAACACACCCCAGATAATCCTGTGAGCCACGTCCCATTGTTAAACACCATAAAAAGGCACATATCTTTGGAACCGTATGGCGGAATATAAATAAAATTAAACAAAAAAACAGAATACTGTGGCAAGCAGCGGAAATAAAATATTAAGAAAACTTGGCCACTATTGACCTGGTGGCAGGTCCTCTTTAATTAAGATTTTACACTTAAATTACATTAAAGGGAATCTGTCAGCTGGATGAACCCTCCTAAGCTGTCTATATGGACATGTAGGTCATAGAAAGTTAAATAAAATGATACCTGTGATCTGATGTCTTATTCCACAAAAAAGCCGCTTGTTTCTTAATATACAAATGAGCTGTTAAGATCTATGGGCCGGACATTGAGAATCTGCCTTCAGAGCTTATTATAAATGAAAGGGGACGTTACCAGTGTGAGACATGTAGTTATTGAGTCTGTTCTCTGGATCCATATATCACACTGGTAATATCCCCTTTTCATTTAAAATAATCCCTGGAGGCAGATTCTCAGGGAGATCTATGTCCGGCCCATAGATCTTAGCAGCTCATTTACATATTAGGAAAAACGTGGATTTCTCTGGAATAAGACATCATATCACAGGTATCATTTTATTCAGCGACCTATGTGTCCATATGGACGGCATACGAGGGTTGATCCTACTGACAGATTCCCTTTAAGGTGGGCAGTGGTCTTAGATTTAGAAGTTGTTTATTATAAACTGTTGTTTTTCTCTCAGGATTCAAGCCAGATTGAACTCCTTAAAGAACTTCTGGATCTCCTTCAAGACATGGTGGTGATGCTGCTTTCGCTTCTAGAAGGTACGGTTGTATTATATTATAATTAAATCTAGTTTTCTACTGGATTTGTTAAACAAGCTACAAGCATAGCAGTATTTCCGACCATATTGTTGACAGTTCAGGAGTTTATATCCTGCTTACAGGTTCCTTTTTGAATGTTTTTCATTTCCCGGTACTCCCTCTAATGGCTCACAGAATGTGGTGACTGTTGCTGCCCATTTAATCCAGCTTAGAAATAGTTGAACAAGAAAATAAAAAAAATCTCCACCATTTATGCACGCACAGATTATTAAAAGTGCAAGCTAGATGGAACAGGTAGTTTAAAGGGAACCTGCCTCTTTGGAAAACGATATTTACCTGCTGATGTAGGGTTAATCTGTAGGTAGAGTACCAAATGCTTCCCTGCCGCCTTATTTAAAGTATGACTACTGGAAAAAAATTAACTTATATCTTCCCACAAGCTACTGGCTTTCAGTCATGGGGCGGGCATGGAGCATGTACAGTCTCCGCTTACAGCACCACTTGCTATACTTTGAGTGGCGGCTGAAAGTAGTTTGGCATTTTGAAAGTTTGCACAGCAGTGTATCTGTGCAGAGCGAGCTGTCAATCAAGGTGCCGGAAGGTGCTTACTGCCCACGCTGACAGTATAGTGAGTGGTGCTGTAGCCTCTCCATGCGCACCCCCATGATTGAAAGCTACCCACTCTCATGAGGAAATAACTTAATTTTCTCCAGATTTCTGCACTTTTAGTAAGGCAGCCGTGCAGCATTGTAACGCTTTTTACCTGCACATTGACCCCACATCTGCAGAAAAATTGCGTTTTCTAAGGTGATAGGTTCCCCTTTAAGTGAGGAAGAGTTGAGTAATAAATCTGAAGGATGATTTTGGAATTGTTTGCATGTGTAAACAGATAAGAAATGGTGAAACCTTCAGGCTTGTAGTGGTATTTGTACACACTTCCACTGTGGGTCTGTTGTGTGTTCTTCATATTGCCTCTATTGCTGGCAGTCGCTTGTCATAACTCAATTCCCTCAAATCCAATAACACATAAGATGCTGAACACCAAATTATGGATTTAAGGCCAGCTGTCTTCTCTGTGGAAGATGAATAAAAATCCTTCCTTATTAGCATTATACTAACTATATTTGCATATGCTTTGCATTTTAATTTCTTTTCCCCTCTGAAAAAATATAAGTAGAAAAAAAAAAGAAATTAAGCAGAAAAAAAATGGAACAGACTGATTTGGAGGACATTTCAGATATCTGATGCATAGAAAAAGATGGGGTCATCCAAAATGCTAAAGAATAAAACAAAATGTCTGATTCCTATTGGTGCCATTTACATTGAAATGTTACAGTCTTTCATTAGCGACTGTGTGTTCACCTTACTATACAAAAAGTGAGCTGCAGGGATAGAAAATATGATAGATACCTGTGTATGAACAGGTTGAAGATGCTTCACAAAACCTTAAAAATAGTGATGGAGCCTTCATGGGATTGATGATTGAGGTATAATAACATAGTGGTTCAGAAAGGGGCCCCCAATTACAAAGTGTGTGTCTCTCCTTCTGGAAGACTTCGTGTATCTATGGTTTCAGTGGAACAAGTGTAATACTTTTTTTTACCCTGTGCCAGTGCTGCAGCGTAATTGAACACTTTCTGCTAGGTTTTGATCATAAGGACAACCTGAAATTAAGTTTTCTGTGAGGGAACCGCTCAACAAAAAGGCATGGTCAAAACAGGAAAACTACTTTAATATAAGAAAAAGGAGTGCAATTGTGTGTTAGGTTGTAAGCAATTATTTATTTTTTAATTTTATTGGTTTTTATTTTGTATTACAGGCAATGTAGTAAATGGGACTATTGGAAAACAAATGGTTGACACTTTAGTGGAGTCATCTAGCAATGTTGAAATGATACTGAAATTCTTTGATATGTTCCTGAAGTTGAAGGATCTAACCAGCTCGGATGCATTTAAAGAATATGACCCAGAAGGAAAGGGTATTATTTCAAAAAAAGAGTTCCAAAAAGCAATGGAGGGACAAAAACAATATGCTCAGTCGGAAATTGAGTTTCTACTCTCTTGTGCAGAAGCAGATGAAAATGATATGTTTAACTATGTAGAGTTTGTAGACCGATTCCATGAGCCAGCTAAAGACATTGGTTTCAATGTGGCTGTTTTGTTGACCAATCTCTCGGAGCACATGCCAAATGACTCTCGGCTCCAGTGTTTATTAGACCCTGCAAACAGTGTTCTGAACTACTTCTCTCCATACTTGGGACGCATAGAAATAATGGGTGGAGCAAAAAGAATAGAGAGAGTGTATTTTGAGATCAGCGAATCAAGCCGAACACAGTGGGAGAAACCTCAAGTCAAGGAGTCCAAGAGACAATTTATATTTGATGTCGTAAATGAAGGTGGAGAACAGGAAAAGATGGAACTATTTGTTAACTTTTGTGAGGATACAATTTTTGAGATGCAGTTGGCGTCTCAGATATCTGAGTCAGATGCAGCTGAGAGACCTGAAGAAGAGGAAGAAGAAGAACCGCACCATATGATTGAAGTTGGTGAAGAGGATGAAGAAGAGCAGTCTCTAGAATCATCATCTGCTTTTATTGTAGCTTGCACTGCGCTGAGGAAAAATATGTCCAATTTCTTCAAAATGTTAACCTTGAAGAACATTGGTAAACAGTTTCGGAAAGTGAAAAAGATGACCGTCAAGGAATTAGTCAAAGTCTTCTTCTCATTTTTTTGGACGCTGTTTGTTGGTTTGTTCCAATTTGTGTTTACGATAGTATGGGGAATATTCCAGATTCTTTGGAGCACAGTATTTGGAGGTGGCTTAGTCGAAGGGGCCAAAAACATTAAAGTAACCAAAATATTAGGAGACATGCCCGATCCTACACAATTTGGAATTCACGATGATGTCTTGGAAGCTGAAAAAGCAGATTCATCTGAACACTCATCTGCAGAACTAGCACAGCTTGTTAAAGGAGACAAGGGAGATATGGATATGCCTGATATTTTTGGTGTTCCCGCTAAGAAAGAAGGTTCTAAGCATGGTGTAGAAATTGGTCTTGGTGATTTCACAGAAAATGTAAGCACAGAGACTGCAACCAGTCTGGAGAGTGCTGTACATAAGAAGAGAAAAGCTCTTGTAAGTAGCTTCATTTTTTTTATTTCTCTTACTTATTTCCATGTGTATGCTACTTTACTGATTTACGCAAATGTTGGTGTTAAATAGAGGTAATATATTAACGTGATAGTACAGCAGTATGTCCATGAGTATTCTACATTTTTTTAGGGGTCACAATACCTTTTTGAAAAAAAAACCAAAACATTAATCACATTTGTATTTTAAAAGCATTGTCAAAGGCTCTGTGTTTCATATAATTTTCCTTATATGCATGATGGGGCAAATGTAGCTAAAAAATGAAGTCCTCTCAGCTATTGAGGACTTGAGGTGTCCACTCAAAACTACAGATGTATATTGACTGGCTGCCATACAGCGACCGCTCTGATGGTATGGATTGGCGTATAACTTTGTATCTCATTTCTGTCATCTTCTGACAACCTCTTAGCACTTTTTAGAAAATTTACCATGACTTTTACTAAACTTGTAAAGATTTTAGCATGAGTGGATATGTCAGTAAACCTTTTACTGCGCTCATTAAATTATCTCCTGCTTTCCTTAGTTCTTCTCCCTGGTGCAATATCAAGGGAGAAATACAAGAATCTAATAAGGCAGCGTCCCTAAAAAACAACAGTTTTGCTCCTTTCATAAGCGTCTTGGATGTTGCCTTGAAGTTGGAGTTCGCAGTCTTTCCTCCTCCCCATTGTCTAGAAGAATTAATGAAGCAAGCCTTGCTAGTTAGTTATGCATGTTAGTTGGCAGATGCTCTGTTGTGCTGCCTGAAGGCAACAGTTAATGTCTATTTTCATTTTAATATCCACATTCCTGATGTGACGTTTAACAGTAACAAGTTCGTTATCATGAAATACAAGTCACTGTATATTGTGCCGGATGGCGCGGGGAGAGATTGGAAACTAGATATCTTGCCTCAGAAGGGACGTGCGACTGTAAAGGCCAGGGAATTCAGAAGACCCTGCTTTCTATTTATTAATTAATGTTTCAGCTTTGGGGGAACATTATCAAACAGGCAATTTACTGGCAATAACAAGCATTCAGAAATTGGGCCAAGGTCACACAGTATAATTATAATAGCATTGAGTAGTTATCTGATGTGGAACTGCGATGCTCATTTTGTGTTAGATAACGACAGCAATTAATGCTTAGCCAGGGCAGGTTTTATGTAATTATGGGACATGATGCTGAATTGTTGCAGCAGTTGTACATGGGATTCTTCTGTTAGTTGCACCCAGGACTGTAAAAGTGATCATTCTTAGACATAGGCAGAATTCTTCATTTTAAATGTTAGTGAAAAAATACACAGTTTTTTTTATGTCCCAAGTAGCAAGGAAATAACCTTGGGCAATAGTTTGGGCTACTGATCTCAAAACTAGAGATAAGCAAATCGATTCACAGCGGTCATGTCAGTTGTCCATGACTATCTGAATGGAGCCTTGAGAACAGACTCCTTCCTGCCGGCATCCCTATCGCCTCATCTCATTAGTAGGCCTGGTGCAAAGCCATGTGTGCGTCCTGCTGCAACGATGAAGTCATGCTGGGCCTATAATCTGAAAAAGTGATGGGGACTCCAGCAGGTAGGAGGAAGTTTTGAGGGCTCATTGACATGGTCCCTTAACCAGGGTCCTGTGAATTGATTCACTCATCTATAATCAAAACCTATAGATCCTAGCTTTGATCTATAGCATTCCAACATCTTGTATGGCACATATGACCCTTATTCACAAGGCAATGGCATGTGCATGGAGCCTATATAGTGAGTCCATACAGTGCTGTATTGTAGAACCATAGGCATTTCATGTGCTGCTCTATGGTGCCTCCATAACACACCATGTTCTTTTGTAGCTCATTATATATGACTAGCTATTGAACACGTTCTACGCCCGGGTGGTGAGCATTTTTATTGGTATATGGTCTCCCATGCTGGTATGTGCTGTCCCCATCCTGTCCCCACCATCCTATCCTGGTATGCATGGCACCCCTCATCCCCATCCTGGTATGCATGGCACCCCTCATCCCTATCCTGGTATGCATGGCACCCCTCACCCCCATCCTGGTATGCATGGCACCCCTCACCCCCAATCCTGGTATACATGGCACCCCTCAACTCTCATCCAGGAAGGCATGGCACCCTTCACCCCCAATCCTGGTATGCGTGGCACCCCTCACTCCCAATCCTGGTATGCATGGCACCCCTTATCCCCAATCCTGGTATGCATGGCACCCCTCATCCCCAATCCTGGTATGCATGATACCCCTCATCCCTATCCTGGTATGTATGGTACCCCTCATCCTGGTATGCATGGCACCTCTCATCCCTATCGTGGTATGTGTGGTACTCCTCATGCCTATCCTGGTATGCATAGTACCCCATCCCTATCCTGGTATGCATGGGCCCCTCACCCACATCCTGGTATGCATGGCACCCCTCACCCCCATCCTATCCCGGTATGCATGGCACCCCTCATCCCCAATCCCGGTATGCATGGCACCCCTCATCTCCAATCCCGGTATGCATGGCACCCCTCATCCCCAATCCCGGTATGCATGGCACCCCTCATCCCCAATCCCGGTATGCATGGCACCCTTCATCCCCAATCCCAGTATGCATGGCTCCCCTCATCCCCAATCTCGGTATGCATGGCTCCCCTCATCCCCAATCCTGGTATGCATGGCACCCCTCATCCCCAATCCCGGTATGCATGGCACCCCTCATCCCCAATCCCGGTATGCATGGCTCCCTCAACCCCAATCCTAGTATACATGGTACCCCTCATGCCCAATCCTGGGATGCATGGCACCCCTCATCCTAGTATGCATGGCACCCCTCATCCTCAATCCTGGTATACATGGTACCCCTCATCCCTATATGCATGGCACCCCTCATCCCTATCCTGGTATGCATGGTACCCCATCCCTCATCCCTATCCTGGTATGCATGGGCCCCTCACCCACATCCTGGTTTACATGGCAGCCCTCACCCCTATCCTATCCCGGTATGCATGGCACCCCTCATCCCCAATCCCGGTATGCATGGCACCCCTCATCCCCAATCCCGGTATGCATGGCACCCCTCATCCCCAATCCTGGTATACATGGTACCCCTCATGCCCAATCCTGGGATGCATAGCACCCCTCATCCCCATCCTGGTATGTATGGTATCCCTCATCCTGGTATGCATGGCACCACTCATCCCCAATCCTGGTATGCATGGCTCCCCTCATCTCCAATCTCGGTATGCATGGCTCCCCTCATCCCCAATCCCGGTATGCATGGCACCCCTCATCCCCAATCCCGGTATGCATGGCTCCCTCAACCCTAATCCTGGTATACATGGTACCCCTCATCCTGGTATGCATGGCACCCCTCATCCTGGTATGCATGGCACCCCTCATCCCTATCCTGGTATGCGTGGTACTCCTCATGCCTATCCTGGTATGCATGGTACCCCATCCCTCATCCCTATCCTGATATGCATGGGCCCCTCACCCACATCCTGGTATGCATGGCACCCCTCACCCCTATCCTATCCCGGTATGCATTGCACCCGTCATCCCCAATCCCGGTATGCATGGCACCCCTCATCCCCAATCCCGGTATGCATGGCACCCCTCATCCCCAATCCCGGTATGCATGGCACCCCTCATCCCCAATCCCGGTATGCATGGCACCCCTCATCCCCAATCCTGGTATACATGGTACCCCTCATGCCCAATCCTGGTATGCATGGCTCCCCTCATCTCCAATCTCGGTATGCATGGCTCCCCTCATCCCCAATCCCGGTATGCATGGCACCCCTCATCCCCAATCCCGGTATGCATGGCTCCCTCAACCCTAATCCTGGTATACATGGTACCCCTCATCCCCATCCTAGTATGCATGGCACCCCTCATCCCCAATCCTGGTATACATGGCACCCCTCATCCTGGTATGCATGGCACCCCTCATCCCTATCCTGGTATGCGTGGTACTCCTCATGCCTATCCTGGTATGCATGGTACCCCATCCCTCATCCCTATCCTGATATGCATGGGCCCCTCACCCACATCCTGGTATGCATGGCACCCCTCACCCCTATCCTATCCCGGTATGCATTGCACCCGTCATCCCCAATCCCGGTATGCATGGCACCCCTCATCCCCAATCCCGGTATGCATGGCACCCCTCATCCCCAATCCCGGTATGCATGGCACCCCTCATCCCCAATCCCGGTATGCATGGCACCCCTCATCCCCAATCCTGGTATACATGGTACCCCTCATGCCCAATCCTGGGATGCATGGCACCCCTCATCCCCATCCTAGTATGCATGGCACCCCTCATCCCCAATCCCGGTATGCATGGCACCTCTCATCCCCAATCCTGGGATGCATAGCACCCCTCATCCCCATCCTGGTATGTATGGTACCCCTCATCCTGGTATGCATGGCACCCCTCATCCCCAATCCTGGTAAGCATGGCACCCCTCATCCCTATCCTGGTATGTATGGTACCCCTCATCCTGGTATGCATGGCACCCCTCATCCCCATCCTGGTATGCATGGCACCCCTCATCCCCAATCCCGGTATGCATGGCACCCCTCATCCCCAATCCTGGTATGCATGGCACCCCTCATCCCCAATCCCGCTATGCATGGCACCCCTCATCCCCAATCCTGGTATACATGGTACCCCTCATGCCCAATCCTGGGATGCATGGCACCCCTCATCCCCATCCTAGTATGCATGGCACTCCTCATCCCCAATCCCGCTATGCATGGCACCTCTCACCCCCAATCCTGGGATGCATAGCACCCCTCATCCCCATCCTGGTATACATGGTACCCCTCATCCCCAATCCTGGAAGCATGGCACCCCTCATCCCCATCCTGGTATGTATGGTACCCCTCATCCCCATCCTGGTATGCATGGCACCCCTCAACCCCAATCCTGGTATGCATGGCTCCATAATCCCCAATCCCAGTATGCATGGCACCCCTCATCCCCAATCCCGGTATGCATTTCACCCCTCATCCTCAATCCCAGTATGCATGGCTCCCTCCACCCCAATCCCGGTATGCATGGCTCCCCTCAACCCCAATCAGGGTATGCATGGCACCCCTCATCCCCAATCCTGGTATGCATGGCTGCATAATCCCCAATCCCAGTATGCATGGCACCCCTCATCCCCAAACCCGGTATGCATGGCTCCCCTCATCCCCAATCCCGGTATGCATGGCACCCCTCATCCCCAATCCCGGTATGCATGGCATCCCTCATCCCCAATCCCGGTATGCATGGCACCCCTCATCCCCATCCTGATATGCATGGCACCCCTCATCCCCATCCTGATATGCATGGCACTCCTCATCCCTATCCTGGTATGCATGGGCTCCTCATCCCCAATCCTGGTATACATGGTACCCCTCATCCCTATCCTGGTATGTATGGTACCCCTCATCCTGGTATGCATGGCACCCCTCATCCCAATTCTGGTATATATGGCCTCCTCATCCCAGAAACCTGGTATGCATGGCACCCTTCATCCCTATCCTGGTATGCATGGCACCCCTCCTCCCTATTCTGGTATGTATGGTACCCCTCATCCTGGTATGCATGGCACCCCTCATCCCAATTCTGGTATGTATGGCCTCCTCATCCCAGAAACCTGGTATGCATGGCACCCCTCATCCCTATCCTGGTATGCATGGTACCCCTCATCCTGGTATGCATGGCACTCCATTCCTCATCCTGATATGGATGGTACCCCTCATCCCTATTCTGGTATGCATGGCACCCCTCAATCCTGGTATGCATGGTCCCCCTCACCACCCAATCCTGGTATGCATGGTCCCCTCACCCCCCAATCCTGGTATGCATAGTCCCCTCACCCCCCAATCCTGGTATGTGTGGCCCCCTCACCCGCCAATCCAGGTATGCATGGCACCCCTCACCCCCATCCTGGTATGCATGGCACTCCTCATCCCTATCCTGGTATGCATGGGCTCCTCATCCCCAATCCTGGTATACATGGTACCCCTCATCCCTATCCTGGTATGTATGGTACCCCTCATCCTGGTATGCATGGCACCCCTCACCCCCATCCTGGTATGCATGGCACTCCTCATCCCTATCCTGGTATGCATGGGCTCCTCATCCCCAATCCTGGTATACATGGTACCCCTCATCCCTATCCTGGTATGTATGGTACCCCTAATCCTGGTATGCATGGCACCCCTCATCCCTATCCTGGTATGCATGGTACCCCTCATCCTGGTATGCATGGCACTCCATTCCTCATCCTGATATGCATGGTACCCCTCATCCCTATTCTGGTATGCATGGCACCCCTCACCCCCCAATCCTGGTATGCATAGTCCCCTCACCCCCCAATCCTGGTATGCATGGCCCCCTCACTCGCCAATCCTGGTATGCATGGCACCCCTCATCCCCATCCTGGTATGCATGGCACTCCATTCCTCATCCTGATATGCATGGTACCCCTCATCCCTATTCTGGTATGCATGGCACCCCTCACCCCCCAATCCTGGTATGCATAGTCCCCTCACCCCCCAATCCTGGTATGCATGGCCCCCTCACTCGCCAATCCTGGTATGCATGGCACCCCTCATCCCCATCCTGGTATGCATGGCACTCCTCATCCCTATCCTGGTATGCATGGGCTCCTCATCCCCAATCCTGGTATACATGGTACCCCTCATCCCTATCCTGGTATGTATGGTACCCCTCATCCTGGTATGCATGGCACCCCTCACCCCCATCCTGGTATGCATGGCACCCCTCATCCCCATCCTTATATGCATGGCACCCCTCATCCCCATCCTGATATGCATGGCACTCCTCATCCCTATCCTGGTATGCATGGGCTCCTCATCCCCAATCCTGGTATACATGGTACCCCTCATCCCTATCCTGGTATGTATGGTACCCCTAATCCTGGTATGCATGGCACCCCTCATCCCTATCCTGGTATGCATGGTACCCCTCATCCTGGTATGCATGGCACTCCATTCCTCATCCTGATATGCATGGTACCCCTCATCCCTATTCTGGTATGCATGGCACCCCTCACCCCCCAATCCTGGTATGCATAGTCCCCTCACCCCCCAATCCTGGTATGCATGGCCCCCTCACTCGCCAATCCTGGTATGCATGGCACCCCTCATCCCCATCCTGGTATGCATGGCACTCCTCATCCCTATCCTGGTATGCATGGGCTCCTCATCCCCAATCCTGGTATACATGGTACCCCTCATCCCTATCCTGGTATGTATGGTACCCCTCATCCTGGTATGCATGGCACCCCTCATCCCTATTCTGGTATGTATGTTACCCCTCATCCTGGTATGCATTGCACCCCTCATCCCAATTCTGGTATGTATGGCCTCCTCATCCCAGAAACCTGGTATGCATGGCACCCCTCATCCCTATCCTGGTATGCATGGTACCCCTCATCCCTATTCTGGTATGCATGGTACCCCTCACCCCCCAATCCTGGTATGCATGGTCCCCTCACCCCCCAATCCTGGTATGTGTGGCCCCCTCATCCCTTTCACGTTGTACACACATACAAAAAATAAACACTTATACTCACCTTTCTTCCCTGTGCTCCAGCACTACGGTGTCCTGTTCTGCCCGAGGTCGGGGGAGGAGTGTGGTGCCGGAGTACACGCGTGCCCATACCGCGCTGTCCGGCGCCTCAGTCCTGCCCCGGTCTCCGGCAAAGATAGGCATCACGGCAACGCTCCTCCCGGTCAGGTAAGTATGTAAGTATGGCGCCGGAGATCGCGGTATGCTTTCAGTGTCTACGCATACTGCGATCTCCGGTGCCATACACTCCTCTTACCTGTAACGGCTGCATGTGTGCTTCTGTCTGGAACAGACTGCGTGTCACGCATGCGCAGTCTATAGAGGCTTCAGACAGAGACACGCATCCCCGGTTATATTATAGATGCCACAATTTTTATTCATGGATTAAAAACCTTTTATGAAATGTACTGCATGAAATTATACTGGGATGTGTAAAAAAAATAAAGTACCAGTGGGAGCTGATGGACAGAGGATGACCCGTTTGTCTGGTACTGGTGGTGTCTTTTTTTTTTTTTTTTTTAGCCACATATCAGTATCCTACTGCTTCTGTGCATGACTAGTAGAAGGACAATGCCTACATACAAGCTTCTGTACAGAGTTGTCTGTTTTATGCACATCTCCATAGGAGAACAGTCCAGCTTATGACTATATCTTCTACTATAAGCCTATGAAACACTACCTTGTTTGCTTCTTTTAGAGCCATTGTATGAAATTCCTTAGAAATGAGGATGGGGCATGTTAGATTTGACCCTTTTGTATTGCTAGAAGTTAAGCAGCTGCCAGGGTGAAAAATTGTGGAAATGATGTAGTAGCAAACTGGTTACTAGTGTTAACAATGCATTACATTTTGCACAAATTGTAGCCGAAGCACATAAATCCATTTCATTCAGGTCATAACACATCTAGTTGTGTATTTGACGGGTGGTTCACAGCGTGTTTTCTTGTAAAATGTAGATTGTATGTTATAGACCCAATCATTTTCACACAATAAATCTGCAGAAATCCTTGTATTGCCTCATCCTGTGCTTCCTACTGTTCAGAATATATGGTGCCACAGAAATGTAAGCGTAATAGAGTAAATGCCTCCAGTGGTGATCAATAGTGGAATATTTTATGGGGAAGAAATTTAGTAGTTTTTTGCTTGAAAACATTTGTATCATTAAATGTGTGGGAATATTGAACAATAACAGATTTTTTTTTATAACTCTAATTTAATATTCATTTGCGTGCTCTTAGGACCTGATTATGCTCTGCATGCATAAACTAATGGGTATTATGCGTCTTGTATAGTGGCGGTAGCTTTTTGGTTCTATAAAGACACGACATTGGTGTTAGCATAATTATGATTCCCTGTGTGAAAGGTTTTAGTACAGCAGATTGGCATGAGCTCCGATTCCCAGTTGGTTATTTAATTGTATTTTCTTTTTTTTCACATTTACTTTTTTTTTTTTTTTTTTTGAGATGTTCTACTTTTCTATATTAATTGTAATGGATTAACTTAGTTTTCATTGTACAATACATTCTGTGATGTAAACATATCATTAGTCTGAAGGCAAAGGTATTTTAAGTCCACAGCCTAAGGGCTCTTTCACACGTCCTGATATTTCCGGTACTAGAAAAAACAGTACCGGAGATATCCGTATTTGTGTGTCTATCTGTGCTGCCTGTGTGCCACATCAGGCCCTGCGCTGAGCTCAGTGAGTGACAGGACACCACTCACTGAGCTCAACGCAGTTCAGGGGTCAGCTCGCTGCAGCGAGTCATTCTGCCCTGCTCCTGAGTGTGTGCGGTCGCCTGATGGTCAGATGGATTACAGCGTGGGACACCAGAGTTTTTAAATTTCAGACAGGTGAGTATAAGGATTTTTTTATTTTATTCTTATTTTTCCAATTTCTGGACACAGCGGGGGCACAACACAACTGTCAGCATTGTCCCCTGCTGGTGCTGATTGCAGCGCAAGCAGGGGACAATGATGTGCCTTCAGCACTGGGCGCTTGGGAACAGAGCTAACTGTACCTGTACTGTAGTGTGGCTAAGGGCTCAGTGCACGGCTACACCCCTTCAATTTACATACTGAGCTTTTGTTCATATCTGGCTCTTAAGTGAGTGCAGCCGCAACTGAATCAGTGTCTCTGGACCTCCGCACCAGCCATGCTCAACATCAGTGTCCTGTCTCGTCACGGGCTCCTATTTACAGTACAGTACCGAGTTGCAGCTGTAGACAGGAGTTATCAATGAGATCACACACTGACACTGTGTGAATGTCACATGGCTGGACTCCTGGCCTTGTCATTGGCATACAAAATAAATTATTCTTTTTCTGGCAAGTCAACCACTAAAATCTACACTACAGGTAGGATTTTTATTAGGGCTACATAGGTTTACTTAACGTTTAACGAGTGACAAACTCCCTTTAATACTAACTTTAGAAAGGGAAAGGACTGTGATTTAGGTAATTTTGTTTCCCATAGGACTTCATTGAATCGTACATAAATACAATAGGGCACAAGTTTATCAAGCGAAATGCACCAGCAAGGCAGAAAAAAAGATTAGAAAAATAATGACGTGCATGAAAGTCATGTATTATTTTCAATTCAGTTCTTTAACATGTACAATTGGCTTGTGATGGCTGCGCTATATATATATTATAGACTTAGGCTCCGATTTATCAACACTGGCAATTTTCACACCAGTCTTGACAAGGGGACGTGCTGGAGTCAGACACTCTTGATTCATTAAGAGGCGCACACCTCTTAATGAATTAGCGTCTGACAACTGGCTTGTGCCTCACCACTAATCTTACTTTACTTGGGCACTGTAGTAAGATTTGTCCATAATTTGCCAAGCGGGGTTGCTACACCCCTGTTTCGCACCAGCGCCGCCCACTCTGTTGGAGCTGGGCAAAAATGTCATGAGAACTCCATAAGTGGGATTATGTAAGCACAGTGTCATTTGGCGGCAAAACTTTGCAACTTTTCAAAACTTTTTACACCAGAATTCTGGTATAAAAACTTTGATGAATTAGGCCCTTAAACTATTTTGCCTGTAAAATATTGACCAAAAAGTCCTAAGTCACATGCATAGGTCATATAGATGTGCAATTTTTTTTTCATTCGAATTTACCATCTTTGACAAATATTTTCCAAAAAATTGATTCAGGGGAGGGATTTGCAGAGCACTGTCTCAAACTGATATGGTCACTGTCAGAGGTAACATCATTCTGCTGTGACTGAGCTAAGCGATGTGCCATTTATTCCACAAAATATTTTTTGGCTCCTCTTCACTAAGACACCTGCCAGAGGCAAAGGAGAACAATTTTGGCCTTTGTTTGCTAGTACTGCTCAGACAGCTAGTGCCAGTGGTGGTGGTGCAGCTGTTGTATGGTATGGGTTTGCTTTCTTTTACATTACCCAGTCTATTACCTTTGCCACTTTTTTTTATTTTACCATACATTTTTACTACTCTATATTTTACAGTTGTCACTGCTTTAAACCACAATTCCATCTTTTCCCAAAAAGGACTGAACAAGAAAAGCTAGGTAAACTCCCAAAATACAGCAACTGTAACAGGACACAGTATTGTTGAGATTTGACTAATAAAACGAGTGTCCAAAAAAAGTTTTTTTTTTTTTTTTTTACATGCGCACTGTCTGGATTTTTTTTTAACAAATAGTTTGTATTTTTTTGTTTAAAACAATTCTTTCCTTTCAAAAAGGACTGAACAAGAAATTGTAGTTACATGTCCAAAAAGCAGCAGTGGCAAATGGCGAGAGTATTGGTGTGGTGTGTATGAATTTCAAATTAGACTACACTAATGTGTGCAAAAATGTAGTACAGTATTTGGTGTAATGCATACTTTGCGTGACAGATTACATTCACATGGCCATATTTTCAATCCGAGTTCTATCTGTGAAAAAAACTTAGCGCATTTGGACCAATTCTATTCAAATGACATTAGTTTTTACACTGCTCGAATGTCTGCGTGAAATAAAATTGCAGCATGCACTAATCTCTTATTTTGGCAGACACTTGCACATTCAAGTCTATGGGTGCTCCCAAAATATCGTATCCCATATAGCTCAATTGTATAGCATCTGATTTATTTTATACATTACAGTTCTTTAATATGGGAAACTGTATTTGATCTTCTACATTTTAATAACTGCTGATGTATAAAAACAGATGCCAGAAGGATTGCATATGGATGAGAATACGGATCGTCCCCTTTTTCTGGATGAAAATAAGACAATTTTTTATATTCTCGCGTGAACTCAGCCTAAGATTTTATTTTGTCTTTCAACAATATTGTTGGTTTGCTTCTGTCTGAAGCATAAAAAACAAAAACGACGTGTACTTGAAATGCAACAAACGGCACAGTTTTTATGGCTTTCTATCCTTATCTCTATATCTTAGCTGTGACATCCTCTCACCATCCAGATACGCAAATTGTTCTAATTCGCCAGGTGCAGTGTATTCTTAAAAATTCAACTCCCATTCAAATCTATTCCTTCATCTTTAATGGTTCATGATATCCAGTGACTTAAGAATAACAGTCATATTACTGCTAAACCTGCATAATTGGGGCACAATCTAGAGAAATACAAATTTCTTTTCATGTTGCACATATATAGTGTACAAATTATTGACATTTTTCCAGTCTAATTCATCATAAAAGCGCAATAGCCAGCATTCCCATTTCAGCAGCAGCCACACAGCACGATGACGGTAATTCTGTTATATTCAATAACTCAGAGACCGGGGACAGTAGGTAATTATGTAAACTGGGGTGTATATGTAATGGGAAAAGGATCTGCATGTCTCTGCTCACTACTCATTAAAGCTCAGCTTATGTATCACAGCGTGTGATTCGTGTGTCAAGCAACACAGGCTTTGCCTTGTTTTTCCATAAATCATATATTGTATTCTATCAGAGATAGGCAATTATCTCTCTATTCTAAACTCTCTGAGCCAAACATAAGGTTCATAAGCCCTGGTGTCTCCCCCCCATTTTGCAAAAAAAAAAAAACAGCTGCCACCTCTATATTATATATATATATATATATATATATATATATATATATATATATATATATATATATATATATATATATAATCGTCTAATTCTGTTTGTCTGTAACGGAAATCCCGTGTCGCCGATTGGTCGTGGGCAGCTGGCACGACCAATCAGCGACTGGCGCAGTTCGGCTGCGAATTGGCGCGGGATTTGAACTACACTTAGCTGATTGGCGCAGCTACTTTAAATTAACCCCCCAATGTATCCCCCCGGGGCCCCTAATGAATTTCGTAAATACCTCATGTTGCCAATACTGCCTGTGCGCGGCGCTATCGCTGAACGTGCACAGGCAGCTCGTGACCCCCGGCTGCAGCCGGCTCTTGCTTCCGCTTACGTCACGACTATTTTCGGCTGCAGCCAGGGTCTCCTGTTTCGCGTTCCACGGTGAGTGACAGGGTGTGGGCGGGGTTATCCCCCATCGCGTCACACCCGGCGTCCACAGCGCGCTCTCTCAATGAATGGGCGCGCGGTGGATGCCGGGTGTGACGCAATGGGGGATAACTCCGCCCACACCCTGTCACTCACCGTGGAACGCGGAACAGGAGACCCCTGGCTGCAGCCGCAAATAGTCGTGACGTAAGCGGAAGCAAGAGCCGGCTGCAGCCGGGGGTTACGCACTGCAGCCGGGAGTCACGTGCTGCCTGTGCGCGGTCAGCGATAGCGCCGCGCACAGGCAGTATTGGCAACATGAGGTATTTACGAAATTCATTATTGGCCCCAGGGGGATACATTGGAGGGTTAATTTAAAGTAGCGGACAACCCCTTTAAACCCTGCTTCGCTGATTGGACGCGCCCGGCCGGCCGCGACCAATCTGTGAAGCGGGGTTTAAATTGCGCACCAATATCGCTGATTGGTCGCAGCCGGCAGAGTGCGACCAATCCGCGAAGCGGGGTTTAAATTGCGCATCAATATCGCTGATTGGTCGCGCCGCGGATTGGTCACGCCCGGCCGGTCGCAACCAATCATAGATATTGGCACGGAATTTAACCCCCAGTCACAGCGTGATGTAGTTCACTCACGTTTACTGAACACGTTCTGTCAGTCACAACGCGCTGAACAGATACTTCTTTACTGCACGTTATCACGATTTATGCTTCCTGTCTTCCAATGGATCGTAAGCGAAAATACGCCAATGAGGATGACAGAATAAACTACATACATATTCTAGAATACCCGATGAGCTAAAATTGGGCCACCATCTAGTATACATATAAGAGGTAAATAAATGTATTTTTTAATTTCACTGCATTTATCGCACACTATATCAGAGGTGTAATAGTGTAACCTGTACAGCCACTCAGGGGCCACACTCCCACCTGCAATGCAGCACATAATGAAGTGCAGCATGATGAACTATTGTACACTGCTCAAAAAAATAAAGGGAACACTTTAATAACACATCCTAGATCTGAATGAATGAAATATTCTCATTGAATACTTTGCTCTGTACAAAGTTGAATGTGCTGACAACAAACTCACACAAAAATCATCAATGGAAATCAAATTTATTAACCAATGGAGGCCGGGATTTGGAGTCACCCCCAAAATTAAAGTGGAAAAACACACTACAGGCTGATCCAACTTTGATGTAATGTCCTTAAAACAAGTCAAAATGAGGCTCAGTATTGTGTGTGGCCTCCACGTGCCTGTATGACCTCCCTACAACACCTGGGCATGCTCCTGATGAGGTTGCGGATGGTCTCCTGTGGGATCTCCTCCCAGACCTGGACTAAAGCATCCGCCAACTCCTGGACAGTCTGTGGTGGTGGATGGAGTGAGACATGATGTCCCAGATGTGCTCAATCGGATTCAGGTCTGAGGAACGGACGGGCCAGTTCATAGCTTCAATGCCTTCATCTTGCAGGAACTGCTGACACACTCCAGCCACATGAGGTCTTGCATTGTCCTGCATTAGGAGGAACCCAGGGCCAACCGCACCAGCATATGGTCTCACAAGAGGTCTGAGGATCTCATCTCGGTACCTAATTGTCAGTCAGGCTACCTCTGGCGAACACATGGAGGGCTGTGCGGCCCTCCAAAGAAGTGCCACCCCACACCATTACTGACCCACTGCCAAACCGGTCATGCTGATGGATGTTGCAGGCAGCAGATCGCTCTCCACGGCATCTCCAGACTCTGTCATGTCTGTCACATGTGCTCAGTGTGAACCTGCTTTCATCTGTGAAGAGCACAGGGCGTCAGTGGTGACTTTGCCAATCCTGGTGTTCTGTGGTTAATGCCAAGGGTCCTGCACGGTGTTGGGCTGTGAACACAACCCCCATCTGTGGACGTCGGGCCCTCATAGCACCCTCATGGAGTCGGTTTCTAACTGTTTGTGCAGGCACATGCACATTTGTGGCCTGCTGGAGGTCATTTTACAGGTCTCTGGCAGTGCTCCTCCTGTTCCTCCTTGCACAAAGGCGGAGGTAGCTGTCCTGCTGCTCGGTTGTTGCCCTCCTACGGCTCCCTCCACGTCTCCTGGTAGCGCCTCCAGCCTCTGGACACTACGCTGACAGACACAGCAAACCTTCTTGCCACAGCTCGCATTGATGTGCCATCCTGGATGAGCTGCAGTACCTGAGCAACTTCTGTGGGTTGTAAAGTCCGTCTCATGCTACCACAAGTGTGAAAGCACAACCAACATTCAAAAGGGACCAAAACATCAGCCAGAAAGCATTGGTACTGAGATGTGGTCTGTGGTCACCACCTGCAGAACCACTCCTTTATTGAGGGTGTCTTGATAATTGCCAATAATTTCCATCTATTGTCTATTCCATTTGCACAGCAGCATGTGAAATTGATTGTCAATCAGTGTTGCTTCCTAAGTGGACAGTTTGATTTCACAGAAGTTTGATTCACTTGGAGTTATATTCTGTTGTTTAAGTGTTCCCTTTATTTTTTGAGCAGTGTACTATAAGGGTGTGTGCAGATGATTCGGAGCTGCTGCAGGTTTGACGCTGCAGACTTATGCTGCGTCAAACCCGCAGCTGACAGCTGTTACAGCCTAGTGGATGGGATTTGTACAAATCCCATGTCCACTATACGTCTCTGTGCACCCGCGGAAACTGACATGCGGCGCGTCTTTCCAGACCTCAGCATGTCAATTTCTCCTGCGGGTCCGCATGCGGACTTTCCCCATAGACCTAATCTCTATGGGGAAAGGCCGTAGTTTTGTTTTTTTTTAAAAGGCGAAGCTCATTTGCATATCCGCACGCGGCTCCTCCGTAGCGTCGGGGCCGCAGGCTGGGAGATACGTCTGTACACACCTTAAAGAGCCCACATACTGTTCTTGCACTGAAACCTCCTGTACTACATAATATAATGTATTTGGAATATGTCTTCCTAATATTGTTCTCCCTTGTGTCACCCCCATTGTTTTCATACAGGTTTCATTTTCCTAAGTGCAAAGTCACAGCATTTCTGTATTAACACTCACAAATAGTGTGCACCACTAGATAAGGCTGTGTTGTAATGGGAAGGGCAGTCCCCCACTAAATGCTCCACTGACCACACCTGTGTTGTGTATCTCACAGCAGGCACATTAGGCTAATCTCTCCCTATACTGAGGTTTGACCAGTCATCCCACTGCGCATTTCATTGGGTATTGGCTTCTTCCTAAAATGCCACCTCAATGTTCACACTTAGCATGTTGCACCTATTGTGAAGTGGTCTTTCAATCACAGCTAGAGATGAGCAGATCAATTAGCAGAGGATCGAGTGTGAGACAAATTTCCTGAAACTTGTGGTTTCAAGTGAATTCGAACATATTCACAAAAAAAAAACAACATCTTGCCATGCACCATTTCCCACAATGCTGAAGCATCAGAGAGCAAGCTTACACTCTTTTGAGTTGTTGCGCAGGCCTCGTCCTAATGCCCTGCAGCTACAGATGCACACCTTGTACAGTGGTGGTCAGTACCTGGGCCATCACAGATCAGCAGTTCCTGGGGAAAAACAGAGTTTGTGCAACAGGCGTTTTCCAACTCCACAGGGTAAGTCTGTCTCTTCTGTAGGCTTTAAGCTCTTAGTCATCGAGGTCCTTTCTCTCCCTCTCCTATACAGTGTAAGCTCTTACGGTCAGCGGGATCCTCTCCCTCCTGTAGAGTGTAAGCTCTTATAGTCAGAGGCATCCTCTCCCTCCTGTTGAGTGTAAGCTCTTATGGTCAGCGGGGTCCTCTCTGTCTCTCCTGTAGAGTGTAAGCTCTTAGTCATTGAGGTCCTTTCTCTCCCTCTCCTGTACAGTGTAAGCTCTTACGGTCAGCGAGATCCTCTCTCTCCTGTAGCGTGTAAGCTCTTATAGTAAGCGGGGTCCTCTCTGTCTCTCCTGTACAGTGTAAGCTCTTACGGTCAGCGGGATCCTCTCTCTCCTGTAGAGTGTAAGCTCCTATGGTCAGCGGGATCCTCCCTCTCCTGTAGAGTGTAAGCTCCTATGGTCAGCGGGATCCTCCCTCTCATGTACAGTGTAAGCTCTTATGGTCAGCAGGGTCCTCTCTCTCCTGTAGAGTGTAAGCTCTTATGGTCAGCGGGGTCCTCTCTCTCCTGTAGAGTGTAAGCTCTTATGGTCAGCGGGGTCTGCTCTCTCCTGTAGAGTGTAAGCTCCTGTGGTCAGCGGGATCCTCCCTCTCCTGTAGAGGGTAAGCTCTTATGGTCATTGGGGTCTTCTCTCTCTCTCTCTCCTCTCCTGGAGAGTGTAAGCTGTTATGGTCTGTGAAGTCATCTTTTTCCTTTCCCTCACGTGTATTTTCCAAGTAATTACAAGCTTTCCAGTTTTGAGATTTGTACTAACTTATTTGCAGCAAATCACATTTTAAGGGAATATTTGTCGAATTTGAATCTCAAAAGATCCACTCATCCCTAATCACAGCAAAAATTAGCTGAACTCTTTCACATGCACTGTACTGTGTTTTAGTTGTATATTTATTTAATGCAATTATGTACTAGGAATCTAATATTAACCCTCATCTAGTCAGACCTGCGGAAATTCATCATGCCTGATCCTCTTCTTCCCCCGATTGTTAGCAGAATATCAAATACACATTTGATGGCTTAAAAACGTCCATGAAGTGGAACGTTTGATTCCTTTAGTCTCAGGGTCATTCGCAGCATAATCTTTCTATACCTGTTATAAATGCCCAACCTGCTCAGGCTGACATCTTTCACCACGTCTGGGAGTGCCCACAAATTTAGGAGGTGTGGCAGACCGTGGATCAATTTTTAGAATACATTTGACATTTCATTTCCTTTTACACTGGAGTGGGTGGTGTTTAATATTTTGGAAAAAGAAATTGATTCAATAATAAACCATCAATATATTCTGTATGAGATGCAACTACTCAAAACAGCGTTTTACAATGTTGAACTCAAAGCTCGCCCCCCTCATTATCCTTGGTTTAAAACATATAGTTTCTCATTAGATAGAACTGGTTGGAGATTTTGCTGGGAAAAAAAAAGAAACAAAATTTCTTTAATGTATGGGAAACAATTATTGCAACTCAACTGCTAACTATGAGACAATCACTACACTCTGGTTTGCAATGTACTGACTGGTATATGAAGGAACAATTAGCTGGAGGTACTCCTGTCATGCTGAATTAATGTCTCTAGTATGGCCCTAAGATGACTATTCTGCTTTGCTTAAGATGTCTTATTCTTGACTCACTCTATATGTGGAGATGTTTCATTTTTGCTTCGGACCTGATGCACTGAGGAGGTGGATGGGTTTAACGTCTGTTGATAATTGGATTACAAATTTTTAAATTGGTGTTCCTTGCTGGAAGGTATCTGTATATGTAAGTAAGGGGCCGGGGGTATATTGTGGTATGCCATAACGGCCCCTATACATATCAGACTAATGTCAGCGAAACCCGCCGATATTGATAAGTCCAGCTGACATACTAATATGCATTTGAGCCCCCTGACAGATGATTGTCTGAGGGGGATAATGATCCGCCATGTCGGATTTAGGACTGCCGATCCTTTAGTTCTCTAAAAGAGAAGCCGCCTCTAAGAGAACACAGGAGGGTTTGGTAGAATAAGATGCTCCTCTGTACGGGAGAGGTGGGGCAGACAGCTTCCAGTACAAATAATTGACCAAAGGATTGTTCGGTCCACAACTATCTAAGGTATATGGGAGATATTAGACCAAATAAAATAAATTAAAAATATATACAGTACAGACCAAAAGTTTGGACACACCTTCTCATTTAAAGATTTTTCTGTATTTTCTTGACTATGAAAATTGTACATTCACACTGAAGGCATCAAAACTATGAATTAACACAAGTGGAATTATATACTTAACAAAAAAGTGTGAAGCAACTGAAAATATGTCTTATATTCTAGGTTCTTCAAAGTAGCCACCTTTTGCTTTGATGACTGCTTTGCACACTCTTGGCATTCTCTTGATGAGCTTCAAGAGGCAGTCACCGGAAATGGTTTTCACTTCGCAGGTGTGCCCTGTCAGGTTTAATAAGTGGGATTTCTTGCCATATAAATGGGGTTGGGACCATCAGTTGTGTTGTGCAGAAGTCAGGTGGATACACAGCTGATAGTCCTACTGAATAGACTGTTAGAATTTGTATTATGGCAAGAAAAAAGCAGCTAAGTAAAGAAAAACGAGTGGCCATCATTACTTTAATAAATGAAGGTCAGTCAGTCTGAAAAATTGGGCAAACTTTGAAAATTTCCCCAAGTGCAGTTGCAAAAACCATCAAGCTCTACAAAGAAACTGGCTCACATGAGGACCGCCCCAGGAAAGGAAGACCAAGAGTCACCTCTGCTTCTGAGGATAAGTTTATCCGAGTCACCAGCCTCGGAAATCGCAGGTTAACAGCAGCTCAGATTAGAGACCAGGTCAATGCCACACAGAGTTCTAGCAGCAGACACATCTCTACAACAACTGTTAAGAGGAGACTTTGTGCAGCAGGCCTTCATGGTAAAATAGCTGCTAGGAAACCACTGCTAAGGACAGGCAACAAGCAGAAGAGACTTGTTTGGGCTAAAGAACACAAGGAATGGACATTAGACCAGTGGAAATCTGTGCTTTGGTCTGATGAGTCCAAATTTGAGATCTTTGGTTCCAACCACCGTGTCTTTGTGCGACGCAGAAAAGGTGAACGGATGGACTCTACATGCCTGGTTCCCACCGTGAAGCATGGAGGAGGAGGTGTGATGGTGTGGGGGTGCTTTCCTGGTGACACTGTTGGGGATTTATTCAAACTTGAAGGCATACTGAACCAGCATGGCTGCCACAGCATCTTGCAGCGGCATGCTATTCCATCCGGTTTGCGTTTAGTTGGACCATCATTTATTTTTCAACAGGACAATGACCCCAAACACACCTCCAGGCTGTGTAAGGGCTATTTGACCAAGAGGGAGAGTGATGGGGTGCTACGCCAGATGACCTGGCCGCCACAGTCACCAGACCTGAACCCAATCGAGATGGTTTGGGGTGAGCTGGACCGTAGAGTGAAGGCAAAAGGGCCAACAAGTGCTAAGCATCTCTGGGAATGTTATGATCTGCTACAAACACTAAGGAAAGACAGGAGATCTGTCCCTACAATAGAACTAAACTGGATCCCTACGATGTAACGGGGAACCTGATCCTGCGATCAGACCCGCTAAAGTCCTCAGCTAGTCTGTACGAAGACCTATAGATGCAAGGGAGGGATCCCTACAAGATCTAGGGACTGGGATAAAGTTGGACACCTCCTAGCAGAAATTGTAGCAGTAAAAGACAAACACACAACATAGAACATAGAGGTCAGAAGACCTAGCAAAACTAACAGAGAAAGGTAACAGAGCACCAAGCTAGCTCAAGAGTAGTAATACAATGAAGTCCAGCAAGGCCAGGAGGGCGGAGCTAGATTAAATAGGCAAAAAAGGTCATGTGACCAGCAAACTAGAAAAAAACCAACAGGAGAGTTCTAACAGTACACCTTCTTCTAAGAGGATCCTCCGGATCCCCTAGGCCCAGGCTTATCAAGAAACCTCCTGTGAAACGCTCTGACAAGTCTGGAAGCAGAAACATCATCCGCCCTCACCCATGAGTTATCCTCGGGTCCGAAACCCTTCCAAGCGACGAGATACTGCAAACTCCCTCTATACCGTCTAGAATTTAGGATGCGGGAAATTTAATATTCCCCGTTCGCCACCACCGGAGGAACAGTGGCAGAGGCGTCACCAACCGACACATCAGCTCTTTTCAACAGAGAAACATGAAACACTGGATTAATCTTCCAGGAGGTAGGAACCTCCAACCTAACAGCAGATTGGTTAACTCTCTGAAGCACCTTAAAGGGCCCTACAAACTTGAGACCCAATTTTTTTAGAAGGAATCCTCAATCGCAGATTCTTAGAGGACAACCAAACCATGTCACCAATAGCAAACGAAACCTCTTACCGTTTCCTATCAAAGTACCTCTTAGATTTTTTGTTAGCCTCCTGAAGATTACCACGCACATCCGTCCAAACTCTCTCCAAATCACCGGAAAAACTCTCCTCCTCAGGCACAGCCGATACCAATTTGGAGAATGACCCAAAAGACGGATGTCTCCCAGAACAACAAAAAAAAGGTGAACACCCAGCAGAAGAGGATGTATGGTTGTTAAGAGCAAATTCAGCAAGTGGCAGAAACTCAAACCACCCCTCTTGATTGTCTGCCACAAAGCAACGCAAGAACTGCTCAACATCCTGGTTCTTTCTTTCTGTCTGGCCATTAGACTCAGGATGATATCCGGATGAAAACGACAAATGAACTCCCAACCTGTCACAAAAGGCACGCCAAAAACGAGCCACGAACTGAGGTCCCCTATCAGAAACAATGTCAGTAGGAACGCCATGTAGTCTGACAATTTCCTTGACAAAGGCCTTAGCGAGTGTCTTAGCGCAAGGCAGTTTGATGAAGGGAACCAAGTGACACATCTTGCTAAAACGGTCCACGACCACCCAGATGACCGTGAAACCTTCAGAGGGGGGAAGGTCAGTAATAAAGTCCATAGCCAGATGTGTCCAAGGTGCACTAGGAACCTTCAGAGGGCAAAGCAACCCCGCAGCAGGAGCATGCGACGACTTAGATCTAGCACACACATTACATTGACGCACCCACTTAATGACTTCCTTCTGTCATCCAGGCCACCAAAAACTGCGACCCACAAGTCTCTTGGTCTCAGAAATTCCTGGATGACCTGCCAACCGAGACTCATGACACTCCACAAACAAATCTCTCCTAAAGGTCTTAGGCACAAACAACCTCACATGGGGAGTGTTAGATGGGGCATTCTCCTGAGCTTTAAGAATCTCATCCTCCAAAACGGAGTCCAAAGCGGCAATCACAACACCTTCTTGTAAAATGCTCTCCTCCTCCTCCTCCTCAGCACCGACCATGGGAGAAAAGCTGCGAGATAAAGCATCCGCTTTAACATTCTTGTTACCCGGGATGTAAGTAACGGAAAAATTAAACCGCGAGAAAAAAAGTGCCCACCTAGCCTGACGGGCATTCAAGCGCTTGGCAGCATCAAGATAGATCAGATTTTTATGATCAGTGAAAACCTGAATGGGAAATTCAGCACCTTCCAAGAGATGACGCCAGTGTTCAAATGCGAGTTTAATAGCCAGCAATTCCCGATTACCAATATCGTAATTAAGTTCAGTCTCAGAAAATTTTTTTGAAAAAAGGCACAGGGATGTACTCCATCCTTGCTTTCCTGAGACAACACCGCACCGACCCCCACAGAAGAAGCATCAACCTCAACTAAAAACGGCTTCGTCACATCAGGCTGCATAAGGATGGGAGCAGAGGTGAACCTCTCCTTTAGAAACACAAAAGCTTCAATGGCCTCAGAAGTCCACTGAACCGCATTAGCATCTTTCCTGGTGAGATCGGTCAGCGGTTTGACAATAATAGAAATTTTTTTTATGAATTTTCTGTAATAATTGGCGAAACCCAAAAACCTCTGTATCGATTTCAAACCAATAGGCCTAGGCCATTCCTGCACAGCTTGAACTTTAACCGGGTCCATCTCAAAACCTTCACTGGAGATAATGTAACCCAAAAAACAAATTCTCTGTACAGCGAACTCACATTTCTCTAGCTTAGCAAAAAGCGAATTGTCCATTAATAACTGTAAAACCTCACGTACGCTCCGCCAATGAGACTCCCGATCAGGCGAATAAATCAGAATGTCATCCAAATACACAACCACATTTTTGCCGATCAAAGGTCTAAGGATGTCATTAATAAGATTCTGAAAAAATGCTGGAGCATTGGTAAGACCAAAAGGCATAACCAGATTCTCAAAATGACCCACAGGAGTGTTAAAAGCAGTCTTCCATTCATCACCCTCCTTCATGCGCAACAAATTGTATGCCCCCCGGAGATCAATTTTAGAGAACCACTTGGCCCCCACTAACTGGTTAAACAAATCAGGAATCAATGGCAGTGGGTAAGGATTGCGTACAGTAATTTTATTAATCTCACAAAAGTCCAGACAAGGACGTAAACCGCCATCTTTTTTTTTTTTTACAAAAAAAAATCCAGCAGCCACAGGAGACTTGGAAGGCCTAATGTGACCGGCGGCCAAGCTTGTCTGTATGTATTCCTCCAAAGCCTTTCTCTCAGGAATGGTAAGATTAAATAAACGACTTTTAGGAAGAGTCGCTCCAGGGACAAATTCAATGGTACAATCATAGTCTCTATGGGGAGGCAAAATTTGTGATTCCTCCTCAGAAAAAAACTCTCCAAAAATCCTGAATAGGTACAGGCAATTCCCCTTTATCCACAGCAGCAATACGTCCGTTACAACACTTGTCATAACACTTAGGGCTCCAGGACTTAATTTCATTGGTAGACCAATCCAGTACAGGATTGTGCAATTTTAACCAGGGCAACCCCAAAATTACTGGAGAAGGCAAATTATTTAATACTACCAAATCCAAATTCTCTTGATGAATACCATTAATAGTGAAGGGAAATTCACAGACCTTGTGAGTAACACTCTTCAAGGGAGAGCCATCAACAGAAACCACAGCAATAGGGGATGACAAAGGTTTAGGTTTTAATTTAAGTTTTTCCAAGAATCCCCCATCAATCACATTCAGAGTAGAACCACAATCCACAAATATCCGAAATTCAATTAATTCTTCCTGAGCAGCGGTAGTAGCAGATAGGAATACTCCCTTAATATTTAAACAGACTATACGTGCATGACTGACCATTTTTTTTTTCTTTGTTCATACGAAGCACACAGTTCTTAATGAAATGACCAGAATTTCCGCAATAGAAGCACAAACCTCCGGAAAGCCTGCGGTCTTTTTCCTGAGAGCGGGGTGCCATCGCCCCAATCTCCATCGGCTCTCCTTTGTCAGCACAGACCCTCTCAAGACTCGGAGCTGACATGGCAGAGGATTTACTCTCATTAACCCTTGCACGCAGTCTCCTGTCCACCCGTATAGCTAATTGCATTGCCTCCTGCAAGTTTCCAGGTGTGGGATAAACAATCAGCAAATCCTTAACCCTTTCACCTAGCCCTGCAAGAAACAAACTTTTCAAAGCTGAATCGTTCCACCCCACCTGGGCAGACCACCGACGGAAGTGAGAACAATATTTTTCCACATTACCTGATCCCTGCCTCAGATGTCTCAATTCAGACTCAGCAGATGAGACCCGATCAGGATCATCGTACAACAAACCCAAAGCAGAAAAAAAACTATCCACTGATCTAAAGCACGGATCACTAGGTTGGAGAGAGAAGGCCCATCCCTGAGGATCTTTGCGCAAAAGTGACATTATGAACCCTATGCGCTGTGATTCATCGCCAGAGGATCTGGGTCTTAAATGAAAATACAATAAACAAGCATTTTTAAAAGAAAAAAAATCTGGTTGTTCACCAAAAAATAGATCAGGCAGACGTACCTTTGGCTCCACAAAATGTGCTCCAGAACAGCTACTCACGTGTTGTTGGAGCTCGGCCACCTCCAGAGAGAGTCCCTGCAAGCGTTGAGCCAAATCTTGAACCGAGACCATGATGGAAACTGGAGGTCTTTCCTTAGAGAAATTTTTTTTTAGGCTGGACTTACTGTTATGATCTGCTACAAGCACTAAGGAAAGACAGGAGATCTGTCCCTACAATAGAACTAAACTGGATCCCTACGATGTAACGGGGAACCTGATCCTGCGATCAGACCCGCTAAAGTCCTCAGCTAGTCTGTACGAAGACCTATAGATACAAGGGAGGGATCCCTACAAGATCTAGAGACTGGGATAAAGTTGGACACCTCCTAGCAGAAATTGTAGCAGTAAAAGACAAACACACAACATAGAACATAGAGGTCAGAAGACCTAGCAAAACTAACAGAGAAAGGTAACAGAGCACCAAGCTAGCTCAAGAGTAGTAATACAATGAAGTCCAGCAAGGCCAGGAGGGCGGAGCCGGATTAAATAGGCAAAAAAGGTCATGTGACCAGCAAACTAGAAAAAAAACCAACAGGAGAGTTCTAACAGGGAACTCCTTCAAGATTGTTGGAAGATCATTTCCGGTGACTACCTCTTGAAGCTCATCAAGAGAATGCCAAGAGTGTGCAAAGCAGTCATCAAAGCAAAAGGTGGCTACTTTGAAGAACCTAGAATCTAAGACATATTTTCAGTTGTTTCTCACTTTTTTGTTAAGTATATAATTCCACATGTCTTAATTCATAGTTTTGATGCTTTCAGTGTGAATGTACAATTTTCAAAGTCACGAAAATACAGAAAAATCTTTAAATGAGAAGGTGTGTCCAAACTTTTGGTCTGTACGGTATATACCTTGGATGACCACGAAGGAATTGCTGGGTTCGGCCATTCTTTCTCCACCATTTCTTATGGTTGACGGCTAAGTTAATTAGATTGTACAATCTAGTGGATAGTAGTTTTGTATGGATCTGTCACGCAAGGTGTGGGAAAGACTTAGTGCAACACAAAGGGAAGAGGGAAAGGGAGCCCAGACTCCCAGACTACTGGTTCTTCACCAATCACCACACGCGAACCTCGCCCTGTCCTTCCCTGGCTTTTGACCCTAGCTTAGGGAAGGGAGGGGGATGAGTGCTAGTTGATCCCCACTGACAACTAAAGACAACAAGGGGGAACAAACAAGGGAAGATAACTTAGCTTTTAGTCAACTTCAGAGAGATGAACACCCGTCCTTATAGCTCCAGAGAAGAAGTAGTAATGCACTTGCTCAGAGCCTTCGCAAGGGGTAATGTGAGTATCGCTGGCATCTCCCTCTAGCAGACAGCAGGTATTTATACACCCAGGCCAGGATGCTAATCAGCAAGAGGAAGTCAACCGCTGGATCCTAGAGAGACAGCCTCTAAGAAGGTGTCCGTAATGCCAAACGAAGAGATCTCCTGCCACCAACTGCAGGGCGACAGTCTGTCACTTCTGACACACCTGTGACAGTATCTAAGCGAAGTTCATAGGGGAGTATAAAAAATCTTTGACTTTAATCCCAAAAAAACAGACAATTTTTAATTTGTATTCTCATTCATATGAAATCCATAAGGCAATTGTTTTTTTATACAATCAACAGTGATTACAATTTACAAGAACAAATACAGTTTCCTACGTTAAAGAATTGCAATGTATCTGTAAAAAGTGGATGCTGTACAGTTGATCATTAATTGTTTTGGTTTTTTTTGCACACCCATAGGTCTCATCGGAAATATGGAAAAGACTAGTGTATCTGCAAGTTCTTCACACAAATTCAACCCATGTAAAAAGAAAACAGTCAACCACACAGCCGCATTAGGCTTGTTCACACGACTATATTTTCGGTCAGAGTGCTGTCTGTGAAAAAAAACTGACAGCACTCGGATTGAAAATTTGGTCTTGTGGACATAGCCTAATATTATGACAGTAAGGTAGACTGGGAAGGTAGAGGAATGTGGCATGGTTAGTGCCACAATTCCTAGATAAGGTAAAAGATGTAAAAATCTCTCATGGTTGCTATAAACAATTCAGAGTAGTTCCCCCACTATATGTAGTCTTCAGGGTTTAGGAACTGTACATACGACATTCAGTATCTGCTAAGACTCCAAAAATCGATTGGGAGTCTCCTGAAAAAGATGGGACTCTTATAGAATTTGGCCAATCTTCTGGGCTCCAAAGAACCCTTAAAGAAAGTAGCACTTTCTGAAGGTTCCCTGGGCATGATACTTGATGTTCAATCTTTAAACTGAGCCCGGGTGTCCAGATGTTGTTATATGGCACAGAAAGGATGTGGCTTGTAAAAAAGTGGGCTTGCCTATATAAAAAAAGTTACACCCAATTTATCTCAGGAGGAGAATTTATGAAAATATGAAATATGGTAAGACTACTGACTTGTAGCTTAAGGTGGGCTTACATCACCGTACGTGCGACAGTTACTGATTGGCAGTCGTTTATAGCCACAGATAGACCTCACTTTACTATGTGCACTGATCAATTTGTACTGACAGCTTAGTGCACATAGGCTGCCATTGTTTCCACAGGACGATGCACTGCCGAGAATATTATTCATTTGTGCAGCACAAAAGATCATTTCACCCAATGAATGAACATTTTTCTCGTTCATCGGGTGCTTGCCAGCCTGTTTAGACTGCAAAATGCCTCATTTTTACTTCATCATTATGTGGTTTCTTTCTGCTAACATTGTACTTTCCATACACTCATTATTCTCCATTTCTATTCATTTTTTTTTATCAATATTACAATGACACCATAATGGCCATGATCCTCTCATTAGACTATGTTAATCCTAAACTGATCATAGTGTAAACTAATTGTGCATGTTTGTAAGACATAAGTATTACAAAAGACCTAAAATCATTGAAATCTAAAGAAAAAATAGAGTTTTCATTTGTTTATGGCTGAACATGATTGATTCTATTTTTTGCATCAGAAATGACAAGATTCCATTCTGTATTGGCTAGTATTATATGTTATAATTATAGACATTGATTGAATAACATATGTATGACGGGATAATGTCTCATAAACTATAATTACATAGTCAGCCAAGAAAATTTCCACTGCATACAAGCAAAGGATGAGTAACTACAACGTCCATAGTTTTCTGTATTCTCAGCATCAATTACGTGAATATTAGATTATCGCATGGCTGTCTCCCTTGTGGAGTTCTCTACACCATTGTGCCCAAGGATTTAGATCCGCAGCCATTGTCATCACCTTCCTCCGATGAAGCCTTCTTTCTTATTAATATAGATTCACTTTTACGACATGTAACTGCATTAATCATTCCTGATAACCCTTTTTTCATTCTTTTTTGGTCTTAGTTTTCAAGCACTGACACAGGATTGTACCTGTCGTGTCTGGATATAAATAGCCTTGGAATTTTCCATGTTTTCCTTTTTTTATTTTCTTCCCTCCACCCGACAATAACATGTATAATTCACAATCTGAGCTATGAATCATTGCAGCATCATTGAAGTCTCTTCTGCAGCTTTCTAACTACTTTACGGTAGAATTTAATAAGAATGTAGCCACAGCTATATGAAGATGCTGATATATAACATACTGTGCTTCTTGCTACCTTATGAATATAGGCAAAGATTATGTAACATTTAATAGACAATCCTCTGATTGCATTTATAGTAAGATTAACTCATTTTCTGAAATATTCATATTTTGGTTCCTGAGGATTTTTTCTTCACCTAGACATTTCTATTGGATCGTTTTGTACTATATAAATGATTAGGAGAAACTTTACTTGACTCTCCATACAGGACATGAAGGCAGTACTATTCGTGCCTCTAATTTTATAGGCAGAAGGATGGGCTGCTTTCCTTAGCAAGTTGACTTCCCACCTACACTAAAGCCCAGCTCAGAGATGGTCACATATGATGTTACCTGGCAAGTTCCCTTGGCTATGCTACAAGTACAAGTGGAAGGGAGGAGGATTGCGATACGGGAAGGAAAATATTGACATAATTATTCTTTAACCGCCTTCATGACTAGGCAAATTTTCCATTTTTTTGTACCTTAAAGGAATGGTCACTTGTTCCAAAAATGTTGTTAGATATCTTGTAAAATCTCTTAGCTCTCCAATTCTGCCATTTTTTTTTTTTTGTACTGAGTCACTCCATGGCATAGATATTCACATTTGTTGCTTTTGGGGCGCAGTATGTGAAATCTCTGCTTATAGCACAACTTTCAAATTTTCAGAGTTTTTTCTGTGATGTGTGCTGTCACCCCTCCCTCCCAGATGTTACTAATCTCTATCACAGCTCTACAGCTTCTGAGGCTGATAGACTGCTAGATCAGCTGCCGAGTTGTAAAACAGCTGGCATCTGCCTGGTATTATGCGGACTGAGTTCCTGAGCCTGCTTCAATCCCCTATGTGACATTTACCGTAGGTAACATTTCAGGGGATAAAATTAAATTGCAACTGAAGGGCTCCCATTAATTGCTAGAATGGGGGCCCCAATCCTCTGTCCCTCCACACCTACTTTTTCGCATTGAGAATGAGTTTCATAGATTAAAGGTTTTATGGCAACAGCTGAGAGCTAGTGATGAGCGAGTATGTTTTGTTAACCCTTTCGCCGAGTATGCTCGGGCGAGCACCGAGTAGTTAGTTACAGCTGCTCGGTGATATGTTTGAATCACTCCTGTGTGCATGATTTGCGACTTTTTGACAGCTTTGATACATGTGAGGAATGTCTGTTTCTTACACATTCCTCACATGTAATAAAGCTGTCAAACAGTCGCAAATCATGCACACAGGAGTGATTCAAACATATCACCGAGCAGCTGTAACTACTCGGTGCTGGCCGGGTATACTCGGCGAAAGGGTTAACAAAACATACTCGCTCATCACTACTGAGAGCTCTATCTGGTGTTGATAAGTAGAGATGACAAGGGATGATGAGCTGGGATCTCCTATTTAAGAGATCAGTGGGAGTTACAGAATGCTGACCTTCGCGATATAACAGGAAGATAATGATGTTATCAGCTGGAATACCACTTTTACACGATCCGAGCATGAAGCGCAATGTGTGGACTGGCCGCAGGTATTCTGACCTCAGCATCACAACCTCATAGAATTATATGAAGCTGTCACATTCAGGTAGGGAGTCCCACGGCCAGTCCGTGCATTGCGGTCTGTGCTTGGACCATGTTGCACGGACATCTGCATGAGCCCTTAAGGTGAAAGTATAACAGATCCGCCAATAAAAATGCACAGATTAAGTAATTTATGTCATACCCTTTATGGTTTCACTGGGAAGTAATTTGATTAAGGCAAACAAACATATTCATATTCAGTGATTGTATTAATGTGTGGATCGGCAAACATTTTTTACTTGGTTGATCCGGCAGAGCCAACTACAGATCCAGTTGCAGTGTAGCAGATCTTTAAATAGTTCTGAGAAAACTCCTTATCACTTAAGATGAAGCGTAAAAGAAATTACCAGAGGGAGCAACTGTAGAAAAGGTTTCTGGTATCACTTGCACAATCTTGTCTTGTTTAATTAGTTTAGCTGCAAAACAACTTTAGTCTGTATGAGTAAAGCAAGTGAAGGATCTGGAATATGCACAGATAACCCTGCTAATTGAATTCTTTTAATGGTAATAAAATAATGCAAATCACCCTACAATGAATGTCTTACCTTGTTATTGCAGGCAGCGGAAATTGCAAAAGAAAATGAGGACAACTCAAAAGCAGAATCAGAGAAGGCTGAGTAAGTGCCCTGAAATGTCATCTTAAGACATCACATATAGTAACACTGCAATGGAGACACCACAAGCAGACGGCACACTGAAGTGTGCGACACCTTGTGCCCTTATGTGTACTTATCAGTAGTCCTGTTATCTCCCTCAATTTTCTTTAATATTTTTAAAGCTTGTTTGATTTAATAACTTATGAGACAATTATACACATATTGATCCAACCAGACCAACACCAATATTATCATTTTACAATTGTAGTCCCTTAGTCTGTTAACATCATTTAACCCTATAGGGCCCATGAAATTTTAAATTTTTCATCTTTTCCTTATCTTCTGTCAAGAACAATAACGTTTTAATTTTTCGGTCTACATAGATGTATGAGGGCTTGTTTTTTCCAGTACAATTATTTGATTTTTTTTTTTTTTTTTTTACAGCAGATCACAGTGATGCCAAACATGCATCAATTTTTTTTAAGTGATTTAATTTTTTTGAACATTGTAAAACATATTAGAGAATAATTTTATTTGTCAGTTGATAGAGCGAGCTAGGGCTTGTTTTTTTGCATGGTGAGCTGACTTTTTTTTTTATTAATACCAATTTTGTGTACAATTCTTTGATTGCTTATTATTTTTTTAGGGATGTGAAGTGATTAAAAAAAGAGCAATTGTGGCATTTTGATTTTTTTTCTCTTTACAGTGCTTACTGTTGGGGATAAAGGGAATCTGTCAGTAGAATTTAACACTTCAAACTATTTATATGCGCATGTAGCTCTTTAATAGACAAGACCAGCAATATCTCTACATGGCCAGTCCCTTCCTCTGTTACTGTGAAATCAGTGTTTGAATTCATATGCAAATCAGGGTGTAAATCTGAAGCCTCTGTCACTCCAATGCTACTCTCGACCCAGCGCCGCCTCCTTCTGCTTGACTGACAGCCCCTTTGCCTGAAGTCACACAACATAGAGGCTGATAGTCACAAGAGAATTGTCCCTAGCTCTCCCTAGGCTGCAAGACCAGACCCAGGAGGAGTTGAATGTCGGTGACACATTCATTCTACCGTTCCATTTAAGTTTCTGACACTAACAAAGATAGCCGAATGCAGTTGCTTGACCATCTTCACGTATATTCATTGTCATACACTTAAATGGAGTAGCAGAACACATACATGACTTGCCCTTTAATTCCTTGATCGTGGATGGATACAAGCCCCTCTGTTCTGGCAATAGGTGCGAGACCAATTATCACTTACGCAGTGAAAAAAAAACCTTTCTAGGTGCCCTATTTTAAATGAGGGGTGAATCTATTGCATATACAATATTAACATTAAAATAAATATTTCTCTCTATCAGCATTTACGACCTACTCATGGGATAAGTAGTAAATGTTAAGTTCCTGCTACCCCCAGCCATTATTTGTTTGGGGGATGTTCCAGAATACCTGTGGGGAAGGATAGAAGAGAGCAACAGTCAAGCATATTAGCTTCTGCTCCATACACTTCTGCTGTATAATAAAAATCTAACATTTATCACCTACACTGTATATAATGATAAATGTTCTTACTGGGTGGGAAAGCCTCTTTAATCCTCTGATCACTACTGGAGAACTATAATATAAAATCACATATATAGATACAAAGTGATTGCCACTATTCAACTCTTGGGGGTAGTGATGCGTGATTGACCCTCATGCTAAATACGTTTGAATAAAAGTGTACAGTTGTTCCCGTAGCAATCAAATATGATCTAATAATATCTAATACATTCTGTCAATGTCATCTTGTAGACAGTTTCCCAGTTTTTTTTTCTACACTTCAAGTCACAATAAACTAAAAAAATAAGTGAAAACTGCTAGAGTGTAATAAAGACAAATCCATATATATACTGACTATACAGTCATTGTTAAAGGGGTATTCCCATCTCCAAGATCCTATCCTAATATGTAGCAAGTATAATAATATTAGCAAATACCTACAATTAGAAATGTAGTATAGTTTTTCTGATTCGCTATGTCTCTTTCCTCATGTGCAGGCATTGCAGGACCTTAGGTATCCATGGTTACGACCACATGCAACTAGCTAATTGTCCTTATATCAGTGGTTGTAACCATGGATATCTAAGGTCCTGTAATGCCTGCACATGAGGAAATAGATATAGCAATCAGAAAAACTATACTACATTTCTAATTGGAGGTATTTGCTAACATTATTATTATTACACCTACTACATATTGGGATAGGATCTTGGAGATGGGAATACCCCTTTAAGTTCTCCTTTAAAGGGAATGTGTCATTAGAAAGTGACCCATTGTTTAAATCAGGTATTCTGTATTAAAAATAAAAAGTTTAAATCTTGCAATTTTCACATTGGGGTTTTTCTAGACTCATACTTCCTGTTGTTTCAGAAAATTAACCAATTGTACATTTGCAGCAGTAGACTGACACAGACTCTAACCTTTTGTATGGAAGCATCTAATGAGCGTGTGCAAAGATCACTGTGAAGGGGGTTGGGGAGTAGGTGCAGCTGTGACATCGCCTGTTGTGATTGGTGAATCTTGTGTTATCAGCTGCGTATACAGGTGTTATCAGTTATTATAATCCTGCTGATTATCCTGATGATAATGAGCCTGATAAAAACTTTTCCTAAAAGGACAAGAAGTGTGAGTCTTTATACAGCCCCAATGACCAGTGTTAAAATTATAACATTACTCATTTTATTGTTTAATAAAGATCATGGTATGTCATGCTACTGACCTGCAGAAATTTGGTTAATCTGCAGGTAAGTAGTGGTTAAATAACGTGCAGCCGGTTTACTGGAGCCGCGGCTACAGGGAGAAAATGTCATTTTAATCTTCCTGTAACCGCTTCTCCAAATCACTGGGACGGTGCAGGGAGAGGTTTTTGTTACTGCTCACTATACAAACAAAAGCATACAGCAGCACCCTGTAAGCGCCAAGATTTATGCAAACATTGAATATATGAAATATGAACTGCATTACAACTATATGGAATGTATTTATTTATAATAATGAAAGTACTTAGCACATAAATTGGCCAATGCATGTGAGTAAATGGATGACAATCTTTATGGTCATTAAGAATAGTCATTGGTAATTTTTAGCATGGAAGATGGTGAGAAAAAGGACAAAGCTAAAGCAGAAGAACAATCTGAATTCTTGGAAAGCAAAGAGGGGCCAAGAAGAAAGAGGAGGCGAGGCCAGAAAAAAGAAGAGCCTGAAGCGTTTATGGCTAATTTCCTCGCAGGACTGGAAATTTACCAGACCAAGATGCTGGTAAGAGATACACTTAGTTTTACTGCCAAAATATGCAGGCGAGACTTCGATATTGACATATATAAGCTACGAGGAATAGATCTTAAGGGTGTTAACTGGTAAGTTATTTTTGTATTTCAAAAGACTTATGATTAAACAGAATTCAAAGTCTTAAAGAGGTATTGTCAAGTTTGAAATAAATCCTCTATCCGTGGCATAGGAAATAACTTACTGACCAATGGAAATCACCATCAATCCTGAAAACCAGGGCTCTGCTCTGAAGAGCCCTCTGTGAATGGAGCAATGGTCGATCATGTGCCCTGGTGCTCCATCTGTAATATGGTCGGCTAGCTGGTAAAATAAAAAAATATTTTCCAATGCTAATAATGAAAAAAAACTGAAGAGAAGACACTTCATACATTTCAATTTTAGTGCATTAAGTGGCTAGACATTAGATCAACATCTACTGTCAAACACTGCTCTCATTGTAATGTGTGGTCATATAGCTTAAAAATTCACCTTTCATGCTCCCTAAAACTCTTTCCCTATTGATCAAGCAGAGCGCAGATGAAACTCTGTACCTGATCATAAGACCATGCAGCTATTCAGTAAATGTACAGTCAGTGCTATCTCCCAATGATCAGTGCAGGGAGGGTGATGTGTATATAAAGAGTCTGCAAGAGGGAGGCATGAAGAGCGTTCTCTGTAGAGGGGCCATAAGAGGCAGTCTGTGTTAGAAAGATGGGGGATACAGGGGAACAGCATGTAACACAAAAAGGACAAGGGGAGCAGTCTTTGCAACAGAAGGTCATTGGGAGCAGTCTGTGAGAGATATGGGCATAAAGAGCAATCTGCTCCCCAGGGTTACTACTCTTTCAATCTATGCAATGAATGGGGGTCATAGGAAGCAGTCTGTCAATGGAGAACAGTCTCTGTGAAGGGGGCAATAATGGGGAGTAGTCTATGTGAGAGGGTAACCATGGAGAACGAATGTGTAACAGAGGGGTTTATGGGGAGCAGTGTGAAGCCTGGTGGGGTGAGTAACCCATTGGACACCAGGTATGCAACATTACCCTTTTTTTCTGCCCTATTTGACACTGTTGACGTCAACATTAACCTCTTCGTTGCTTTAGACACAGTGGATGGTACCATAAACCTATTAACTATCTTAGCTATTTCTGGAACATTATTTAGTGATATACAGTACAGACCAAAAGTTTGGACACACCTTCTTATTTAAAGATTTTTCTGTATTTTCATGACTTTGAAAATTGTACATTCATACTGAAGGCATCAAAACTATGAATTAACACATGTGGAATTATATACTTAACAAAAAAGTGTGAAACAACTCAAAATATGTCTTATATTCTAAGTTCTTCAAAGTAGCCACCTTTTGCTTTGATGACTGCTTTGCACACTCTTGGCATTCTCTTGATGAGCTTCAAGAGGTAGTCACCGGAAATGGTTTTCACTTCACAAGTGTGCCCTGTCAGGTTTAATAAGTGGGAATAAAGAAGCCATATATTTAGCAAAAAAGTACAGTATCTGTGACCTCCATCAATGTTATGTGGTAACTAATACTTCTGTGGTAGAGCTTTTAATGGCTTTGTCACTGGACTATTACAGGAGATAATGTCATACATCTTGAAATGTGCGCTTACTATGGACATACAAGCGGCTTTCTTAGGGTGCATTTACACTGGACAATTATTGGAAACAAGCATTTGCAGGAGTGTTGGTTTCCCAGTGATCGACCTGTGTAAACAGGCTGCCAATCACCTGCAAAACAAGCAAAACACTTATTTGTTGGGTGAATGGTTTGTAAAGCTTGCTCTTGGCAGCACATCATCCTGTGTAAAGAGAACATGTGCTGCCAAGAACAATGATACACTGTGTGCACAGAACGATCGCATGAATGTTCTGTGTGCATGAAAGTGCGGTCGGCCTGTCTAAACAGACTATTAAATGGCTGTAGATCGCCTGTAGTTTTATGGCTGCAGATCGGCAAGTATAAACCCACCCTCAGAAATTTAGAAATCAAGCACAAGATGAATGAAATAAAGGCTGTTTCTACGTTTCCCACTCAGCTCTGCACAGGTCACAAACACACCAAGGAAACTTTCATAGCAGTCAAATGGTTTTAAATAGTAAAAAAAAAATTAGGTGATAGATTCTATATAAGGAATACTTAAGTAGGTACGAGATAAATAGCTGGAGAATGATGAAAGGTTCAAAGGATGAGCCTGGGGCAACCCGCAAGGATATAGGCATAGCGACCCATTTTTCCTTTACATTCCATGCATGATGGACTTGCTACATTTTACAGTGACGACCATGGAGCATTGTTACTGCACTTTGCATTGCCCTACTTGTGCAATGTCACAGTGTTTCAGAAACGATCTACCCTGCTACTTTTTTGTGTCTCTCAAGAAAAGAAAAGTTACTTGGCCGAGATAAAGGTAGGAATTAATGTTTGCATTTGATAATCATTTCAATATTCAAACCAAATGACCAGAATTGAAAATGATCAAATCTGCCTGGAGAGACGACCATGAAATACATATAATTCTTTATAACTAAATATAGATCTTAGATGTGTTGGAAATGCTTTAATCCTTATTTTTCTTCTGTCTCTTTTCAGAATTACCTCGCCAGAAATTTCTACAATCTACGATTCCTCGCTCTGTTTGTGGCATTTGCGATTAACTTTATTCTGTTGTTCTACAAGGTAATGCCTGTTATATGATACCATTTTCTGTTCTTTATCATACAGGGTCTTTTGTCAATGTGCTTTACTAATAGAAGTTTTTTCACACTGTTGGATCTATTGTCCTCTTATGAGGAAGAATTTCTTTGAAGACAAACTCTCAGTGTCTCTTCTCAAGACAAGCTTTCATCGTCAGTATCCGACTGCTGCTTTACTGTGCTGTCTTGAGCCCACAAGCTCCTCATTATGTTGCTCTGCTGCCGTCTATGCGGTAGGAAGGTTAAACAGTGAACAGAGAAATGTATTTAAGGCTTCTACGTTACTTAGGTTTGTACAGACCTTGTCTGGAAATCATAAGAAATAGATGAAAGCCTCGGGAAATGTTAGTATAAGAAACTTTTTATTTGCCTAGTTAGGACGTTGGCAGTGTAAACCACGTGAATGCTTCATTAGCCTTCATATACAGCACTTTATGTATCAGAACCACCGTATGGCTAGCTTAATAATTCACTGACAGATACTTCAGATCACACAACTATTAAATACCACTTTACTCCATGCGTATTCCTAGGTCACCGAAGAGCCCTCAACTGAAGATAACGATAATGATTCCAACATATGGAACACATATCAAGAAGATGAGGAAGACGTAGAAGAAGGAGCGGTTTATTTTGTACTACAGGAGAACACCGGTTATATGGCTCCAACATTGCGCATATTGGCTATTATTCACACCATCATCTCTTTCCTTTGTGTTATTGGATACTACTGTCTTAAGGTACTCAGCATTCAGAGTGGATAACCAAAATCTTTTTTTTTTCATTGCTCAATAAAAGTTTTTAAAGTTTTTACATGAAAAAGCAGGGACCTGAATCATCAACCAGTATAACAAAATAATGGCTAGCTGCAGGAATCTGCCGACAGACAGTCACGTCCGGAATATGCGAACGTGCGTGACCTGAAAACTGACCTAACAAATTCTGTCCCAGTGTGCCAATTCCTCAGGTAGATCACAATCCACAAGTAATTGCAAGCAAGGGAAATCATTAACACAGTGCCTTGCATGCAACTGATTACACAGTAGGAAGAATTATTTTCTTCCAATGGTTATAGTGTGCCCCCATGCCTCTGCAGATTTGGTGCGTCTGCCCCTTTAGCTACCATTCACATAGCAGTTTACATTTGCATCTTCTCTGCCACTATTATCCTCACACAGCACTTACACGTAGTACAGTATATTGCACTTTATGATCCACTTATCAAAGGTTAGAAATCTAATTTCCATATATACCGTACCTTGATAAGACTGGACAAGAATTGGGATGTGTGAGTGAGATGGAGCAACCACTAAAGGTAAGTTTGCATAGATTTTTGCATCCATTGTGTAGCTCAATGCAAGTGCACCTATTTCCCATATAAAAAAGAAGACTAATGTTCAATACTGCGGCTTATACACAAACATAATCCCTAAAGAGAAACTTTTCTTTCCTTAAATCCGAAGAAGAGACTTGATTATTAATGTGTGAACACCAACACATACATAACTACAAGACATTTTCTTTGGGATTAATTTGCAACCAAAATGTGTTCATTCCTCTAGGGAATATAAAAATGAAATGCACAGAAAAAAACACATATGTACAAAATATCTTACATACTATGAAGTCACTATAGTGATAGACAGATCCATTCATTCCTATCTGTTCCTCTTAAAAGGTGTGAATTGATAATGGTGTTACCTGTTTTTTGTTCCTGTTCATCCTTCTGTCCTCTCCCAATAGGTTCCTCTAGTGGTATTTAAACGGGAGAAGGAAATTGCTCGCAATGTAGAATTTGATGGTCTGTATATCACAGAGCAACCCTCAGATGATGACATCAAAGGGCAATGGGATCGTCTTGTTATAAATACCCCGTAAGAAATCCAAGTTTTATTATTCTACTATATTATCTGTGGTGTCTATGGCTGTAACACACCATAAATTGTCAATGCGGCAGTTGTACTATATTCACAAAGTGTTAGTTTAGGTTATCTGTAGAGAAACTTATTAAAAGGGTTTTCCAATACATACATGATTACTTACTTCCAGAAATAGCCCCACGTCTGTCAATGGGTGGTGTTTGCTAATGCAGCTCAGCTCTATGTAAGCGAACAGGGCTGTTCCCCAGTACCATGTACAAGCTGTGGACAACCTTTTTTACTTTACAGAACAGTTTGCACAGTAAAGTTTAATCTGTACCACCCATGTGCAGATTACGTGATTAACTGAATTTTACTGTTATGCACACGCCCGGGCTAAGCGGCGTGTGCGGGTGATTGGTAGTGATTCCACTGGACCGTGCCGGAGAGTGAATGCCTGGAGGGGCGTGACTAGGTATTCACCCGATCCGACCAGGGTCGCACGACGGCATACGACGCCAGTGCACCAAGGAGGAACCGAGCAGAGGGACCAGGTGCTACTCCAGGACAGACCCCGGACACGGCTGTTGACCCACACAGGGGAATACAGGAACAGGCTGGTAGGCTGGCACACAGACTGGTGGGTATAGGCAGGCACGACTGGTATGCAGGCAGGCGGGTAAGCAGGCAGGGGGGTACAGGCAAGCACAGCAAGAGTGCAGACAGGGAGGCACTAGCAGGTAGGAACACAGGCGGGATAGGACCCAGTACACACTGGGACTCAGGAACAATACAGGCAAAGGGGTACAGGCAAGCACGGCTAGAGTGCAGACAAGGCTGAGCAGGGAGGACAGGGCTCTGTTCACACGGAACAGACAGGAAGGGAAAGGCAGAGCCAGACACCCACAGGGTACTTGCAGTGAAGTAGCGAGTGGACCACAAACTCACAAACGGGAGTACAGAGACAACAGGCAGGAGTTAGGTACGAGTTCAGACTCTGCAGAAAAAGGAAGGGAACGGACATAGAGGCAAAACAGGTAAAGGATAGGAGAGAGTTCAGACTGGAACTGAGTGTACGGAGGAGACCGACACTGCAGCGGGATAAAGGAGCGGGTCTGGGAATACTGCCCCCAGAGAGGCGGGACGAACAGGCAAGGAGCATGTTCAGACAGGACAGACAAGATACAGGAGCGGGTCTAGGTAATCGGCCCCTAGAAGGCGGGAGGAACAGGCTAGGAGCGTGTTCAGACAGGTAAGACAAGATACAGGAACGGGTCTAGGTAATCGGCCCCTAGAAGGCAGGAGGAACAGGCTAGGAGCGTGTTCAGACAGGACAGACAAGAGAACACAGAAAGGACTCAGTTCAGACACGGGAACTAATACCGAAAAGCAGGAGACATACAGGACTCAGTTCAGACACGGGAGCTGATACCGCAAAGCAGGAGACATACAGGACTCAGTTCAGACACGGGAGCTGATACCGCAAAGCAGGAGACATACAGGACTCAGTTCAGACAGGCCTGGAAATACAGCCTCCAGGAAAGGCAGACAAGGAAACAAAGAACGGGACCTGGCACCTTCAGAGTGCAAGCACACACTGAAGGAAACACTATGCTCAGGCAGGGATAGAAGGGAGCTGCTGAGCTATATACCAAGTGACAGACAGCAATAGGCTGAGGACGCACCAGGGGTGTGACCCACAGCAGGTACAAAGGGCAGGAAGTGATCGGGCGCCGCCCTTAAGCAGCAGAAACAGACACAAACAGACAGCATGGAGGAAAGCCAGAGAGACACTCTGGACAGGAGATCAAGTGCGCCCTCTTGCACAGTGGGAGATGGACCACCATGCAATGACGCCGCCAGGTATGTTACAGTACCTCCCCCCTTACGCCCCCTCTTCTTCAGGCCTGCCAGAATCTTCTGCAGGGAATTCGAGGACCAGTCGTTCACTGGGTTGGAGGGGGACAGAGACTTAAGGGTAATCTCTGCTTCGAGGTACATCTTGTCAAGCTCACAGGAAGAAATAGACGGGTTATCAGGTACAAAATGAGGAAAAGTCACTGTCTCTTTGTTATCTGGTGGTATCCCGGAGGATTCAGGAAACAACTGGAGGTCCTCCGCCGGGTCAGAAGAGTGCAGAGGCTCAGAGAAAACAACTGCTTCAGAGTACACTAGGTCGGACTCACTGGAGGAAGCAGGCGAGGTATCAGATCCAGGATATAGGAAAGTCTCTGTCCATTCACCACCAGGTGGCACCCCGAAGGATTCTGAACACAACTGGAGGTCCTCCGCCTGGTCGGAGGGGTGTAGAGACTCAGGAGTAACCTCTGCTTCGGAGTACACTAGGTTGGACTCACTGGACGAAGCGAGCGAGGTATCAGGTACAGAGTATAGGAAAGTCTCTGTCCATTCACCACCAGGTGGCACCCCGAAGGGTTCTGAACACAACTGGAGGTCCTCCGCCTGGTCGGAGGGGTGTAGAGACTCAGGAGTAACCTCTGCTTCGGAGTACACTAGGTTGGACTCACTGGACGAAGCGAGCGAGGTATCAGGTACAGAGTATAGGAGAGTCTCTGTCCTTTCGCTACCAGGTAGCACCCCGAAGGGTTCAGGAGACAACTGGAGATCCTCCGCCTGGTCGGAGAGGTGTAGAGACTCGGAGGTAACTACCACTTTGGGGTACCCATTGTCAGGCTCACAGGACGAAGCGGACAAGGTATTGAGTACCGGGTGTAGAGAAGTCTCTCTCCATTTGTCATCGAGTGGTATCCCGGAGGATTCAGGAGGCAACAGGGGATCCTCCGCCAGGTAGTAGAGGTGCACAGACTCAGAGGTAACCACAGCTTTGGAGCATCCTTGGACATGCACACCGGTTAAAGAGAGAGAAGCATCTGATGCCGGGTGCAGGAAGTTCTCCTGTGTGGAGTCTGGATGGGCAGAAGTCTCTTCGGGCAGGAGAACTGGTGCACTACCCACGCACATTACCCATTGGGGTTTCTCCGGGATACAGGGAGATGAAGCTTCAGTAGGGACTTCAAGGTTGGGGTCAGGAGGTCTCAGGGAGGACAGACCCTGGCGTGACGGCTTGCCTCTAAGTCTAGCACGTCTGGACTGCCTCTTGAGGTTGAGAGAAGTATTCCGGAAAGCGTAGTCACCCTGTGAGGATTCTGGGTGGGCAGTAGTCTCATTGGGCTGGAGGACTATTGCGCTACCCACACACATTACCCATCGGGGCTGCTCCGGGATATTGGGAGGTGAAGCTTCAGCAGGAGCCTCCGGGTTAGGATCATCGAAGACCATTAGAAAGGCCACCAGGAAGGCCATTAGGTCCAGGAGGATCGGATCCTGTGTTTCATATAGGGGGTTGATCCATTCCAAGGCATCACCCGCCAGGTAAGACATAATAAAGGCCACTTTAGCCCAATCGGAAGGAAAATAGAGAGGGTAGGCCTTAAAGTGTAGCATGCATTGCTCCACAAATGCACGACACTGTCTTGGATCCCCATAGTAACGTGGCGGATCCGCAGGAACGAGAGCTGATAGATCCATCTGGACGGTGCTTAATTCGCCTGGAACTCAGCTAAGGGAAAAAAATTTATTTATTTATTTTAATGCATGTATTCGCTGGAAAAACTTCTCAAAGAGCGAAGGCCGTGGGGCTCAACGGGAACCATGGCCTGAGCATGCTGTTATGCACACGCCCGGGCTAAGCGGCGTGTGCGGGTGATTGGTAGTGATTCCACTGGACCGTGCCGGAGAGTGAATGCCTGGAGGGGCGTGACTAGGTATTCACCCGATCCGACCAGGGTCGCACGACGGCATACGACGCCAGTGCACCAAGGAGGAACCGAGCAGAGGGACCAGGTGCTACTCCAGGACAGACCCCGGACACGGCTGTTGACCCACACAGGGGAATACAGGAACAGGCTGGTAGGCTGGCACACAGACTGGTGGGTATAGGCAGGCACGACTGGTATGCAGGCAGGCGGGTAAGCAGGCAGGGGGGTACAGGCAAGCACAGCAAGAGTGCAGACAGGGAGGCACTAGCAGGTAGGAACACAGGCGGGATAGGACCCAGTACACACTGGGACTCAGGAACAATACAGGCAAAGGGGTACAGGCAAGCACAGCTAGAGTGCAGACAAGGCTGAGCAGGGAGGACAGGGCTCTGTTCACACGGAACAGACAGGAAGGGAAAGGCAGAGCCAGACACCCACAGGGTACTTGCAGTGAAGTAGCGAGTGGACCACAAACTCACAAACGGGAGTACAGAGACAACAGGCAGGAGTTAGGTACGAGTTCAGACTCTGCAGAAAAAGGAAGGGAACGGACATAGAGGCAAAACAGGTAAAGGATAGGAGAGAGTTCAGACTGGAACTGAGTGTACGGAGGAGACCGACACTGCAGCGGGATAAAGGAGCGGGTCTGGGAATACTGCCCCCAGAGAGGCGGGACGAACAGGCAAGGAGCATGTTCAGACAGGACAGACAAGATACAGGAGCGGGTCTAGGTAATCGGCCCCTAGAAGGCGGGAGGAACAGGCTAGGAGCGTGTTCAGACAGGTAAGACAAGATACAGGAACGGGTCTAGGTAATCGGCCCCTAGAAGGCAGGAGGAACAGGCTAGGAGCGTGTTCAGACAGGACAGACAAGAGAACACAGAAAGGACTCAGTTCAGACACGGGAACTAATACCGAAAAGCAGGAGACATACAGGACTCAGTTCAGACACGGGAGCTGATACCGCAAAGCAGGAGACATACAGGACTCAGTTCAGACACGGGAGCTGATACCGCAAAGCAGGAGACATACAGGACTCAGTTCAGACACGGGAGCTGATACCGCAAAGCAGGAGACATACAGGACTCAGTTCAGACAGGCCTGGAAATACAGCCTCCAGGAAAGGCAGACAAGGAAACAAAGAACGGGACCTGGCACCTTCAGAGTGCAAGCACACACTGAAGGAAACACTATGCTCAGGCAGGGATAGAAGGGAGCTGCTGAGCTATATACCAAGTGACAGACAGCAATAGGCTGAGGACGCACCAGGGGTGTGACCCACAGCAGGTACAAAGGGCAGGAAGTGATCGGGCGCCGCCCTTAAGCAGCAGAAACAGACACAAACAGACAGCATGGAGGAAAGCCAGAGAGACACTCTGGACAGGAGATCAAGTGCGCCCTCTTGCACAGTGGGAGATGGACCACCATGCAATGACGCCGCCAGGTATGTTACATTTACTTTCTGTAGCATTACAGAATATATTGCAATAGGGTGCTCCATTAAGCAATCAGCAATCTTAGCTGAAAAACTCCTAAAAAAAAAAAAAAAATCTACAAGTAAGGTTCAGTTATACACCAATATTTCTGATACGTGTGGTTGTCAGTGTTTTTTTTTTGCTTTCAGCACACTCACCAATGTTCAGGACCCCCAACTATTACTAAAACTAGAGTGCTTATGCATGTGCACAACTGCTCCATTCACTGTCTATAGACCTGACAGAAGTAGTGGAGCTTATTGGCGTTTCCCTTTAAGGGGACTCTGTTAGCACAGAATGATGTTCAAACCAAGTTCAGGCGCTCGGTACATCCTTGGCATAGCCAAAAAGTTCTGTGCATGTTCCCACCTATTGGTATTTCATCCATATCTGCTCTACACTGGCTCTATAAAGCCAGAGTTGTCAATCAAAGAAGTGGAGGAGGTGGGGGCAAAGTTAATCATTCTGTGCTAACACTCCCTTTAAAGGGAACCAGCCACCAGTTTTTTCCCATATAAAGTAGGGCCAGCACCTATATGCCCTGCTCCAGCAGTTTAGAATGCCGTATACAGTACAGACCAAAAGTTTGGACACACCTTCTCATTTAAAGTTTTTTCTGTATTTTCATGACTATGAAAATTGTACATTCACACTGAAGGCATCAAAACTATGAATTAACACATGTGGAATTATATACTTAACAAAAAAGTGTGAAACAACTGAAAATATGTCTTATATTCTAGGTTCTTCAAAGTAGCCACCTTTTGCTTTGATGACTGCTTTGCACACTCTTGGCATTCTCTTGATGAGCTTCAAGAGGTAGTCACCGGAAATGGTTTTCACTTCACAGGTGTGCCCTGTAAGGTTTAATAAGTGGGATTTCTTGCCTTATAAATGGAGTTGGGACCATCAGTTGTGTTGTGCAGAAGTCTTGTGGATACACAGCTGATAGTCCTACTGAACAGACTGTTAGAATTTGTATTATGGCAAGAAAAAAGCAGCTAAGTAAAGAAAAGCGAGTGGCCATCATTACTTTAAGAAATGAAGGTCAGTCAGTGCGAAAAATTGGGAAAACTTTGAAAGTGTAGTGCAGTTGCAAAAACCATCAAGCACTACAAAGAAACTGGCTCACATGAGGACCGCCCCAGGAAAGGAAGACCAAGAGTCACCTCTGCTTCTGAGGATAAGTTTATCCGAGTCACCAGCCTCAGAAATCGCAGGTTAACAGCAGCTCATATTAGAGACCAGGTCAATGCCACACAGAGTTCTAGCAGCAGACACATCTCTACAACAACTGTTAAGAGGAGACTTTGTGCAGCAGGCTTTCATGGTAAAATAGCTGCTAGAAAACCACTGCTAAGGACATGCTACAAGCAGAAGAGACTTGTTTGGGCTAAAGAACCCAAGGAATGGACATTAGACCAGTGGAAATCTGTGCTTTGGTCTGATGAGTCCAAATTTGAGATCTTTGGTTCCAACCACCATGTCTTTGTGCGACGCAGAAAAGGTGAACTGATGGACTCTACATGCCTGATTCCCACCGTGAAGCATGGAGGAGGAGGTGTGATGGTGTGGGGGTGCTTTGCTGGTGACACTGTTGGGGATTTATTCAAAATTGAAGGCATACTGAACCAGCATGGCTACCACAGCATCTTGCAGCGGCATGCTATTCCATCCGGTTTGCGTTTAGTTGGACCATCATTTATTTTTCAACAGGACAATGACCCTAAACACACCTCCAAGAAATGACCAAGAAAGAGAGTGATGGGGTGCTACGCCAGATGACCTGGCCTCCACAGTCACCAGACCTGAACCCAATTGAGATGGTTTGGGGTGAGCTGGACCGCAGCGTGAAGGCAAAAGGGCCAACAAGTGCTAAGCATCTCTGGGAACTCCTTCAAGATTGTTGGAAGACCATTTCCAGTGACTACCTCTTGAAGCTCATCAAGAGAATGCCAAGAGTGTGCAAAGCAGTCATCAAAGCAAAAGGTGGCTACTTTGAAGAACCTAGAATATAAGACATATTTTCAGTTGTTTCACACTTTTTTGTTAAGTATATAATTCCACATGTGTTAATTCATAGTTTTGATGCCTTCAGTGTGAATGTACAATTTTCATAGTCATGAAAATACAGAAAAATCTTTAAATGAGAAGGTGTGTCCAAACGTTTGATCTGTACTGTATATATCCCCAATCCACTGTGTAGAACACTAAAAATAGCTTTTATTATACTCACCTATGGCGCGGTCCAGTCCTATTGGCGTCTCTGGTCTTGATCTGGTGCCTCCTCCATGTAGGACGCGTCATCCACACGAAGCCAGAAGGAGGACTGCGATGACAAGAAGGGAGGAGACGCTGGATTAAGACCAGCGACTCCCATCTGAGTGGACCGCGTTATAGGTGAGTATAATAACAGCTATTTTTTGTGTTATTCAGAGCGCATTGGGGACTTATATACAGCATTCTAGTATGCTGTAACAGAGGGATTACTGGTGCGGCCCCTACTTTATATGGGGGAAAACCTGGTAACAGTTTCCCTTTAAGGTAGTAGTCCCCAATATTTCTTATCTTGATAGCCACATTTAGGACAGAGAGGATTGTGATGCACATCTAGAGGCATCCAAGTAGTGACATCCAGCTCCTGCCTCACCACCTCCGCCCCAATAGTGACACCCAGAGCCCCCAATACCGGTATAATGACAGTCAAATCTTCCACATAAAAATCACAGTGCAGAAGTACACTTACATCCTGGGTTTCCCACCTATCCCCCATTAGGAATTCATGTATCAAGCACCCCCACCACACTATCGCATCCAGTTCTAGCAACCCTGTAACTGGTAAAATCATCCTATGCCAGTTTAGTATATTTATATCTCCAACCCGAAGGCCAGTGTATGTGCATTCAGATCTGCTCTTCTGTGATAGGTGTCACAAAAGTCACCATCCGGAAACCTGCTATTATAGCTTTTTGTTAGACCTAGTGCTAGTGCACCAAGCTAGCACACAACTGCGAGCCACATATCATGGGCATATGAGCCACATGTAGCTCCCAAGCCACAGGTTAGGGACCCGTCCTTTAAAGGGAACCTGTCATGTCCTAGCTGCCCTCTACACTGCCCCCATAGCGTTGATAGTGATGCAATGTGCATCACTAACAAGCTGTTTTCATGAAAATTGGTGCAGCTATAATGATTTTCTAACGTTTAATATACTTAGATCCTACCTGCCCTTTCAGTCATAGGGGCGTGCTTGTCATATTCAGTCATGGGCGGGAGCAGCATTCGCTCACTGCTGGGGCCGCCCATGTATTTGAATCCTGCTCCCGGCAAGTGCTGATATTGTGGGGCGCATGCGCAATTGTACTGGCTGCCTGCGCATTGAGCTTGTATGATTACCAGCTTCACTGCGCATGCGTGGGGAACATATCACGTCATAGCGCATCCGCAGTGAAGCTGTGTAGTTGGCAGCTGCACTGCGCATGCGCTATGACTCTCTATTCCCTGCACATGCGCAGTGAGGCTGTGTGATTACCGGCTTCACTCTGCATGCGCGGGGAACATAACGCATCATAGCGCATGCGCAGTGAAGCTGGTAATCACACAGCCTCACTGCGCAGGCGGCTGGACACTTACAAGTGCGCCTGCGCCCCACAATATCAGCGCTTGCCGGGAGCAGGATTCAAATACATGGGCGGCCTCCGCAGTGAGTGAATGCTGCACCCGCCCATGAATGAATATGACAAGCACGCCCCTATGACTAAAAAGGCAGGTAGGATCTAAGCAGGGGTGGATTAAGAGTAGCAAGGGCCCCGGGCAGTTTAGAGGGTGCGCCCCCCCCCCCACACACACACACACCTGATGTATCACGTGACATGTCACATGATCCCCTCTGATAGATCATTTGATAGTTCACGTGAAATTAATTTGGCACAATATTAATTATAATAATTTTTTTTAGGCTGTGTGCCCACTATGCGTTTTTTAAGCGTTTCCGCAGCACCAATTCCGCTGCAGAAACGCTTAAAAAACACATGGTAGAAGGCCTGCCATGTTCCCCAATGATAATCCGCATGTGCTGTGCACATGCTGCGGAAATTTCCGCTGCGGATTATCATTGCGGAAAAATCCACAGCACTACCAATTATTTTGCGGAAGCGCGGCGTTTTCGCCGCCATTGACTTGCATTGGAACACATGGAATCCGCATCACTGCATCTGTAGATGCGGAATCCATGTGTTTCAATGTGCGGATGGTACCCAGGTGTGGAGGACAGGAGACTCTCCTCCGGACCCGGGTACCACAGAACCTGCAAAAAAAAGAATAAAATAAAAAATAAATATTATACTTACCTTCTGATGGCCCCCGGTGTCTTTATCCGATGCGTCCTGGCTTGCCGGCAGCTCGCCATGGTCTGAAAAGGACCTGCCGTGACGTAATTTAGTCATGTGACGGGTCACGCGACCGCTGACGTCGGCAGGCCATCAGAAGGTAATTATATATTTATTTTTTACCATTCTTTTACGGTCACACTATATAAATCCATGCCGGTTGCATGGATTTATATAGTGTGACCAAGTTGTCAAGCACTTTCCAAGTGATGCTAAAATCGCTTGGAAAGCGCTTGTCAACCCGCATGCGGAAATGCATGTGAAGAACGCTTCACTTCCGCTTGTCCCTGGCAGGAAAAACGCATGTAAAATCCGCATGCGTTTTTTCTGCCAGGGAGATGCAGAAACACTCAAAAAAAATCCGGAGCATTTCTGCATCGTGGGCACATAGCCTTACATTCATTGTATGACTCAATATTGAGCACACGTAGCCATCTATACACAGCGGGAGGCTGCACGGTGCCATCTATACACAGCGGGAGGCCGCACGGTGCCATCTATACACAGTAGGCGGCCGCACGTAGCCATCTATACACAGGGGGAGGCCGCACGTAGCCATCTATACACAGCGGGAGGCCGCACATAGCCATCTATACACAGCGGGAGGCCGCACGTAGCCATCTATACACAGCAGGGGGCCTCACGGCGCCATCTATACACAGCGGGAGGCCGCACGGCGCCATCTATACACAGCGGGAGGCCGCACGGCGCCCCCCCCCTTCCCAGAGACAGCAGGAGGCCGCACGTCGCCATCTATACTAAGCAGGAGGCTGCACGCAGTCACGCACACACACAAACATATACAGACATATATATACACGCATAAACACATTTGAAACACAAAAATACATATAAACAGACATCACACAATGATATCTGCCTGCACACACACACATACTCACACACACAGACTCGCCGTCCCCCGGCTCGGCTCCAGTCCTCCTGCTCTTCGGTGCAGCAGTGCAGGCCGGGCGCGCACTGCGTGACGTCACAGCTAGGAGACACGGCCGCGCACAGGACCGTGTCTCCTAGCAGTGACGCGGCCGGGCCAGCACAGGGAAGTTAACTGCTGCAGTGCTGGCCCGGCCGAAGAAGAAGTAGCGGCCGTGCGCCACGCTGGGGGAGTGGTCTGGGGGCCCCCCCCCGCCACTGTCTACCGGTATGTGCCGCAGCGCCGCACATATAATGAGGGCAATCTGGCCATAGACACCTCGGAGCCCCGGGCCCCCTGGAGGCCCGAGGCCCCGGGCGGTAGCCCAGATTGCCCTCATTATGATCCGCCTATGGATCTAAGTATATTAAACGTTATAAAATCATTATAGCTGCACCAATTTTCATGAAAACAGCTAGTTAGTGATGCACATTGCATCACTAATAACGCTATGGTGGCAGTCTAGAGGGCTGCTAGGACGTGACAGGTTCCCTTTAAGGAGTCACTAAATGTGAAGACAAAAGGCTACAAATAGAGTTGCTACATTCCTTTTTGAAGTTTCTCAGCATTAGATTTATGCAAGATGAAATATCATCATAGTGGTAGACCGCTGGATCCGACATTAATAATTGAAAAACACAGCAGCATCCACTCCGCAGCCAGATCTGGCTGATACAGGTTCAATAAACAATATACAGTAGATAGAGAAGACCAGATATAGAGCTTCTCTATAAATTTTAGAGGTGCAGGTTGATTTCTTACACACACAGTAAATCCCATTTACAAGTGAGCATAATTTGCCTGTAATCTTTGCTGATTTCTAGTCGATCGACACCAAGTTACTTACATTTAGTGGTTACAATAATCTTGTAGACCTTATATTGAGGTTTTCATGAGATGATACAATCGGTCATTCCCCACTTTCCATTATTGCTGGCACTTCACACAAGAGGATTTGCTGCTGACAGACGATTTTTATGTCCACATAGTAGATTTATTTATTTATTGTACTCACTTATATGGCGACATTAATTCCACAGAACTTTACAGGCATCATCATCACTGTCCCCATTTGGGTTCACAATCTAAATTCCCTATGAGTACAGTATTGTTCAAAATAATAGCAGTCCAATATGACTAACCAGATTAATCACTGTTTTTGGTATAGATTATATTACCACATGTCAAACAATTTACCAGTTGGTGCAGTAGATTTTAAGTAAACCAGCAGACTCCGCATTCATGATCTGCATGTTTTTGAGTCTGTGTATCTGAATAATTAATTGTAAGGGGGTGTGTTCATAATAATAGCAGTGTGGGGTTCAGTTAGTGAGTTCAATCATTCTGTGAAAAAACAGCTGTGAATCAGGTGGCCCTTTATTTAAAGGGGTTTTCCCACGAACAAAAGTTCATTTTAAAAATTGTCTGTCTCTGACCGTGTACGGAACATACCACAGCTCCTGGGCAGGGGGGAGAAGCAAAAGAGTGTACAGATATTACAGCAGGGGATCACAGAGAATTCATCTTGTGAGGTAAAATATTGTTTCAAAACAGGCTGTGAAATGTTTTACCTCACAAAATGAATCCTTTGTGATCCCCTGCCCAGGAGCTATGAGCTACATGGTCAGACACAGATCATTTTTAAAATGAACTTTTGTTTGTGGGAAAACCCCTTTAAGGGTGAAGTCAGCACATGTTGTGCATGCATTTTTCCTTGAAAGCCTGAGAAATATGGATCGTTCGAGACATTGTTCAGAAGAGCTGTGTACATTGATTAAAAAGTTGATTGTAGAGGGTAAAACTTATAAAGAGGTGCAAACAATGATCTCCAATGCTTTAAAATCGAAAGCAAAACCAGAGAGACGTGGAAGAAAACGGAAGACTGCCATTCGAATGGATTAAGAATGGCCAGAATGGCTAAGGCTCAGCCAATAATCAGCTCCAGGATGATCAAAGACAGTCTCAAGTTTCCTGTGAGTACTGTGACAGTTAGAAGATGCCTGTGTGAAGCTAATCTCTTAGGAAGAAGTCCCTGCAAAGTCCCACTGTTAAAATTTTTTTAAAAAAAAAGACATGTACTGAAGCAGAAACAATTTGCCAAAGAACACATCAGCTGGCCTAAAAAGAAACAGAGAAACATTTTGTGAACTGATGAAAGTAAAATTGTTCTTTTTGGGTCCAAGGGCTGCAGACAGTTCGTCAGACGACCCCTAAACTCTGTATTCAAGCCACAGTACACTCTGAAGACAGTGAGGCATGATGGTGCAAGCATCATGATACGGGCATGTTTCTCTTACTATGGTGCCAGACCTATTTACCACATACCAGGCAGGGATCATGGACCAGTTTGCATATATTAAAATACTTGAAGAGGTCATGTTGCCTTACGCTGAAGAGGATATGCTCTTGAAATGGGTGTTTTAACAAAACAACGACTCTAAATACCACTGTAAACAAGCAAAATCTCGGTTCCAGTCCAACAAAATTGAACTTATGGAGTGGCCAGCTCAATCCCCGGACCTTAATCCGATAGAGCACTTGTCGGTGATGGTCATCATCAAAAATGCCGTTTTTGAGGCAAAGCCAACAAATGCCAAAAAATTGTGGGGTGTAGTCAAAGCATCCTGGGCTGGAATGACAATTGACAGGTGCCAGAAGTTGGTTGACTCTATGCAACATAGATGTGAAGCAGTTCTAAAAAACTGTGGGTATACAACTAAATATTAGGTTAGTGATTCACAGGAATGCTAAATTCTCAACAACAAAAAAAAAAGAGTACATATTGTGAGTTTGTAAAGACAAATGCAGACTCTGCTATTTTTTTAGAACAGCCTAATGCTAATTTTTTGTTATTTTCTGTAAAGTAGTTAAAATTTATATACATTTCTCTTCATGTTTTGAATTAGAAAACAGTGTGCAATGGAAATAAAAACTTGTATAAAAACTTTGGGCTTAACTCATGTTTTTGAACACACTGGCATTATTTTGAACACTACTGTATGTCCTTGGAGTGTGGGATGAAACCGGAGAACCCAGAGGAAACCCACGCAAACACGGGGAGAACATACAAACTCCTTGCAGATGTTGTCTTTGGTGGGATTTGAATCCAGGACCCCCGTGCTGTAAAGGTGCAATGCTAACCACTGAGCCATCGTGCTGCCTGCTATGCGATGACGCGACAATTGAGCAAATCATGATTTGTCATTTGATCACAGGAATGGTTAACTTTGGACAATGATCGGGAAGTAACATTCACACAAGTGATCATCACCCCTTGTATATGGGCCTTTATCCTCCAGATGGGATGCTGCGGTTTCTTTTGTACAGTTAGGAATATGCAGCAAATAAGACATTTCTCATACTAGAAATAAATCTTTAATATGTTCTTTAGCCCTTCATCTCAGAGGACAGCCTGCAGAGATAGAGAGACATTTTCTAAAAATTGGGAATGTGGATGTGAAAATATTTTAACCACAGCAAGATAATTAAAAAGTGTTTGGCTCCCATGCATAGTTATGTTGGATTGATGAAAATTCACATTTTGATGCTTCTACCCAGTTTATGCAGCTGTCATATATTACTGCAGCACCCCGACATTGCATTGTGACGAGTGACTAGAATATTGCTCTCTCCTGGGACCTGCAGCTGTCACCGAGCTTTGTAATTTAAATGCACATCACGTGGATCTATTTTATGATTTCATCTTGATGCTGTGCTACAGGTGGTAGCGTGAATAATGTGACATGTTATTATTCTGTTTGTAGGTCTTTTCCTAATAATTACTGGGATAAATTTGTTAAGAGGAAGGTAAGCTTTTAATCCTGCGCACACCTGTGCTGGGAATTCATATTTAGCTTCATTATGTTATCATAGGTGTAAATTTCAAGTATAATATTCTGCATGTAAAGACCTGCAATGCTGCTGTGCTAACATTATTTCAGCATATTTGTTACTTTTCTGTGCTCCTATTCTTCTAAATAATGTTACTCAGACCAGCTGTACAACAAACCTCACACTATACACATTGTACTGGAACTTAGAAGAGGCGCTTGCTGGATTTCAGGCATGCCAGCTTATATTCTGCTTTCAGTTGCCTGAGCAATTCTACATTTTAATCAGGGTATAACATCCAGTAGCTAAGTTTCCATGGATATTAAGTCTTATGGAAGAGATGTTAAGTCCCAGCTGAGCACTAGGTGAATTTACTGTACGAAAAGCTGCCTGCAATATGCACTTCAGTGTGACAACTAACACAGGACAGAAAGAACATACACTATAGGAACATAGGTCAATACATTTCTCTCTTATTAAAGAGACTGTGTCACCAGAGTTTTGCTATTTTGAATACGGTAAAGACAGAGACCTTAATTCCAGTGATGTGTCACTCACTGGGCTGCTTGCTGTCGTTTTTATTTAATTACTTTTTTGACAGCAGGAGATTATCTAGACTAATAAACCTGTAGTCCAGCATATTCATGAGCTCTATATAACCCCCTCCCCCATACACACACACTTTTGGCTGCTTTCTGCCTATGCACAATGGAAGCTGCGAATCAGGGGTGTGGGCGGGGTTATACAGGGCTCAGCATTTAGAGAACTGCTAGATCTGCAGCAGAGAAAACTAGAAAACACAGATTTTATCAAAACTGCAAGCAGCCAGCAAGTGATATATTGCTGGAATCGGGGTATCTGCCCCTACATCATGCTGCTTTCAGATGGGGGCCACAAAAACCCAATGACAGATTTAGAATGAAATTTGAAGATGGTAAATGTTTATGTAGCATTTACCAATTTATATGGGATCTATAGAAGGAATGGGATTTCTAGCCATCTGCATTTTACATTCCAGGGTATAATGTTCAAGAGGATTATAAAATATATTTCCCCACAATAGATTCTCTGTATTGACATGAGTATGAAATGTTTCTTTACCAGTTGCGCATATTGTAGGGGACATAGACCAGATCTATTTTTCCTATTAAAAGTAAGAATTGCTTGTTTATCCAAAGTAATACTGAGCCACTTGTCAATTAGACCTATCATTTTCATTTCCAGGGGTCTTATTGTACCATTTTCACAGATTATACAGATTGGATGAATATGTTAACCTGTCTCAATTATCTGATCCTGATCATAAACTTTTTTAATGTTTTCAGAGGGCATTAAATGTTTTTTCTCCGGATTACTAAAATTATTTGTGCAATTAGAGCCATCTTCTAAGCACTGGCATGATCTTCACTTCCACTCTCTTCCTTTGTAATTTAGCTGAATGTTTGCTTTACATAGTGTCATTGTTGTAACTGCTCTTCTGTAAATCCCTGAAGTCTTTCTGTGTACTGTGTTTTAAGCTAATAAGGCACGCCATCATCCCTAATAAGCTTTCATCTCATTTAGAGCTTCACTTCTGAAGTACTGACTGTAATATATTACATTTTAATTGTTTCTCTTTGGATTCTCTATATTTCCACTCTCATTCAGTTGTCATTTTGAATGAACAACCTATGGCTACTTATATTCACTGTATCATGTCATATATTGCACCAAGTCTAAAGAAATACACATTATGTACTTATTACAGTCAAGTAATTGACAGAACTGATTAAAAAAAAATACTTTTTACAAGTCAAAGAATTTTTGACAGTCTGAAATCCCCTTAAAAGCAGGAGACAAGACCCCTCTACCTTAAATTTTATAGAAAACATCTAAAGTTTCCACCATTCCTGAATCCTCATCGGGAGCCTGAAACCGAGGTCTGTTCCATTCCTTAAAGTCCAAGCAATAGTGATCAGGACGGTGTTATAACCACACTCCACAGAGCACTATATAATTATACTAGTCCCACTCACAAATCTTTGGGATAATGGCAGTGCCTGTGATCTGTGGGAAGATATGATCTTCATTGGGGAAGCTAAGACGCAATCATCTACACAAAGTCGGCTGCTAACCAATGTTACCTATTGCAAATGATTTCAGCACACATAACATTCATTGCTGCTGTTGTAGTTTTCAGAGGGGATTTATTTGATTTTTTTTCTAGGTTATCAATAAATATGGAGACTTGTATGGAGCTGACAGAATTGCAGAACTCCTGGGACTTGACAAAAATGCCTTAGACTTCAGCCCAGTGGAAAAGACCAAAATAGAAGAGGGATCATTGGTATCATGGTGAGTTCTGCAGAACAGAATCTTTTTCTGACCAATCTTTTACCACAAGCTTGATCTAAGTGCTGCATCTTCTTTCTGTTGCACCATGTTTGTCAATTCTATATCTTATTTCACACAAATCTTTATTAGTCATTAGTTGAAGGCAGTGGAGCAAGCGACTGTAGTTCCTCATACATATTGGCTGCTGTCAAAGTCCATCCAGCTTACAATGTACATATACCTCTAATTTACATATAGTCATTAGCCTTGGGATCAGACACATTTAAATGGTTTGCATAATGTTGACCTTGAGGTGACATTCTAGAAAGAAATCTCCATATCATTTAGAAGTGAACTTTTCATCTGTTGAAGTGAGCTGGCTTTTATTTTTGTTCCCCTGTCTCCTGCAGTGATCATAATGATTACAGACATCAAGGAAAACTAAAACCTAATTATGAATACCTGTAAGAAAATACTCCAGGCACGTAATATGAAAATCAGTGTCTGAATCCCAAGTCTTTTGTTAGGTATAATATCCGAGCCACCGTTATTTTAGCAAAACATCACAAGGAGGACAATGAACAGAACTGTAGATTTACTTGACCTAGTAGCAAACATCCAGTACACAAGATACAGCACAGGAGAATCATTCCACCATTCACAAGAACCAACAGATCTGCATCAACCAAAGCTTGTGGTTCCTTAAAGGGAACCTGTCACCAGGTTTTTGCTACCTCATCTGAGAGCAGAATAATGTAGAGAAAGAGACCCTGATTCCAGTTATGTATCACTTAGTTTACTGGGTGCAGCAGTTGTGATACAATCAGAGTTTTTAGATGTAGCAGAGTTCAGAAAACTGCCCCCACCCATAGCTTTTTGTGTACATTGTATATTGACAAAAAGCTGCTAATCATTCCTGTGGGCATTGTTGGACCAGAATGCACACACAGCTAGCTCTGTAGTGATAATTTCCTGCTGAGAAAACACTCATTGTATTGAAACAGCACACAGTCTAATAAGTGACACATCGCTGAAATCAGTGTCTCAGTCCCTATCTCATGGTGCCCTCAGATTATATAGCAAAAACCTGCTAAAAAAAAGCGCCACTCTACCAAGCGGGACTTTGTGCTCTGCCATATGTCGAAGATATTTAAATAAGATGTCCACTACTTTTACATTGATGCCCTATCGATAGGGCATCAATGTAAAAGTAGTGGACAACTCCTTTAATATTTTGGCATGCAGTGCAGCTTACATAGGTTGAAAAAAATATATATTCATAAAGTTCATCCTTTCTCTGTCCGTTATACATTATCTATTCCCAGATACAGTACAGACCAAAAGTTTGGACACACCTTCTCATTTAAACATTTTTCTGTATTTTCATGACTTTGAAAATTGTACATTCACACTGAAGGCATCAAAACTATGAATTAACACATGTGGAATTATATACTTAACAAAAAAGTGTGAAACAACTGAAAATATGTCTTATATTCTAGGTTCTTCAAAGTAACCACCTTTTGCTTTGATGACTGCTTTGCACACTCTTGGTATTCTCTTGATGAGCTTCAAGAGGTAGTCATCGGAAATGGTCTTCACTTCACAGGTGTGCCCTGTCAGATTTAATAAGTGGGATTTCTTGCCTTATAAATGGGGTTGGGACCATCAGTTGTGTTGTGCCGAAGTCAGGCGGATACACAGCTGATAGTCCTACTGAATAGACTGTTAGCTGCTTTTTTCTTGCCATAATACAAATTCTAAGTGAAGAAAAACGAGTGGCCATCATTACTTTAAGAAATGAAGGTCAGTCAGTGCGAAAAATTGGGCAAACTTTGAAAGTGTCCCCAAGTGCAGTTGCAAGAACCATCAAGCGCTACAAAGAAACTGGCTCACATGAGGACCGCCCCAGGAAAGGAAGACCAAGAGTAACCTCTGCTTCTGAGGATAAGTTTATCTGAGTCACCAGCCTCAGAAATCGCAGGTTAACAGCAGCTCAGATTAGAGACCAGGTCAATGCCACACAGAGTTCTAGCAGCAGACACATCTCTTCAACAACTGTTAAGAGGAGACTTTGTGCAGCTGGCCTTCATGGTAAAATAGCTACTAGGAAACCACAGCTAAGGACAGGCAACAAGCAGAAGAGACTTGTTTGGGCTAAAGAACACGAGGAATGGACATTAGACCAGTGGAAATCTGTGCTTTGGCCTCATGAGTCCAAATGTGAGATCTTTGGTTCCAATCACCTTGTCTTTGTGAGACGCAGAAAAGGTGAACGGATGGACTCTACATCATGCTTCACGGTGGGAACCAGGCGAGGAGGAGGTGTGATGGTGTGGGGGTGCTTTGCTGGTGACACTGTTGCGGATTTATTCAAAATTGAAGGCATACTGAACCAGCATGGCTACCACAGCATCTTGCAGCGGCATGCTATTCCATCCGGTTTGCGTTTGGTTGGACCATCGTTTATTTTTCATCAGGACAATGACCCCAAACACACCTCCAGGCTGTGTAAGGGCTATTTGACCTAGAAGGAGAGTGATGGGGTGCTACGCTAGATGACCTGGCCTCCACAGTCACCAGACCTGAACCCAATCAAGATGGTTTGGGGTGAGCTGGACCGCAGAGTGAAGGCAAAAGGGCCAACAAGTGCTAAGCATCTCTGGGAACTCCTTCAAGATTGTTGGAAGACCATTTCCGGTGACTACCTCTTGAAGCTCATCAAGAGAATGCCAAGAGTATGCAAAGCAGTCATCAAAGCAAAAGGTGGCTACTTTGAAGAACCTAGAATATAAGACATATTTTCAGTTGTTTCACACTTTTTTGTTAAGTATATAATTCCACATGTGGTAATTCATAGTTTTGATGCCTTCAGTGTGAATGTACAATTTTCATAGTCATGAAAATACAGAAAAATCTTTAAATGAGAAGGTGTGTCCAAACTTTTGGTCTGTACTGTACTTTATAACCCACAATGCCATTTGTTGTGAGAAAAGCTTTCAGCCCTTTTATAAATGCTCTAACTGTAAAGAACCCTTTCCTATTTAGCTTCTGGAATAGTCTTTCCTGCACATGTAATGAGTGCCCCCTAGTTCTTTGTAAGGTCCTTGGAAGGAATAAATCATGTTACAGTCCTTTGTATTGACCACACATGTAAAAAAGATGCCTGAAAATGCGATCTCATTTACAAGCTAAACAAGCCCAAACTTTCTAACTTCTCATTATAAGAGAGACCTTCCATCCCTGTAATAATCGAATTGCCTAAAGCTGAGGAGTGAATGAATGAATGAGTGGTGTTAGTACGTGTATGCATAGGCATGTCTGTATATATGGATGTTTTTGAATTTCCCTGAGTATCTTTAGGAGTGTTTTGGTCTGGAATTGCCTCACTTGTCATAACTGTAAACCGTCGTTTACATCTGGATTACTTTGATATCCTGCTTCAAAGATTGGTCTACGTATTTTTGGGATGTATATTTATTCCATTTGACTATATCTAGCTGAGAAGGCTTGGTTCCCTTTATCATAGTGTTAAAATGACAAATGCGTCTTTTGATCTTTGTTCATACCTATGTTTCACTTTTTTTCTTATTCTTACATTTACATTATAATAAAAACTTAAAAAAATGACAAAAAAAATAATCTAGTTGCCCGCCTTTGAACTAACTTTGTAATATTCTCTTTAAAATGTGGAGATAAAAAATGGATCCCATATTTTGGATGTGGCCTTACAAGTGATTTATAGAGAGGTAATAATATATTGGCATCACAGGATTTTTATCTCTCTTTTTAGAGATCACCTGAAAATCTTGTTTGCTTTCACAGCTACTGCCTGACTGAGTGCTGCTGCTTAGCCTTCTTGTAACTAGAATATCCAAGTCCTTCTCCTGTTATTTTGTAATCACAATTTTGTGTTTAGATTTCTATGGAATCACACTGACAAAAAGTATGATTACGATATACCCTTCTATGAGTGCCCTGAAATATAGTAATAAATTATTTCCATAGTTATTTCCATGAGGCAGATGCATAAGATAGCTGTTAGCCACACCCAATGCTTCTAGCACACGTATGTCAAATTCTGGCTCACGGTTAAAATCTGGCCCCCGGGGTGAGTAAATTTAGCCTGCAATGCTGGGCGGACCCCCGCCTGGCATCACACTTTCAACTGTGTCTGCATCCTGAATGCAGATACAGTTGAAAGCAATGATGAAAAGAGGGAGCGTCAACTGACACACTTTTCGCCATCAGTATCCCTCTGCGTCTGATGTTTCATCGCAGCAGACGCGATGACGTCATTAGAACGCACACGCTGTGCCAAGCATTGAAGAGCTTCAGACCACTCGCTGCCGATACTGGAGCAGCGGGGGAATGAGGAGAGGTGAGTATTTTTTTAATGTGGGGCCCATTATTTTGTATGGAGGACAATGCGGGGCCCCGTTATACTGTATGGAGAACTATGTGGAGTCCAATATAATGTGTGGAGCTGCGTGGGGATTACAGTTGGGGTATCATACTGTGATGGGGTCACCATTCTTTGCCGGGGGTGAGGTAGAGGGGGGTACGGTAGGGTCATCATACTGTGTGTGTGGAGGAATTCACTGTAGGGGTATCTTACTGTGTTTGGGGAAGGGGGCACTTTTGCTGCCATCATACTTTATTTTCTGTATTATTCAAGGTTTTTTTATCCTTGGTTATTACATATTTATTTAGGCTGTTGGGCCATATGCTTCTTATTGCTCTTACATAACATTCTAATATTTTATTCTAATATCTATTATTTACTTTGTTCGTGGGACAACCCCTTTAAGTTTGTTTCTATATGAAAAGGTTTATCGTTATATTTCAGAAGGAAAAACTTCCTCAATTGTAGACATTTAATAAATATCAAGATTGGCCCCCAACTTTGTCCAAGCTTTTAATTTTGGCCCTCTGTGTATTTGAGTTTTACATCCCTGTTTAAGTGGGAGAATACAGCCTCCATCAAGGCATCATACAGCATACAAAGTTCTTACATGTCTGAAATAAGGAATAAAGTCACTGTATAGAGTCTGTGTACACTGTTTGCATGAGGTCTTAAAATTAAGAATGTCAAAACGGTTTAAAAACTGTACAGAATTCAAATATTTCTTTGATGCCACAAGCCATGTATAAATTATGTCTACATCCGGCCCAAATAATAAAAAATGGTGGTAACTGGAAAACTGTATACCTAACCATTTTACCATTTCCTGGAAAACAAAGAATTCAAAGGATGCTGTACTAGAACTCAAACCTTAAAGGGGTTTTCCCACAAACACAAGTTCATTTTATTAAGTAGATCTTGGAATGAAAATAAGGTCCACAATAAGAAGTTATTAAAAAAAATGTTCCTGTGCTGCTGCTTTGTACTGTGTAATGGATGTGTCTGACCGTACAGGAACATGGTCTGATCATACCACATCTCCTGGGCAGGGAGGACGCAAAAGAGTGTACAGACATTACAGCATGGGATCACAGCTGATTCTCTCTTAAAAACAGGCAGTGAAATGTTTTTCCTCACAAAAAGAATCAGCTGTGATCCCCGGCTGTAATGTCTGTATACTCTTGCTTCCTCCCCTGCCCAGGAGATGTGGTATGATCAGACCGTGTTCCTGCATGGTGAGACACAACCATTACACAGCAGGGGCACATTTATAAGATTATCTCAGCACAGGAACATTTTATTTAATCACATTCAATTGTGGAAGTTATTATTCCAAGATCTAGTGAATTAAATGTACTTTTGTTGGTGGGAAAAACCCTTTAAGGTGCAGCCTATTTTCCCGCCATAACTTTCCTGCCATAACTTTCCTTTATAATACTTTTTTTCAAAAAACAATATAACATCTAATAATTATGAAACCTCTTATTGAAAACAATAATTCATGCTTCTTATCTTCAGGTTGAGCTCCATTGATATGAAGTATCACATCTGGAAGCTTGGAGTGGTATTTACCGACAATGTATGTATGATATCTTTATTGTACTGTAAGATAAGAGATGTGCATTGGATATACATTATAATGTAACCTAAGCCTTGTTTTTTCTTGCTCAGTCCTTCCTTTACCTCGCCTGGTATACAACCATGTCAATTCTTGGACATTATAACAACTTTTTCTTTGCTGCTCACCTCTTGGACATTGCAATGGGCTTCAAGACATTGAGGACAATTCTGTCATCAGTCACTCACAATGGCAAACAAGTAAGCCTGCCCTGTGTCTGTGTGGTCTTTAGCTTTTAATAAATTGGAGATGAGCAATTCATCTGCTATCATTAAACAGATTACAAGACGATTGCAGTGTTTCTAAAATAGAGTGTGCGATTAAAAAAAGATGAAAGCCTGGACTGCAGCATGGCCTGGTTTACAGCAGTGGCATGCATGGTGTATGACTCATTGAATCCACTAATACACTCAGATTACTCATGCCAGAGAGCGCTGCGCGGCTGCAGACAGCTGAATTAAGTGCTGCTCATTTCACAGCTCAAACTCTGGCATGAGCACTTAAACCAGCCAAGCCTCTCGACAGCGCTATTGACTATGCTGGCCAGTTGGAAATGGATAGTTGTAAAAGCTGTCAGCTGTTTGTAAAGCATTTGTGGTGATGGCATCAGATCAGTCAGTAATTATTGCCACTTATGCAGTTACTTGTACTATGGCCCTGCCGAGAGAGCTCAGCTTTTACAAGAGCGAATGCAGGAATTACTACAGACTTTATAGAGAGGTCAGATCGATTCCACAAGCATGTAACATTAGCAGAGAACATTCAACTCCCTGAATTTCACCTGCCCTCGCTCTTGGAATACCATGGGCCCCTCTCTCCCCTACTATCTTCTGGCCGCTTCTAGTCACTGATGTTTGTTGTAGTCGCTCATGAATTATTGAAACCAAGCTGCTGCTTTAAACACTCACAGCATGCACTATTAATTCTTACCTGCTGGATAAAGGAGCCCTGCATATTACTGACATCAGCTTAAAGTGGCCGTTCTCTAGATACATTCTCTTTAAATTGAATCTTAATTTTGATTAATCGTTCAGGATAATTTAGAGGAATGCTTTAATATCAATTCCCTAATATAATTGTATTTGCTGTTTTTAACTTGGAATCAACCTCAATATTTTTTTTTCAAATTTTACCCCAAAGTGTCACCACCATCCTCACAATACCCTTAGAAGAACAAAGTGTATTTTGAATATCAGGGTGGTCCTGCTTTTTATACTGTATTTTCAGATGACACCCATAATCGTATGAGTGTGGTTGTGATTTTATGGAATTGCTATTTAACATGATAGCAACCTAACCAAAGACTAGGCAGCGCTAATGCAACTACGTAATATAAAGATTGCATAGCTATATATTACCTGCCATTACAACACTAAATGAGGGGTTGAGATAAGGCATGGTCCTCACAGGGCAGCTCTTTTTAGACAGTGAGAATGTGTTGTTTTTGGGACCCTACAAGGCTTATTTTATATGGACTGACAACTCTCAAATCTCCAGATTCTGATGTAGCCATTATCTCCTCTTTCTGAACATGTGCTAATATCTTACGTGGGAGGAGTAGGATATTTGGTTTTAGTCTAGATTTTACTTTGAATTACTTGCAGCTTGCATCTCTTGGGGAATGTTTAACATTGATTTCACGGTCTCAGTTTAAGGCAGATGCAGGAAAAGAACAGAAATGTAACTGGGAACCTGTCAAGTGATTCATGCAGCCAAAGCATGAATCGGGGCAAGATCCTCATTTTAGAGACCCATGTGTCACTGTTCTCACTACCCACTCAGCTAGATTAACAGGTCTCTTCCCATTTGTGTATCGGAAGAGAATAGTCAATCCAATGGAGCCAGGTGGGGAGAAACCATCAGGAACCCAACTATTTGACTTTTTCCCATTTGTGGTTAGTTTTCGAATCATGGTTTCCTTAAAACACTGCAGCATTTCACCGTAAAACTCAGAAGTCTGCAATGAGGGAGACTGTGACTGTTTTATGCTGCCCATGGTTCAGGGAGCATGAATCTCTGACATGCTTCAATCACAACTACAGTCATGGCCAAAAGTTTTGAGAATGACACCAAAATTATATTTTCACATGATCTGTGGCCTCTGGTTTTTATTAGTGTTTGTCTGATGTTTATATCACATACAGAAATATAATTGCAATCATATTATGAGTACCAATAGGTTATATTGACAGTTAGAATGAGTTAATGCAGCAAGTCAATATTTGCAGTGTTGCCCCTTCTTCTTCAAGACCTCTGTAATTCTCCCTGGCATGCTCTCAATCAACTTTTGGACCAAATCCTCACTGATAGCAGTCCATTCTTGCATAATCAATGCTTGCATTTTGCCAGAATTTGTTGGTTTTTGTTTGTCCACCCGTCTCTTGCTGATTGACCACAAGTTCTCAATGGGATTAAGATCTGGGGAGTTTCCAGGCCATGGACCCAAAATCTCTATGTTTTGTTCCATGAGCCATTTAGTTATCACCTTTGCTTTATGGCAAGGTGCTCCATCATGCTGGAAAAGGCATTGTTGGGCGCCAAACTGCTCTTGGACGGTTGTGAGAAGTTGCTCTTGGAGGACATTCTGGTACCATTCTTTATTCATGGCTGTGTTTTAGGCAAGACTGTGAGTGAGCTGATTCCCTTGGCTGAGAAGCAACCCCACACATGAATGGTTTCAGGATGCTTTACAGTTGGCATGAGACAAGACTGGTGGTAGCGCTTACCTCTTCTTCTCCGAATAAGCTGTTTTCCAGATGTCCCAAACAATCGAAAAGGGGATTCATCAGAGAAAATGACTTTGCCCCAGTCCTCAGCAGTCCACTCCCTGTACCTTTTGCAGAATATCAGTCGGTCCCTGATGTTTTTTCTGGAGAGAAGTGGCTTCTTTGCTGCCCTCCTTGAAACCAGCCCTTGCTCAAAGAGTCTCCGCCTCACAGTGCGTGCAGAAGCACTCACACCAGCCTGCTGCCATTCCTGAGCAAGCTCGGCACTGCTGGTAGTCCGATCCCGCAGCTGAAACAGTTTTAAGATACGGTCCTGGCGCTCGCTGGTCTTTCTTGGGCGCCCTGGAGCCTTTTTGACAACAATGGAAGCTCTCTCCTTGAAGTTCTTGATGATGCGATAGATTGTTGACTGAGGTGCAATCTTTGTAGCTGCGATACTCTTCCCTGTTAGGCCATTTTTGTGCAGTGCAATGATGGCTGCACGTGTTTCTTTAGAGATAACCATGGTTAACTGAAGAGAAACAATGATACCAAGAACCAGCCTCCTTTTAAAGTGTCCAGTGATGTCATTCTTACTTAATCATGACTGATTGATCGCCAGCCCTGTCCTCATCAACACCCACACCTGTGTTAATGGATCAATCACTAAAACGATGTTAGCTGCTCCTTTTAAGGCAGGACTGCAATGATGTTGAAATGTGTTTTGGGGGTTAAAGTTCATTTTCTGGACAAATATTGACTTTGCAAGTACAGTAATTGCTGTTAAGCTGATCACTCTTTGACATTCAGGAGTATATGCAAATTGCCATTACAAAAAATGAAGCAGTAAACTTTGGAAAAATTACTATTTGTCTCATTCTCAATACTTTTGACCATGACTGTACTGTTTGAGTGATAGCAATGTTAAGCTTCGTTTTAATCATGACCAAGAGTGTAACACAGGATTACCTAGCTCCTTTTTAGCTGGTTGTAAAGGTCCCACTACTAGAGGCCCCCACAATCAGCTGGTATTCTTTGCAGGAATATGCTGGATGTGTTACTATTGTACTGAGGCTCCTCCAGTCTTCAAGTGTAGACCTTGTAGTTATGACTAATGCCTTATTTACACATCAGATTTTTTGGTCAGTATTTTATCAGAATTTGTAAGCCAAATGAGTGGCTCCAAAACAAAGAACTGGTGTTACTCTGTGAATTATAGTTTTTCTCTTTGTAGTTGCCACTCCTGGTATTAGTCTTGCAAATGCTGATGAAATAGCGACCAAAAAAACTGATGTGTGTATAATTCAGAATAGAGCAGACCCCCGGATCATAGGACGACCTTCAGTAACATCTTCAAAATAGCAAATCATTGTTTGATCAAATCATTAAACAAAAAAATAACTTTTTTTTTCCCCTTCCTCAGTTGGTGTTAACTGTTGGTCTCTTGGCGGTTGTTGTCTATCTTTACACGGTTGTGGCGTTCAACTTTTTCCGGAAGTTTTACAACAAGAGTGAGGATGAAGATGATCCAGATATGAAGTGTGACGATATGATGACGGTATGTGCAGGTGGCAAATACAGGATCATTGGGGATGGGGGTAATATAAGAGGGTAAAGTACACTCGATATAACTCAAAAAGCTCTAATACACTATTTATAGAGTCAAAAGATTCATAAATGATATGGAAGTCAGTACATAAAGTCATGAGATAAAACTATAGAATTCAAAGTGGGCGGACTTAGATTATATGTCAGGACATAAAAAAAATTGATTCTTAGGTTTTAAAGTTAGGTAAATTCAACCTCGACTAAATAAGGTGTTTTTCTAAATGCCTGTGCTTGGTTTGAGGAGTGACTTTGTGATGCCAGACTCTAAAGTGTAACACCATTATACATTTTATCTATCTAATATATACTGGAAACAGCTGCTGATCAGTGGGAGTCCGAGTCCTAAGACCCTCCCACCCACCAATCGCTGTAAAAACTGCATTGAAGTGCTCTGCTTTGCATGTGATCAGTGCACAGAGCACTATACAAGCTCACTACAAACTCTATAGGTCCATACTAGAGATAGGAAAATTGATTCATACAACTCCAGTCCAGTGGCCAGGTCAGTAATCTGTGACCACTTGACAGGAGCTCTGTGAATCGCCATTTGCCGGCCATCATCCCTGAGTCTTCTTTTGTTTAGCTGAGCTGGCATGACAAATATACGACATTGTGCAGAAGAGGCAATGATGATAGCAGATAAGTGGCGATTCGCAGGGTTCCCATCCAGTCGTTAATGGATTTGTGACCCGTCCGATATACCAGTATTCTGCCAATCAATTCTCCTATCTCTAGTCTGTACACCACTTTGTGAAAGTGGAGTAAGGGTCCATTAGTATTTAGCCTATACACCTCTATGTGCACCCGTTGCATACAAGAGCAGTGTTTAGGGATCGCTGCATACAAGAGCAGTGTTTAGGGATCGCTGCATGCAAGAGCAGTGTTTAGCGATCGCTGCATACAAGAGCAGTGTTTAGGGATCGCTGCACGCAAGAGCAGTGTTTAGCGATCGCTGCACGCAAGAGCAGTGTTTAGCGATCGCTGCACGCAAGAGCAGTGTTTAGCGATCGCTGCACGCAAGAGCAGTGTTTAGCGATCGCTGCACGCAAGAGCAGTGTTTAGCGATCGCTGCACGCAAGAGCAGTGTTTAGGGATCGCTGCACGCAAGAGCAGTGTTTAGGGATCGCTGCACACAAGAGCAGTGTTTAGCGATCGCTGCACACAAGAGCAGTGTTTAGGGATCGCTGCACGCAAGAGCAGTGTTTAGCGATCGCTGCACACAAGAGCAGTGTTTAGGGATCGCTGCACACAAGAGCAGTGTTTAGGGATCGCTGCACACAAGAGCAGTGTTTAGCGATCGCTGCACACAAGAGCAGTGTTTAGGGATCGCTGCGTACAAGAGCAGTGTTTAGCGATCGCTGCGTACAAGAGCAGTGTTTAGGGATCGCTGCGTACAAGAGCAGCGTTTAGGGATCGCTGCACGCAAGAGCAGCGTTTAGGGATCGCTGCACGCAAGAGCAGCGTTTAGGGATCGCTGCACGCAAGAGCAGCGTTTAGGGATCGCTGCACGCAAGAGCAGCGTTTAGCGATCGCTGCACACAAGAGCAGTGTTTAGCGATCGCTGCACACCAGAGCAGTGTTTAGGGATCGCTGCACACAAGAGCAGTGTTTAGCGATCGCTGCACACAAGAGCAGTGTTTAGCGATCGCTGCACACAAGAGCAGTGTTTAGCGATCGCTGCACACAAGAGCAGTGTTTAGGGATCGCTGCACACAAGAGCAGTGTTTAGCGATCGCTGCACACAAGAGCAGTGTTTAGGGATCGCTGCGTACAAGAGCAGTAGCGATCGCTGCACACAAGAGCAGTGTTTAGGGATCGCTGCACACAAGAGCAGTGTTTAGCGATCGCTGCACACAAGAGCAGTGTTTAGGGATCGCTGCGTACAAGAGCAGTGTTTAGCGATCGCTGCGTACAAGAGCAGTGTTTAGGGATCGCTGCGTACAAGAGCAGCGTTTAGGGATCGCTGCACGCAAGAGCAGCGTTTAGGGATCGCTGCACGCAAGAGCAGCGTTTAGCGATCGCTGCACACCAGAGCAGCGTTTAGGGATCGCTGCACACAAGAGCAGCGTTTAGGGATCGCTGCACACAAGAGCAGTGTTTAGCGATCGCTGCACGCAAGAGCAGTGTTTAGGGATCGCTGCACGCAAGAGCAGTGTTTAGGGATCGCTGCACACAAGAGCAGTGTTTAGGGATCGCTGCACACAAGAGCAGTGTTTAGCGATCGCTGCACACAAGAGCAGTGTTTAGGGATCGCTGCGTACAAGAGCAGTAGCGATCGCTGCACACAAAAGCAGTGTTTAGGGATCGCTGCACACAAGAGCAGTGTTTAGCGATCGCTGCACACAAGAGCAGTGTTTAGGGATCGCTGCGTACAAGAGCAGTGTTTAGGGATCGCTGCGTACAAGAGCAGTGTTTAGCGATCGCTGCGTACAAGAGCAGCGTTTAGGGATCGCTGCGTACAAGAGCAGCGTTTAGGGATCGCTGCACGCAAGAGCAGCGTTTAGGGATCGCTGCACGCAAGAGCAGCGTTTAGCGATCGCTGCACACAAGAGCAGCGTTTAGCGATCGCTGCACACCAGAGCAGCGTTTAGGGATCGCTGCACACAAGAGCAGTGTTTAGCGATCGCTGCACGCAAGAGCAGTGTTTAGGGATCGCTGCACGCAAGAGCAGTGTTTAGGGATCGCTGCACGCAAGAGCAGTGTTTAGGGATCGCTGCACGCAAGAGCAGTGTTTAGGGATCGCTGCACACAAGAGCAGTGTTTAGGGATCGCTGCGTACAAGAGCAGTGTTTAGGGATCGCTGCGTACAAGAGCAGTGTTTAGCGATCGCTGCGTACAAGAGCAGCGTTTAGGGATCGCTGCGTACAAGAGCAGCGTTTAGGGATTGCTGCACGCAAGAGCAGCGTTTAGGGATCGCTGCACGCAAGAGCAGCGTTTAGCGATCGCTGCACACAAGAGCAGCGTTTAGGGATCGCTGCACACAAGAGCAGTGTTTAGCGATCGCTGCACGCAAGAGCAGTGTTTAGGGATCGCTGCACGCAAGAGCAGTGTTTAGGGATCGCTGCACGCAAGAGCAGTGTTTAGGGATCGCTGCACGCAAGAGCAGTGTTTAGGGATCGCTGCACGCAAGAGCAGTGTTTAGGGATCGCTGCACGCAAGAGCAGTGTTTAGGGATCGCTGCACGCAAGAGCAGTGTTTAGGGATCGCTGCACGCAAGAGCAGTGTTTAGGGATCGCTGCACGCAAGAGCAGTGTTTAGGGATCGCTGCACGCAAGAGCAGTGTTTAGGGATCGCTGCACGCAAGAGCAGTGTTTAGCGATCGCTGCACGCAAGAGCAGTGTTTAGCGATCGCTGCACGCAAGAGCAGTGTTTAGCGATCGCTGCACACAAGAGCAGTGTTTAGGGATCGCTGCACACAAGAGCAGTGTTTAGGGATCGCTGCACACAAGAGCAGTGTTTAGCGATCGCTGCATACAAGAGCAGTGTTTAGCGATCGCTGCACACAAGAGCAGTGTTTAGGGATCGCTGCATACGAGAGCAGTGTTTAGCGATCGCTGCACACAAGAGCAGTGTTTAGGGATCGCTGCATACGAGAGCAGTGTTTAGGGATCGCTGCACACGAGAGCAGTGTTTAGGGATCGCTGCACACAAGAGCAGTGTTTAGGGATCGCTGCACACAAGAGCAGTGTTTAGGGATCGCTGCACACAAGAGCAGTGTTTAGCGATCGCTGCACACAAGAGCAGTGTTTAGGGATCGCTGCACACAAGAGCAGTGTTTAGGGATCGCTGCACACAAGAGCAGTGTTTAGCGATCGCTGCGTACAAGAGCAGTGTTTAGGGATCGCTGCACACAAGAGCAGTGTTTAGCGATCGCTGCACACAAGAGCAGTGTTTAGCGATCGCTGCACACAAGAGCAGTGTTTAGCGATCGCTGCACACAAGAGCAGTGTTTAGCGATCGCTGCACACAAGAGCAGTGTTTAGCGATCGCTGCACACAAGAGCAGTGTTTAGCGATCGCTGCACGCCAGAGCAGTGTTTAGGGATCGCTGCACACCAGAGCAGTGTTTAGGGATCGCTGCACACCAGAGCAGTGTTTAGGGATCGCTGCACACCAGAGCAGTGTTTAGGGATCGCTGCACACCAGAGCAGTGTTTAGGGATCGCTGCACACCAGAGCAGTGTTTAGCGATCGCTGCATACAAGAGCAGTGTTTAGCGATAGATGAAGGTCTCAAGAGAGAGTCCCCCTCCGATTGGTAGCTATTTGCATTATATACATATAAAACAACAGTTACACTTATCAAAGCAGAATTTTTTAACCTGTTTAGATAAAAAGAAAAAGTTAGTTAATGGTAGTCACTTTACATATAGTACTTGTGGCTAGAGGACAACATATGAATGTATAAACCTCCAGGTTACAGTATAGAAGCACAGAATGTAATGAACGTGACTCCAAACTAGTGTTTATATAAAGAGCGATAGATTGGGCTCTCAGTTTATTACTGTGCGTCAGTGCATTAACAATTAAGAATGCAATTAAGATTTATTTATGGCAAATTACTTGCATGACATTACCTTTTAGAAGTTGCTATGTAATTCTTCCCAGTTGGGTGCTTTGGGCTGAATGATGATGGAAACCAGACTAATTAGAATGTGGCTCTCCAACAGTGTTATCTGTTCCACATGTACGTCGGGGTGAGAGCTGGAGGTGGCATTGGAGATGAGATTGAGGACCCTGCTGGCGACCCTTATGAGATGTATCGTATTGTATTTGACATCACCTTCTTCTTCTTTGTCATTGTCATTCTTCTTGCCATTATTCAAGGTAAGTAAGTTCATTTTTCTAGGACACTATGCACCTCAGCTGTCATCTAGCAAGAATATTAACAGGCATCCTTTCTATCTATTCACTAGCATACAATAAGGCTTTCACTTTTTCAGTAGTGCCAGCAAGTACATAGTATGTTAAATGGTAGAGAAACTTTACTATGGAATATGATTCACAATAAAATCTATTACAAATTGCCAGAGGCAAATAGAACCCTAACTCAAGACTACTAAAATATAAGTTTTAATTAACTACTAAAAAAGGAACAATATATTAAAAATTTGCATGGGTCAGTTTGTTTTAGGACAATCCAATATAATATACTTTTTCTCAATTATATCATAGTGATCCTCATTTAATCAGCTGTCCCATTGGTAATCGTTCTTGTTTCAGGTGTTAGGACATAGTTTGGTGTGGCCGCACCTACGCTATCCTAAATAATAATAATTCACCATACACTAATGACTAACGCTATTAAAATTCAGCCCTAAAATGTAATAGCATTGGTCAGAAGTGTATGTTGAATCATCATTATTTAGGATAGCGTAGGTTGCGGCCGCACCAAACTATGTCCAAGCACTTGAAAGAAGAGAGACATCATATAATTGTGTATTATATTGTCACAATAAAATCTAACACCACAACTACCACCAACATTATAATCTAATGGATATGGAATATCACACTTCCTTTCTATTCTGCAACAGGTTTGATTATTGATGCTTTTGGGGAACTGAGAGATCAACAGGAACAAGTCAGAGAAGATATGGAGGTATGATGAAACTCTTCATATAGCATATGTCATCTGTGTGACATCCTGATCTCTCATCATGTTCTATTCTTATCTATCCAGACAAAATGTTTCATTTGTGGAATTGGAAATGATTACTTTGATACGACGCCGCATGGCTTTGAAACACACACTTTACAAGAACACAACCTAGCTAACTATCTGTAAGTATTCAGTTGTTTGTATATGAAAATTTGCTGTGATTTTGGGGTGTGGTTATTATACTCCTAAACAGAACATTTCTAGAAAATATTATTTCACGTATTTAGCAGAGATGATCAAATCGATCCACTGCCAACTGACTTAAGAGTTGAATTTAGTGACATTTGCCATTTCCAGAGAATCCCAAAAATTTCCAAAAATGCACAGTGCCATTTCACACATTGCTGAGGTCTGCATCAGCCAGACAGCAGGCGCACATGACGCCGGGCGCAGCCTACCAGGATGTCTCATTATGCCGTGGAGATATCACATCACATGGTGTAGAACAGTCGGTCAACCAGGAGGGATGATCATAGACACAATAGAAGATTAGAAGATCAGGGAAAGCAGCTGCCATTTCAGAATTTTACAGTCTAAGAAGAGGTCAGGAGACACCGCTCATCATTAGAAAAGAGGAGAGAAATGCCTAAAACAGTGGGGAATTACTATAAACAGAGTGTGGCGCACTACTGCAGTGCTAAAGAACAGATAAAATGGAATAAAATTAATAATAGTGCCAAGAGATGCCTCTGAATTTAATTGAACCAATTTTTTAATTCTTTAAGTACTATCAATATGAAAGCGCTGTCAAGTGGTTTTACAGCTTAAGGTCATGGCGGACAAAAGCCATACAAAGGATGAGTTGCTGCTGTGCATCAAGCAGCAAATCCCACACTGGATGGCTTCAAGCATGGCAATCTGCAATAGCGTAACTAGAGTTCCATGGGCCCCCATGCAACATTTAGACCCCCCTCCTACATGTTGGTCAGATGTATGGGCCCTTGTAGTATTCTAAATCCAATAAGGACATAAAATACGTGTTGCTCCTCCCCATTATGTTGTTCCCCAGCCTGGTATATATGCCCCCATCCTCGGCATCCTTCTTGGTATAGATCTCCCCATTATGCTTGTGTTCTTTAACGCATAAAAAACCCCAAAAACATTCAACGTTCAACTCACAAATCTAGCAGTGTCCTAGTCTCCAGCAGGCACGGAGGCCGGCAGCTGACATCTGTGTGCCTGCTGTGTGTGACGTATGACGTCACTGCCATGCGCTGCATGCTGATGTCAGCTACTAGTTCCTGATTGGCTGGCGATGTGTACTGTGCTGCAGGGACCCAGCAGGTCTCTGCGCCTCAATACACTTCAGCTGAATGTGCATCCTCGGACACACATCCAGCTTAAATAGCTGCTGGTGTTGGCAGGCCCACTTCCCACACTTGCCCGGTCACAGTTGCACCCTCTCTGACCGTGATCGTTACACCCCTCATAGGTTGAATGCTGGAATGATTGTGAGTAAACAGGCATATCGTTACCATCAAGCAAAGGGATGCCTTTTGGATACCCATGCTTTTAGACCCTCAATATAAAAGCAAAATGGGGGAATTTTTTTCCAGCTTTCTAAAGGGAGTCCAAATTGGCATATTACTAGGATAAGCCATGTCCTTGCTTGGACGCATGCCAATCGCACAGCTGACCAGTAGACCCCTCTCGGATCACAAAATAGGGATAGTGTGCAACTTGTTAAGAAACTATTGCTTCTTCTATAACTAAACAGCAAGCGTGATGATGATTCCAAAATAGAGAATTTTTGATAATTTGTGAAAAAGCAATCAAAGATATCTCTTGCTAGTCCCCAAACAGGGTCACGTTGACATTTCTAAAGGTTTGTTTGCATAAAAGAGCTCAAAATTGGCTTCATTACAGTCCTAGGAGACCTCAGAATGTTACACAACTTTTCTGGTCAATTAAAGGCTTAGCAGTACTTGCTAAATATTTTGAATCACATTTTTTGGAAAAAGCATGCAAATTTAAATTTCAAAAGATTCAATCATCTCTAGCAGTTAGCTCGTAGTTTGGTTTTTATAAAACTGGATGTGTGATAATTTTCTAAAGCCATGTTATGTGTATATGCTTTGTTAAAATGATTGATGCAAAATGACAAATTCAGCGCTAAAAATCAATAGAAAAACATACCTCATTAAGTTTTTTTGCCAATTATAATAAAAAATTCAGTGGGAACACAGTACTATTGATTTAAAGAAACATTGTAATATATCCTATCAGAGAAATTAGCTTCTTTCCTCTGCCTCCTGAACTCATCATCTACACTGATGAGTGGTGAACGGTTGCTGCTGCTTTTTTTCAGAGCGCTACACTAAAGAGCATCTGTGTGTACTGTGTATAGAAGACGTAGCATCTAGTCTCCACCCACCAGCTCAGAGAAAACTGAAAATTAGGGATGTATCCTGCAGTTTTCCTTATTGCATGCTCTAAGTCAAAAAATGGCCAAAAAATAGTGTTATTCCTTATGTATGAGCACAACAACCTATTCATCAAAGTTACCCAAAATGATAAGTCCACAGTAGTGTTGAGTGAACGTGCTCGGATAATGTGTTATCCAAGCATGCTTGGTCTTATCCGAGTATCTTTGGCGTGCTCGTCTAATATGTTTGCCTCCCTGCGGCGGCATCTTTTCCGGCGGTAGACAGACGCAACACATGTGGGGATTGCCTGTTTGTTAGGCAATCCCCCCGTATGTTGCATCTGTTTGCCGCCGGAAAATATGCAGCCGCAGGGAGGCAAACATATTAGACGAGCACGCCAAAGATACTCTGATAAGACCGAGCATGCTCGGATAACACGTTATCCGAGCACATCCGCTCAACACTAGTCCATAGTGGTGTACCGTTATTAGCAGCAGTCCACGCTATCACCTGGTGTGTGAAGGGAAATCATACTTTGTGGGAGGCTGTGGAGAGATCATACTGTAGGATGGAGGCCTCATAAGGTGTGTGTGGGGACATCATACTGAAAGTGTAGGGGGTACTGTGGGGGAGAATTTACTGTGAGGTTATCATCCTGTGTGTGCGGGGCATTTTTCTGTTGGCATCATACTCCGTGTTCTTACCCACTACATCACCCCTTTGATGGTTTCCATTAAGTGGCGTCAACAGGGCAAGATTACTGTTTAAGTGCCACAATACATGTCCCTATTTTTGCTTTAAAGCGCCATAATTTCTATAGACACCCCTGCAGGTACACTTTTTTTAATAAAGTAAAAAGTGACCTCTGATTAACATTAGGGTTCTGCTTCATACCAAATACAACTTTAGTTTTAACCATAATATTTCTATCACACACTGTAAATCACTGAAGGGATAAAGGAGGAGACCGAGAACAAATCCGGTGAAGATCGCAGATGGCAAAGAATGTAAATCTCCTTTAAGCAGTTCACTTGCAGACTAAGAGAAAACTGGAAGCTTTCACTCACACTGACCTTTTCAAAGAGAAACTGTGTGGCCACAGGTGTCAGATGTTAATTCCTACTGGATATCTACAAATTTCTCATGGATTCAGTTTACTTTCTTATTTTTTACTGCAGCTAGATACATCCATAAAGTGTTACTGGTCCAAAAGTCTCTCTGAGGGGCATAAGCTGTCACCACTCCTGTCATCTGATGCAAAACATATCAGTTTGGATATCAAGAAAAAAAAACTCATTGTGTTTCCAGCAACTATCCCTCTTATACTCTCTATCCTCTCACCTACGGGCATGATTGTTTCTAAGATCTCCCTGATCCTAACAGTCAGCTTGCTGGGGCATTAACTCTAGCTGAAGGCTTCTTATAAACATTTTGCACTTTCCCAAGTATTCAAAAAGGAAGATTAAATAGGAGAAAATAGAGTAATATCATTAAGGCCTATTTATCAATACTGTCTAATTCTTAAACAGTGCAAACTTAAGCTAGACAGTCTTAAAATGCACTTGATTTATCAGTGGTTGTTGTGGTGTGATAAATTTGCTGCTATAGGTTTACGTCAACTCTCAGTTGCCTGACCTTGTAGTAGACAGTTTTTGGTGTGGCACAGTTGCGTCAGAATTCTGGGTAATTTGCAGTGATAAATCTCCCCTGTGGTCTTTAGCTTTTAACCTCAATTATGAGAACCCAATATCTCTTTGTAATTTTCGTCCGTTTAGTAAACAGGATCTGTATTAACCCATAGTAAAATGCTCTTACCTTACTTGCCTTATCTACAACAAATGCTCATTAACAGTAACGACAGGCAGTGCTCATTAATCCACATCTTATCTTCTCAATTCATATGATTGTCTCTGTGCTTGTTACAGGTTCTTCCTCATGTATATCATTAATAAGGATGAGACAGAACACACTGGCCAGGTTGGTATATTACATTACTCTTTTAGATAAAGTTGCATACACTCTATTTAATTGTATATATTAATTCCTTGTCTAAGTCAAACCAGACGTACAGCTACAAGAAATGACTAAAATATGTATTGTTAAAATTGACCTTAAATAGTTAATAGATGCACTTTCCAACAGGGTATAAAGCTTGCATATAGATGAACGCAATTCTCTTTTATATACAAATCAAAGTGTTTACGTAAGACAAGAGGAGTACTGCTAAAAACGAGAATCATGAAGTGAAGAGGGGGACCCTGTGCAGCAATCTTACACTATCCTACAGTGTTGTGGCTAAGGGAACATTTATATCTTCCAACTACGGCTGTTAAATGTCCTCTGATCTTCACACATAACAAAGATTGAGGGAAAAAAGGTCCAATGGGTATGAGGAGGCTCTCACATACATTAGATGCTGTAATGCAGCGACTTGTTGGCATTACGGTAATGGTCCAGGATGTTTTTTACCTGACCATGTACCTTCCCCCTCAGGTGACTGGTCACATGACTGTGACATAGCACAGGTCCTGCGCGCACAGAATGTCTGTCTGATCACATGACTGTGACATCAGCAAGGTCCTGTCAGTGTGTGTATGTGTGTGCACGGGATGCATATATAAACCCTGCTTGATGGGAGACAGGTGTGTTCTGTGAGAGAGGCGTAAGGCCTGTTCCCGTGTGTGTGGGACACCACCGTGTGAGGCCTAGTGAGGCCGAGTGAAGCCTGGTGCCTGAAAGGCAGAGCCTGGATCCTGTGTGGATGCTAGTGGCTTAGGAAGGCAGAGGTTTTGATGAAGAGTCCTGAAAGGCAGAGCCTGGATCCTGTGTGGATGTCAGTGGCCTTTGAGGGAACGACTGCTGGAGACCCCTACCTGGGAAGCCGCAAAGCCACAGTGGTGGCAAGCCTAATGGACTGCAGCAGCTAGACCCGGCAAAGGTAATACCCTGTGTTATATGGACATTAATATGGACATTGCTATGTTATTACCTTGCTGAAGGCTGTACCTGGAGCAAGTGGGCCGGTCTGCCACTTGGCTCGTGAACATTACATATATATATGTGTGTCGGCGTGCCACTGAGTTGGACCCGGTGAACTGTGGTTTATGAAGTGCAATAAACTGCAGCATTGTGAAATACCGGAAGGACATTGCTGGTGTGCTTTGATTTACCCGGTGCAGCGAGTATCCCCCATTATGATGACTAGTGCTGCCTTACATATGGTGGAGAATGCGGGCGACTGCAGCCCGGTTGCTAGGGGCAACGGCACAGGACGACAAGTGTGGATTAAAGCATCTGGCTGCAACTCGGTGGGGTTGCGAAGATTGTCGTCGCACTCAAACCTGGTTTGCTGTGGCTCGGCGGGGCTCACGAAGTTTAAAGCATCTGGCTGCAACTCGGTGGGGTTGCGAAGGTTGTTGTCGCACTCAAATCCGGTTTTGCTGTGGCTCGGCGGGGCCACGAAAATTTTTCCGGGGAGAGCGGTGTGTGAATAGTGTCCTGAGGAAATGCAGGAGCAGATAAAAATGGCTCTGAAAGGAGCAGCAACTGAGTCTGAAGCTATTGAGCGATTAGAGCGATTAAAGTGCCTGTTAAAACCGGAGCAGGTATTTGAGAAACGTCTACTGGACATGAAACTGGACATGGTGCAGGAACCACAGGAGCGGTGGGCACCATATGGAATGGCGACAGTGGACCATTCTATGAACTCTCCGGGGGTGCCAGTGTTGTCCCAGAGTGCCCGGGGAGGTGGTAAGAGCTGTTGTGAACTGAGTCCTAAGACTATTATTGATTTTTCTTGTAAAAATTTCCCTGCCGGTGTGGTTGTCAAAAAGGGGGCGGAGTCTTAAAAAAGGGGCGGTTGTTCAAAACAGCGTGGAGGATAGAAAATCAAAAAAAAAATTACTAGTGGTGGGTTGGTACCTCCTAAAAATGACAATGTGACCGTTGATAACGGGGTAGGTCCAGTAGAAGGGGGTGACGTCAAAGTGGGAGGTGACCTGTTAGTCCACAGCACCATGGGGAGTGACACAGACCCCGTAGCTGACGGTGACACTACGAAAGTAGAAGGAGAGGTCAGTCAGGAGGAGCTAGACGAGATGAGAAAGTCCCCATCTCGTAGACGGCGCAAGGGCCACAAAAAGGTTGCTCCTGTAGACTTGGCTGAAAATGAAAATAAAGAGGATGTAGTACTGTGTGCCTTTGCTTTAAGTGTGGATCCTCCATTAGAGGTAGAAGAGGAGGTGACGTTGCCAATAGCAACCTCTGGTACGGTACCGAGTCAGAAGGATCTGACAGCCCTGAAAGAGGAGGCGGCCAGTCGTGACCAAGAGCTGGAGCCTATCGGCCAGCAGGGTCAGAGTGACGTGCAGCAATTATGTGAAAACCTGGGGAACGTGTCCTCAGACCAGTTGATCCTGGAGTCTGAACAGCAGAAAATACACCAGCTTGTGAAGAACTTACAGCGAGATCTAAAGGGAAGCAACGAGGAAATTAACCAGTGGAAGGAAATGTTCTACGCAATTAAGGAGGACCGCCGCAAAATCAAGGAAGAGGTTTTGCAGTTGAAGCTTGAGAAGGAGGTGCGGCAGGATGGTGTTTCTGGACGCGAACAAATCCTAGAACGACTGAGCAAACAGCTCAACCAGGAGCTGTGTGACTCCAAGAAGGAGTGTGGTGAACGCAGTAGGGAACTGCAACAGAGTAAGAGAGATTATGAGGATCTCCTCAAGGTGAAGAAAAACCTAGAGGAGGATAAGGCGGGTGCAGAGCAAGTGCGCCAAGTGGTTGAGACCACTCTGCAAAGACACCCGTGAGGAGAATGATGATCTCTGGGGAAAGACCCTAGATCTGGAAGCTCAGGTGAAGGAGCTACAGATGTCCTGTGATACTCTCCAGAAGGCGGAGACGTACCTTAAGGAAACAGTCAGCAAGATGGAAGCCGAGCGAGAGAAGATGGAGGAGTCCATCGGAAAAGCCACAGACCAGGGCCAGGAGTTGACCGCTGGTGATGGGAGGTATGAAGCAGATACCTCCTCGAGTGATGTGGGCTCGGAGGATTCGGTGGATGTCGGAGCCGAGATCAAGCAGCTCAAGGAGTTGCTACAAGCCCAGTGGACGCAAGAGAAGCGTGAGAGACTGGCTATTGAGAGCCGAGTGGGCGCAATGGAGATGGAGGGGTCTGAGAGAGCTCTGCTGCTGGAAGAGCTTCAGAGACGGGCCGCTGAGAGGCGAGTGGCGGAGCTAGAGGAAGAAGTTTCTGGGCTCAAAAGTCGCGTGACAAAGTATCACTCAGTGAACGAGGCCTTCTTGGAGAAGGAAAAGGGCGAACACGTTGCACTCACTCCTTTATACCATGAGAAGGTGGACCTGAGGAGAGCTAAGAGAGTGTTAACCACAGATAAATATGAGATGGAAGTGGTCAAGACGAAAATTCGTGAATTTGTAGCTGTGAGTCAGCTCAGGGGAAGCATACAGGGTGAAGAAGCTGGAGGTCAGTTGGCCCTGAAACCTGAGCTGGTGGATCGTCTGGAAACCCCTGATGAGACCGAAACGTCTCGGTACAAGTGCCTCGTAGATGTACCCGAGGATTTGAGGGAAGAATGCACCAGTGAGTCCGTGCATGAGGAGTTTAAGAAGGCCGTGGGAGCCTGTAAGGTGTACTTGACCTCAGAAGCTAAACAGCTGGTGGTCCTGCCCACGACCGAAGTCACAGTGAAGAGGGTGGCTATCCTAAGTGACATGCACTGGCGATGTATTCGCACGAAGCGGTTTCTCCGGTTGAAGACGGAACAAGCCGTTAGACAACTGGAGTTGATGAGGAAAGCTCACAGTATGCGTGAAGAGGTCATCCGGGTGCCTCATGTTCTGGTGAGGAAGCTCGTTGGGAGAAATGGTCGAGCCATGCAGATGATGGTCAAAAAGTCTGGTGTGGGGAAAGTAAGCAGTCCACGTGATCGTCAGGACTGGATACCAGACGAAGACGGCATGGTATCATTCTCCGCTGTAGGAACAGAAGAAAGCCTGGGATATATGCGCATGCTGTTGGAGTACCGAGTGACCTACCTGCGAGAGGTAGAACAGTTGAATCTCGCTAGACTGCGAGTGGATAGACAGCATCATCTGAGTAGCAGAAGATGGCAGCCGTCTAGAAATTATGAGACCAGACAGGGAAAGGGCCCCCTAAATAACAGAACAGCTATAGCTGGAGTTGGGGACCTTTCAAGATGTCCTGAGAGTAGTGGGCGTGGGTTTAGAGGTAGTGAGACCTCCAGTAACTCAGGTTTGAGCAGCCCATACAAACGACCCAATAGAGGACGGGACATTACGGAGTCAAACCGGACCTTAGATACCAGGGCATGTGAGTCACACCGCTGTATGACTGACCGCTGGGAGCAGGGGAGGTCTGACAAGATTATGACTGACCGCTGGGAGCGGGGGAGACCTGACAAGGTTACAACTGACCGCTGGGAGCGGGGGAGCTCTGACAAGGTTACGACCCGGAAAGATGACCTGACGAAGTCAGTGACAGTGACAAATGGTAGGTCCCTAAGGAATGGGCTAATGTCGTTGACTAATGTTCCAGGGGCTGAGTAGCACAATTGTAAAGTACATGGTCTCTATGTGAGCTGGGGGTTATAGTGATTGTGTATATTATGTGTTCAACCCCACAAGTTTGAACAGAGGGGGGGATATGTAATGCAGCGACTTGCTGGCATTACGGTAATGGTCCAGGATGTGTTTTACCTGACCATGTACCTTCCCCCTCAGGTGACTGGTCACATGACTGTGACATAGCACAGGTCCTGCGCGCACAGAATGTCTGTCTGATCACATGACTGTGACATCAGCAAGGTCCTGTCAGTGTGTGTATGTGTGTGCACGGGATGCATATATAAACCCTGCTTGATGGGAGACAGGTGTGTTCTGTGAGAGAGGCGTAAGGCCTGTTCCCGTGTGTGTGGGACACCACCGTGTGAGGCCTAGTGAGGCCGAGTGAAGCCTGGTGCCTGAAAGGCAGAGCCTGGATCCTGTGTGGATGCTAGTGGCTTAGGAAGGCAGAGGTTTTGATGAAGAGTCCTGAAAGGCAGAGCCTGGATCCTGTGTGGATGTCAGTGGCCTTTGAGGGAACGACTGCTGGAGACCCCTACCTGGGAAGCTGCAAAGCCACAGTGGTGGCAAGCCTAATGGACTGCAGCAGCTAGACACGGCAAAGGTAATACCCTGTGTTATATGGACATTAATATGGACATTGCTATGTTATTACCTTGCTGAAGGCTGTTCCTGGAGCAAGTGGGCCGGTCTGCCACTTGGCTCGTGAACATTATATATATATGTGTGTCGGCGTGCCACTGAGTTGGACCCGGTGAACTGTGGTTTATGAAGTGCAATAAACTGCAGCATTGTGAAATACCAGAAGGACATTGCTGGTGTGCTTTGATTTACCCGGTGCAGCGAGTATCCCCCATTATGATGACTAGTGCTGCCTTACAATGCATATGCAAAAATGACGGGTTTGGACATCATTAAACTAATGGGTATGACCGACGTAAGGGTTCCACTGCAGCTCCTCTTTACATTTTTTTTTTCAATTGCAAGCTAACAATTAAAGGGAATCTGTCACCAGGTTTTTGTCATGTAATCTGAGAGCAGCATGATGTAGGGACATACACCCCGATTCCAGCAATGAGTCACTTACTAGTCTGCTCGGTGCAGTTTTGATAAAATCACTATTTTCTCTGCTGCAGATTTAGCAGTTCTCTGAATGCTGAACCCTGTATAACCCCACCCCACACCACTGATTGGCATCTTTCTACCTATACACTGTATACAAAGATTACAATACTCAACTGGTGACTGTGCATCATAATATTTAATAAGTGGTAGTACACCTCCAATTATCTGCACCTGCAGACTACGTAGTAGAGGGACATAATCGCTAACAAATATCCGACACAACAACCGGAAAAAAAAACACGATCAAATAATCCCCAATACCATTAGATATCATATAAAAAATAGAATTTTTATTTGAAACATTGTTAAAATTTATAGGTAAATGGAACTATATAGTAGGAAAAGAGACATGCATGTGCAGAAGGGACATGCGTACCACCAATGGGAAAATACATAATAACTTTATATAGCCATATGTATCAGTATTCTGATTAAGTCCTATTAGTATGCTCCCCAAGGGGTCAACACAGAGTATATAGCAAAAGTGCAAAAGGTGACTCCTATTTTGTTGGCCAGATACTGCTGGTTATACACTAGAAAGGAAACATAATATACCTGATGCAGGGCCCTGCCAAAATGTGCGCCCACTTTGGGAATCCTATACCCCCATAATTACATCATTATTGCACCACATCAGGTATACCATGTTTACTTTCTAGTGTATAACCAGCAGTATCTGGCCAACACAATAGTGGTCACCTTTTGCACTTTTGCTGTATACTATATAAACAGAGTGACTGCAGACTTATGAATCCCTCCAGGGCACGCATTGTGTACTGTGAGGATTCGCTAGTTTCAGAGCCGGGACCGGAGTATATGTATGCGTTATACACAGGGTCTGAGAGGATGGTTCTGCGGGGGAATGCGCTGAGAGGTAAGTTTTTTTTTTAGTTTGAGGGAGAGCAATGGTGATTGAGGAGGTGGGGGGAGATATGACATGGCAGTGGGGGAGGTAGGGGGAGATATGACATGGTGGGGGATATATGGCATGGCAATGGGGGTGGTGGGGGGAGATATACATGGCATGATGACGGAGAAGGTGGGGGGAGATATGGCAATGATGACGGAGAAGGTGGGGGGAGATATGGCAATGATGACGGAGGTGGAGGGGGGGAGATATTGCAATGATGACGGAGGTGGAGGGGGGGAGATATGGCAATGATGGCGGAGCAGGTGGGGGAGATATGACAATGTTGGAGAAGGTGGGGGAGAGCAATGATGGGGATGGGAGGGAGCAATGATGGTGGAGGTGGGGGGAGAGCAATTATGGAGGTGGGGGGGAGAAATAATGGGGAATTATTTGGACACTTTATGCTGTTAATATCTGGTATGGTCATGGTATTTCTCCCTTGTATGTAGTATTATTCGGTCACTATGTAGTGGTAATATGTAGTCCAGCCGTGGTGTGGCAGTATTTCTCCCTTGTATGTGGTACTATTTGTGTTGGTATAGTGGATTGTGTTGTGTATGGCGGTCATTTGTTCTCTCTGATATTAATTAGGAGAAGATTCTTTATTTCCATTAGTGATTAAATACTTGGAACAAGATGCACTTACATGGGGTTCTCCGAGGAAAACAAGTAATCACCTCTCCACAGGATAAGTGATGCATTGTTGATTAAAGGGGGTCTGACTGCTGGGACCCGCACCGATGGGGATAAAAGCTCCACATTCTACCAATTAGACTGGAGCTCATGTGCGACTTGACCACTGATCCATTCATTCCCTCAGTGGCTGTTCTTGTTTTTTTTCTGGAAACGCCAAGGAGAATGAATGGAGCTGCGGTCAGACATCCCACCTGACGCTGCATTTTTAAATGGGGATAAGTGTCCTGTCAGGGATAAAACTTCCCCATTCTTCCGATCAGTGTGGTTTCCAATGTTCGGACCCAAATGATCAGTAAGTTATCACCTATCCTGTGGAGTCCTTGGATCGGTGATAACTTGTTTTAACCAAAGAACCCTTTACTGCAAACTACAGTAATTGTACATCCCAGTTATAGCATGTGCACATCAGATGTGCCGGAGCCGCCTGTGATTTACAGCAGATGCTCCACTATAACGGGGATATCGGTTATCAGGTATTTGCATATAGCTGTAGGGTGGGTCCCGAGGATCAATTCCTCCTGTGGGCCCCAGGCACTCTTGTCTGACACTGGTTATACATACCCCCGGCCAGGGCCCGTTTAGTGGGCGCTTCCTCACTACATACCATTGTATGGAGCAAAGCTGCATCCACTGAGCGGCCACATCACTATTCGGAGCGGCAGCCTCGCTCAATACAAGTGTATAGAGCGAGGCCGTGCCCACTGGATGGGTTCTGGCCAAGGGCATGTATAACTCATACATACCCTCCGATCCCGGCTCAGAAACCAGCGAATCCCTGCAGCGCACAGTGTGTGCACAGGGAGGATTCATAAGTCTGCAGTCACACGGAGTGACTGCAGACTTATTAAATTGGTTGTCCGGTCCAAATCGATAAGTTGCAAAACTTTTCCACAACTCAGAAGTGGGACAAAAATGTTACTACTTTTGGGGTTTTTACGCCAGTCCTGACCAACTTTGCCAAAATTGGCAGAGTGTGGGCAAGAATGGCGTAGCTATGTCTGCCTGTCTAATTCATGAACATTTACTCCACTTTAGTGGCATAACTGTCGCCAGAAATGTACTTGAGTCCTGTATTAGAGTGCATCTCTGGTGGAGGCGCACATTATTTGCAACATGTGCCTAATTCATTAACCCTGCGTCGGGCACATCTCTGAGAACCAGAGTTTGGGCGCAAGGCGACAGGCACAAGTTAGAAAATCTCCTATAATATCTAGTTATCTCAATTTCAGGGCTCTAAAAGTAATCAGTGACCTTCATTTGGGATGTATTAAAAGCGAGTATACGAAATCAGATGCAAAAAAACTCATTTAATAACCATAAAAGTAATAAAACAAAAAGTGCTCAAATTTCTTAACCACCACCAAATAGCCTCCAGTTTTCAGGACATAAGTTTTTTATCCAATTTTAATGTTTAGTAATAGTTAATTGTAAGGCAATTACCTGCTACTGGAGTCAAGTTCACTCAGATTCAGACGTTGAAAGCTCAGTAGAAGAAACACATTGGCAGAGAGAAAAGCAACGTTGGCGGATCATATTATCATATAATAGATTATTATTACGTGTTCGGGCTCAATGTGCCTGACAAGCTATTTCTAAGAAAACATCACTTATTTCTATGAAATATCCACAAACTTGGCATTATTAATTCAGAAAAAGAGCAAAATAAACAATTGTGATGAAAAAAAAACGCAGAAAGCACCAGGGCTGTGGAGTCGGAGTCTGTATAAAATGGACCGACTCCAAAAATATATAATAAGTTGGGTACAGTAGGTCAATGCAGTTTGTGGAGAATATTTTTTCATAATAATTTGGGAAAGTTCTGAAATGTCCTATAAATGTCTGTCCTATTCCTGATCTAAGGGTCTATACTTTTAGCTGAGATTAATCTGTTCTACAGTAAATTTATCACTTAAACATGAGCCATGTATGAGGGAGTCGGAGTCATTGAAATTGAGGAGTCGGAGGTTTGGCTTACCGACTCCACAGCCCTGGAAAGTGAGAACCTTTATGTGCAATGAGCCTGAGAGGCCACGGAGGTCACACTTGTTCTCTGCAAGGACGGCGGTAAAATTGAGGGGGGGGGGGGGTTTAAGCAGCACCTAAAGATAGGAAGGTACTGGGAGGGACGGGGTCCCCTGCCGCCTTGGAGAGGCTGTCAGGCCTATTACGCCTGACACAGCGTTAAATGGCATGCGTTTCTTAATGAATTAGGCACATCTTATTCCTACACGCCACTCATTAAGACTGGTGGTGTGCATAACGCCACTCTAAATGAGACTGGCACTATGTTTTTTTCTGAAATTCCAGCAGCGTTTTGGAGTAATACATTATTCTTGGCTGCAATTGTGCAGCCAATGTCTGATTCATGCTGCCTGTGGTTCGGGCAGCATGACTATAATGACAGGTTTCCTTTAAGTATTAACCAGTTATGAGTAAGTATTCAGGTCACCTAAATAGAAGATTGAAATCTGTAGATAAAAAGGAAAGCTCCCTCACTTACTGTATAGCTATGTAGCCTTACAAATGGCAACAAAGGCTGCTTAGAATACAGATGTCTTATGGTTGGCCTGTCCAGTAAACTTGTGTTCAATCATCACATGCTGCAGTAATAGTAAAACTGGGAAACTGATAAATACTAAGGTATGAATTCATGAAGACTGCCATTTCTTTTTTACTGGAGTAACATGCACACATCTCTTAATGATTTCTGTTCATTTCAATCACAAATCTTTTCCTGTTCGGAGCGGGAGTGGATTCTGCTATAATTTATGCCACTTTCATTTGATGTAAGTGATAATGAATCTGACAGGCATATCTACTAAGCCCCACATATTTTTTAGAAAAGTGGCAGCGCTGGTGTATACTGAAAAATGTGGCAAATGTTTGTGCAATTATGCGTGGCACCAATATTTACTATTCCCTACAACTGGTATAAAATAATGAAAAGTAGCTCATGAGTGTATGGGCCCACAGCAGGCCCGCAAACATTCATGTGCCGAGAATATGAGTAAAGTGACAAAACTCAGTTCATTAGCTAAGTCGACCCCTTTCTCTTGTGGCGCTTCCTGAACCATAAGACAGCATGTGAAATCAAGACAATGGAGCAAAGTTAATATAGAAAGTATATTTGCAAATTTTAGAAATCCATATTGCAAATATATTTTCTATATTAACTTAGCTCCATTGTCTTGATTTCACACGCTCTCTTATGGTTCAGGAAGAGCCATAAAAGAAAGGGGTTGCCTTAGCTAATGAACTGAGCCAGACAGCCTGCATCAAATGAGAACATCACTGACATGTGGAGAGGAGGGTGGTCTGTCTGATTGTATTGCAGGGGTGGGGAACCTCAGGCCTGTGGGCCGTTTATGGCCCTCGATGATCTTTTATTTTGCTCCCGGGCAGATTCCCAGGGACCACAGTGCTTGGCTAGCAGTTGTATTTTGACAGCCACCGTCCCATTAATTTCTTCTTGCTTTGTGAGCACACGCAGTGTTCACTACTGAATGTTGGGGTGCATGCAATGAAAGATTATGTCCTGAAGCCAGTGCCAGCGTCAGGAGGTACTTTGTGGGTGGAGTTAGGGCGCAATTTGTACGGCCCCTGAAGGATGGTATAAATATCCAAATGGCCCTTGGCGGAAAAAAAGATTCCCCACCCCTGCTGTATTGGATGGGCAATGAAAGTAGAGCTTTCTGAATAGGGAGGGGGCATCTGAAATTGGAACATCAGTGCAGAGTTCATGTATACATTTTTATTAGTAAGTCTTATTAAATGTCATTTTAAAAAACAAACACCATATCTCTACCAATGCATCTAGTCTCTTTACTCTTGCCTCAGAATGGAGGCCTGTGTGTCCATGAGGTGGGGGGACCCTCTAATTACAGCTCATTAAATTACAGGGCTTTTAACCAACTACTTAAAATCTCCTGCGCTGGTAACGTTTAGGCCGTATAAAAGAAGGGGGAGGGTTTTTTTTAGGGACAAGATATGAACAGTAGGAGAGGATGATAAAAAATGTTTTTATTTAGGATAGTAGATCTCACATAAAAATGACGTTAAATCACATTGAAACTTAAAATGTTAAAATAATAAATAGGGATTGATGGTGGGTCATTTGGTGTAGAGGCTCTGTGTGGATTCCTGGTGCTAGTGGCCTCATGGGTTTCTAGGCCAGTTTTAGAGGGGTTGTAGTCTGGATGGTTCCTAAGTGTAGAAAAAGGGGGGGGAGAGGGGGAAAGGAGGGGTTAATGACTAGATGGTTCCCCATATGGTTGGAGTAGCTGATCTCCCTAGTGGAAGATGTGATTTACTTGTTATCGATCAGATTAGATTTCCAAGTGTGGATGGCTTGGAAATCTAATCTGACCGATAACAGGTAAATCACATCTTCCACTAGGGAGATCAGCTACTCCAACCATATGGGGAACCATCTAGTCATTAACCCCTCCTTTCCCCCTCTCCCCCCCCTTTTTCTACACTTAGGAACCATCCAGACTACAACCCCTCTAAAACTGGCCTAGAAACCCATGAGGCCACTAGCACCAGGAATCCACACAGAGCCTCTACACCAAATGACCCACCATCAATCCCTATTTATTATTTTAACATTTTAAGTTTCAATGTGATTTAACGTCATTTTTATGTGAGATCTACTATCCTAAATAAAAACATTTTTTATCATCCTCTCCTACTGTTCATATCTTGTCCCTAAAAAAACCCTCCCCCTTCTTTTATACGGCCTAAACGTTACCAGCGCAGGAGATTTTAAGCATTTTCATTTTAAAAATTGGACTATTCCAATATTAAATCAAAAAGAAGTCCAAAAGGCATAAAGTCAGACAACTTCAAAAACTCAATACCACAACAAAAGGTCTATAGCGGTTGATGACGAGCTAATTAATGTGACCTGAAGAATTAATTCATGGTACATACATGAATAAACAGTGAATCCCAAGTCTCAAATTACTGACAGCTGCTAGGGGCCCCAGATACCACTGTATAAATGCGGTAACAGGTGTAGCCACATACATCACCTAATTTGTGGAAATAGGTACCTGCATAAATAAATCTGGGGAGTCAGGGCAAAGCAGACATATAAGCAATGGGGAGAGAACCTAGGTGTAAGGTAGGCTGCAGGGGGCATGAGGCAAGAAACGTTACTACCTGGGAGTGAAGATGCTGCAGCGCAGATGACCGAAGAGGGGGTCCTCCCCACACCCGACGGACGCCGTTTCGCACCGTAGCTTCTTCCGGGGCGTGTCATACCAAAGGGGAGGCTTGGGGGGTATAAATGTGAGATTGGGCCAATCAGGGGCCAAGGGGAGGTGCTGTGGATAAGCCTATGTATCATAGGGGGAGGCGGGAACATAATCCCATTGGCCGGCGTGATTGATGACGTCATGCGGCCGGATTATAAAAAAACGAACCTTCAATCCCCTCACCAGTTTTCATACTTATCCTGGAAAAGGCCTTTGAGGATGGGATCATCCCGAAAAAAATGTTGGATACTGTTTGCAAATTGCAACCCAAACTTCCTACTTTTTATTTGATCCCCAAGATTCACAAAAATCCCATTGATCCCCCCCGGTAGACCCATCGTAGCTGGGAATGGAGGCCTTTGTGAGGTCATCTCTCAATTTATTGATTATTATTTAAAGCCTCTCGTACCTTCTTTACCCTCCTACATACAGGACACTACAGCAGCCCTACAGAGACTTGACCACCTCTACCTTGATGACCATATGATTATGGTTACTGCTGATGTGGAGGCCCTGTATACATCAATCAAACATGAGGATGGTTTAAGAGCTGCCGCTTTCTATTTAAAATCCAGTAGTTTGCGTCCGGCTTTGGTGGAATTAATCCTCACCCTCCTGGAGTATGTCCTCAAACATAATATTTTTACCTTCAATAATGATACATATCTCCAATTACAGGGGACCTAGCAGCTGTCAGTAATTTGAGACTTGGGATTCACTGTTTATTCATGTATGTACCATGAATTAATTCTTCAGGTCACATTAATTAGCTCGTTAGGTCGCACTGGCGCTATATTTGAGCTATAAAATCCTTTGACCATTACGCTGGTCATTCTTATATTTGCTTTGAGAGCGTTATCCTGGTGCATAGATCTTATCTGCATTATTTACGGTCTATTGCATACGCAGTGTACCTTGAGTGTGTCCACTCCCTGTTTTTGGAGGTTCCCATTGCCTCATTTTAAAGTTTTCCTATTTTAACATTTACCTAATAAAATTTTGTCTTTTTTATTTCTACTTATTTGTCAGAATCTCTTCTTGTCTAGCGACCATCAACCGCTATAGACCTTTTGTTCTGGTACTATTCCAATATTGTCAACCTGTGGTTGGTTGTCTGTCCCTCGCAGCATGTAATATCCAGGCCCACCTACCAGCGCCTACACACAATTTTATTTATTTGTCTACTTTTAACCAACTACTTTACAGACCATCCAGGCCCTTTTTGCATTTTAATCTCTGAGAAATCTCTCGAGTTGGATTAAATTACATGTAATAATAGACTTGTATCATTCCAACACTTGTACATTCAGATAACATATAAAAAGGCGATTGTGCTTAGTTTCGATAGAGAATAAATAATTACAATACTATAAATGTTTCTGACTTACCCAAACAGCCTGGGGGTCTTGTCTGAAGAACATCCTATGGATTTAATCTACAACAATGTGTATAACATCTCAGTAGAATAAACTTTAAATGTTGTAGAAATCAGTTGTTTTCCATACATTAGGTTCAGGACTTATAATAAAAGTAAGAAATCATCATCAGAGAAGTTAAAGGAGTATTCCCATCTCCAGTATCCTATCCCAACATGTAGTGGGTGTAATAATAATATTAGCAAATACCTCCAATTAGAAATGTAGTACAGTTCTTCAAATTCACTATGTCGCTTTCCCCATGTGCAGGGCATTGCAGAAGCTTAGGTATCCATGGTTACGATCACTAAATATTGTCACTATATCAGTGATCACAACCATGGATACCTAAGCTTCTGCAATGCCCTGCACATGGGGAAAGTAACATAGCGAATCTGAAGAACTATACTACATTTCTAATTGGAGGTATTTGCTAATATTATTATTACACCCACTACATAATGTGATAGAATTTTGAAGATGGGAATACCCCTTTAAAGCCAAGAAAATAGTTCTTTACTTTTGCAGCACAGCCCCTTTAGCACCTGAATTCTTCCACCTCTAGTGCAGCAGAACAAACAAGAACATTAGTTATGCAGCACAGAATATAAGAGTTCATAATTCATTACACGATTTCTATTTACTGCAGGAATCTTACGTTTGGAAGATGTATCAAGAGAGATGTTGGGACTTCTTCCCAGCTGGTGACTGTTTCCGCAAGCAATATGAAGACCAGCTTGGTTAATAACCTGGTATTAACCCATCAGTCAGATCCGCTGGACATGTACTGAACCTGAAACAATACTCACCCAGTGGGACACATTTATGAAAAGACCAGCTCTGCCCAACCAAGACCTCAATCTACTCATTTGGATTCATGTCATTTCTTTAAAACCAATGACTCGTACAACAAAACACAGGTCTATAGCAAATGTGCAATGAAATACCAGATTTCTAGATCAAAAAACTACTAATAATCACCTCCACCACCACCACAGTACATCAATAAACTGATGATCTGTAATGCTCAATTAGCCATAGTGCATTTGTTAAGTTACTAAAAAGTGTAATGAAAAGAAAACTCAATGTTATTTAGAGGCTACCAGATAGGACCTTATACAAAAAGTTTACAACTCAAATAATGGTATTCAGCCTGATTGCACCCATCCCAGCATCTCTTGATTTTCACACTAATGGGCAGAGTTCTTTTAACTGAAAAGCCAGAAGTCTGGCTGCCCGAGAATTAAAGGGCTAACTAATATACATCCAGTGCACAATATTTATCTTCACAGCAACTGCTCAGTTCTCTCTGTAGCAGCAAAATTCAATTCAGTTTGACCCCACAAAACCTGACAGACACATCCATTCTGTAGAATGGGACTTTGTGTCTGGAGAAGCATGCAATTTTTCTTCTTATTCTTTTTCCATTTTGATATTGAGGCTTTTGATTATGTCACAAATCTGATGCTAGTCACAGACACCAAGTCAAAGTTTGCTGCATCTGTTTCGGAGAATGTTTGTGCTCTGGAGCCTGAAAGAATTCAACTGGACATAAACAAGGCTGAAAACATCTTTGGCCTTTGGTATTACTGGTTAGCTTCTGGGTACGTCTGTTTCTCAGAGCTTTACGTTTACTTATGTAAGATAGTCTAGTCTATGAAAGGCGATAGTATTTAGCTTTATTTTGTGGAACTTCAGGCAGTTGAAGGTAAAGTTAGTAGGGGAAAAGTTACTTCTTAACACTTTTTCGACCCTGAACTTAATCGATTAAGTGCCTTAACCGTCTGTAGACGTAGCTATGCAAGATATTTTTTCCATGTTAGTATTAGATTGACAAAATACACAAAAGTTGTGCTGTTCTTTGTCTTACTGTACGAAATGAGAAACTGCATTCAGTTGCTATTTAGTTTTTCTTTCAATGACAGTTTGCTGTTATTTGAAGAAACTGGAATGTATCTTAAAATTATATTCTCTTAAATGGAAATCTTATGCCAAATTCAAAGCACTGCTTTCTGGTCATTGGTAAGTGCTGTAGTGAAGCTGCTAACTTTATGCATTTTTCTTCAAATACAATAAAGTGCCCATCGCAATAAATAAATGATAAACCAGCTGAGCTGTTTGTCTTACTGTGCAGACGAAAGATGCAGGGCAATATTAATAAGACCAAGGATTAGCACTGCCTCCTACTCCGTGCCTACATAAAGGGGCAAAGAAATACACAAATACAATTTTCCACTAAGTGTATATTTACCAGAAAACATTGATCATACATGACCTTGTTTTGTAGAGAAAGGCAGTAGATTGTACCTACAACATTCAGTATCATGGCAGGAGAGGCATAAGCTGCCATATACTAGTGATTTCTGCCATCCATAAAGACAGATTTTGACCACTAATTGTCACTGAGCAGCTTTTTTAGGACACAAAACACAATGAGACACCGAACATAGGCAGATGTAAAATTCTATTTCTTTTATAGTTTAAACATGAAGCCATTGACAACACTTTTAAATTGATTTGTGCCAAAGTTCATGTGTGTACTCCATCAATAAAATCCCAGGTTTTCATTTTCTCATGCAGAGCGCCTCCCCCCAGCCTCCCCAATTTCTGGTCGATGAGAGGGTGAGCACTCCTGCTTGTAACAGTTCAGACCAGCAGCATGGCCTGAACTGTAGGCGCTCCCAATAACAATATATGAGGCACCCTTTTCTCTGCAGTATTGGAAGCACAGTGGGGCTGGAGAGAGGTGGCCAGGATTGCAATATAGAGCTTGCAAGCTCAGCAGGAAAGAGCTTGTAAACACTGATGATGTTCAGCCAATGCTCCTAGAGTGCAGCGATGGCTGGTCCCATTGAAAACCAACTTGTAAACCATAAAAGAGGAAAATACAGATATCAGTATAGTGGAACGAAATGGAAACATCATGTAAATGGCAAAATAACATTTTTACAATGTCTACCTAAATGTACACAGTCAAGCCAAATGGAACTAATCCTTTAAGACAGAGATCAGTCTTTAACTTCTAGGATCACCCAGAACTACAAACTTCATAAAGCATCCATGAACAACAAGTGGTTTAGAAAATGACCGTCTGATATGTCTAGTGTATGACCAGATTGAAAAAAGTAAAATGATTCACAAAAACCATGAATTTTTATTGCATCTTAACCGCATCTTTACAGGTACAAGAAGACATTAGGAGATCATACTATCCAGCCAGTCCTCTAGATCCTCAGAGGTTATAGCTTTGGGGTTCTCCTCAGCAGATACACAAGGTTCATCTTTCATGGGAGAGGTTGCTGAAACAAAGTTGAAAGCAGAGAAAAATGTAATATGTTGGCCGGTATACATATAATTCATAACCAGACAACTACCTGAGCGCATTTCTACTATACAGAGAAATGCTGTGAACATTTAGGGAGCACACACCTCAGACAATCAGGATGACATGATGTGATCTCTGGTAGATCAATCAATGAAAGCATAGTTTTGATATAATACCAGTGTTAATAGAATTGCTCATCCCAGGACCTGTAAAACCTTTTGTGTCGTCCTCTCCTTGGCTTTTATGTGTGACTCATCAGCTGCTATCTATCTCCGACAAATATCAGCCAAGAGAAAGGACTGTAATAACCTCTCACATATATGGTCCTTACCATCATTTTTTTTTTTCATTAAAGTAGTTACAACATTGTTTACTGACACATTTATAATATCTAGTAAAATGTATCCTTGGCTAAAACAAATTGGGATCAAATAATTGTCAATTAAATGGTTTCAGGAAGGAAATTCACTGATATCACAGGTTCCCGTCCCTCAGAGGTCATCTGCCTTCTGAGAAATACTTCCAGCCTGGGTAAACAAAGCTGCTTACACATATTGTCTTGGCACTACTTTAGTGGTTAATGTGGCATTCAACTAGACTCTGAATAATGCACACTGAGAGAGGCTCATCAATCATGCATGTGGGGATGCAGCGCGAGATTTCTATATAACAGGAGACGATCTGGCAGCTATTAAAATCCAGTCTTGTTTAATGGATGAAGCAGCACACCGCTTGACAGCAGACGCTGCCTTTAACACAAAAGAACATATAAATCTCCACTGGGCACAAAGCAGACAGGAGAATTTCAGGAGGTTATTAGGTGTGGGCACGGTCTTATATATCTATTCGAGGAAACAATCCGCTAACTGCAGTGATGCACAATGACTTGGAAGCATAGATGCGACGTATCCATTATTATAGTTGCTGATTTTGTTACACAGCAATTAACAATTTTTTAAGTCATCACTAATTGTCTCATTGCGTGTGCACGGAGCCCTTACCCTGTTCCTCACAGGAGCGTTGCTGGTCAGGCTCACTGATCCCATCAGGACATGTGGCAGCTTTTTCGGTGACAGGAGATTTCAAGCTGAGCAGGAAGTCCAGCTCCTCGTCATGGGCTGGTAGAGAGGGGTCTGGGGAAGCCTTGGTCTCTGGTTGTAAAGCAACATCATTTTCTGAAGCCACAGAAGCTCCACTTCCTTCCTGACCAGTAAGAACTGGCACGTTTGATATGCCCTTTCCTAACAATGGAGGAAGTTCCTGCGGCAGCTCTTCCTACCATAAAGAAATAATTCTGTGTTTGTTACATTCTGCCATCAATTATTCAGTAGTCAATTCATTCCGCTGTCAGTGCCTCAGCATTATTTAATTTTTCCAAATGACAGGATCTCTTATTTCTGAGTGAAAATGCAGTGATTTGCAAAACTCGTAATTTAATTTTCTTACAAAAGTTTTCAACAACATTTTACATGTTCTTTTTCTCACACATTTGACAGCGGCACATTTTACAATATATTTAAGAAACTTTTCCAGTTTGAAATACTACATGCAAATACCCAGTTATCACCATTTTGCTACCTACATACCTGGGCTGATGATACAAGTGGAGGCAAAGCTGAAATGATGAGAAGGCAAAAAAGTGCGACTTTTATAAGAATTTTTTTTTCTTTCCAGGATTCTAAAGCACCACTCTAGCGAGTTTTATTTTACTGCAGCGCTGGAGCGGTGCTTTATTGCATTCATACTTAAAGTGCTTCACTATACAATACAGTGTCTTAAGAGGGTTAAGAAATTAATGGAAAAAAAAAACAACACAGCTTTCTTTTCTAGTGGCTGTATATCACAATGTTGGATCCTAGACCTAAGATTTATCCATGGGCTTCTGCTCACCTACTTAAAAGTGGATTTGGCACCAGGTTTTACTATACAAATAGTATACATTATTAAATCGATTTCATAAACCTGATAAGACTGGTGTGCTTACTATGGAAATCCATGTCTGAATAAGCCTGATATTAGGATGAGCATTTTAGGAGTCCAGCTTTACAATGGAATAGCTCATGAGTCCACGTGTATCCTATTGTCACACACCCAGCCTGACTGACAACTGCAGGGAGGAGGGACACAGGAGCTGTCAATCTGGCCAGGTGGGCGGGATCAAGTTAAAATTCATAAAGAATTATACAGCTATTCTGGCAAGGATTGCCAAAGTAAACACTTTGTCATTTAGCAATAAGGATGCTCTTATTGCTAAATGACAACATCCAGAAAAAAATTAATCTGAGAGTGGCATTGTAATAAAAGTCATGTTTTCACTAATATATTCAGGTACAGTTGCATATCTGCCCCTGTGATCTCATTGGTTGGATAGTGAACTTGCAAAATATTCAGAAGAGGAAATGGCATGCTGAGAATCCAATACAGAGGCAAGTGGTATAAAACTGGCTGTAATAATTGTAAGATCTGAAGATAACACATTATCTATCTCACAGCCTCCAGCTTCACATAAGAAGTGTTAATAAAAATGCTTTTATTAAAATCAAATAACACTGCTTTTTCTTCAATTAAGTGTCTGGGGCTGCTGGTAGCTCAGGAATTGATTATTAGAAGATGAATAAGATCTACCATAATCTAATCTTGGAAATTATTGTACATTGATGAATATCTTCTTACCTCTGCTCAGAATAAAGTGGGAATTACCTGAACAAGATCAGCTTCCACATTCAGTCGCAGATGAAGAGGCAGGTTATGCAGAGCGTTCACTAGAGACTGGGAATCCAAATAAAGACAGGAATCCTGTAAGGGGAGATGATGGCAGGAGTTACACACATGTGCCGACACCACACATTCGTGTACAGGTCTGGTCAGTGCTGAAACATACTATGGATGGCAATTCAAGGTTAAACTACTGTACAGACAACTATTTGTTATGTCATATGGTTAAGGTTAGGTGACACGGCATGGCCGCGACACCAGTCATGTCACCAAGGTTGGGTAGGAGCCGTTGCTACATCGAAGCACAACACAAGTGACAGAGGTCGCATTGCAACCCTGAGATTACTGCGACAAACATCTCACAAAATATCCAACGAGGTTTGACTTCTTGTGACTTTCTTGTCGGGGGAACCTCGGGGGAACCTCGGGGTCACAAAGCGACCACATTCACTTGTACAGCTCTGTGAATAGCAGCAAAACGTGGTCTCGTTACAGGGGCTGCGACCAAGGACATCACACAGCCATGGCCAAACCTGGCTGCACCGTTGCAGCCAGGTATATTATTCTCTGAAACGATTCGATGATTCAGAGACAATATACTTTGAAGATCTTCCCAGCACCACTGCAGGTTTCTTCCTTGCAAGTAAAAGAACCATACAAAAAAATATATAGTGTGGGGTCCCAAAATGTATGTACTAAAAGAGAAAAAATAACTTGTATTAGTTAATATTTAAAACC